>NC_045735.1:20402994-21002994 GCF_008692095.1 Etheostoma spectabile | reverse complement strand
TAAAACTAGAAATATAAACACTTAGATAAGAAATGTGACTAGGAGAGTGTCCTGGAATTAGGGGAACGAAGCATATAGACAAGACAGATAAATACTGTTGATGATCTGGTATGTTGGAAAGACAAGTGCCCTACCCAAATAGCTACATGATTAACCCTGTACTGGCGATAGAAGTCATCGAGTCGGGGAGAAGGAGAAGGAGAGGAGAAAGAGTGACAGCAGAGGAGTAGAGGATAGGGACAGAGGAAGTGTCAGCGTTACTTCAGAAGGCAAAGAGAAACAGAGGCTGACAGGTGAACCCGTGAGGATTGACCAGCCTACATCCAGCTGTCAGAGAGAGCTCATCTGGCACCAACAGAGCTTTTGTGTCAAACAGGAGAAAGGACAGGAGGATCCCTGCATATGGCCGCACATGTACATCTGTGGCCCAGCCCCACACTAAGCAGCTTTAATGAGCAATATGAAACAACAACAGAGGACACAAGGACATAAGAGTGATCATCATCTCCCACATGGTGGTTTTCAAGTGGTTGCTATGCATGCAGAGTAAATCATTTTTGACAGTGAGTACCGTTTGAAATCAGCATGTAATTCTATTTAAATGGATCTAAAATTTGCAAGGTTGCAAAACATTTGGAGATAAAGAAAATACTGATTTAAATTATTTCAGAGGTCAAAAAATATTTTTATTAAAGGTAGAGAAATGGAAGGGGGAAATGAGAATCTGGCCCTAAAACTGTAAATTATCTTTTTCAGCTAAGGTTATATTTTTTTGTTCTGACACGGCTACGGGTTTAACAGAAGGAATGGATCAAGGGGTTTGTGGAAATGCACAAATGTGTATGTCCATTATTCTACAGCCTTAAAAAATAGTGTGCTCTGGGAAAATCATAGAAAAAGCTGACTTTGTTCAATAAAGCTGTTTAACCTCACACTTGACAGCTCCTGGCTGAGTGTGAAACTAAGTCTTGCTGATTCTCAAATTAGGTTGTATATGCATTGGTGCTCACATAAAATATAAAATTTCCCTTCACGGTTAATTACTTCTGTACTGATCATAACATGCAGGTTTTCACAAATGAAAGAAACCGTTTTATTCTGAAGTGATACCGGATTCAGTAAATAAAAAAAGCAGCTCTATAGTGGCTGACTTTTGTGCACTGTGTACCAAGCTAGGGGTCGACCGTGTTTTTTTTTTCCCAGAGCTGATTCTGAAACTGATTATCAAGACTAATAACCGATTTTAATAGACACCAGCCCCGTCTGCTTATGGAATCAGCTCCAGTCTGTTTATCTTTTCCCGTCTGTAGTACAACAGCCTTCAGTAGTGTTACTAGGCTATTACAGTACTCATTACATGTAACCAATCAAATAATGCTTTGATATAGAGCATCAGAGCTGAAGTAGCGAATTTTTCAATTGATTTATTTTATAAATCTGTCAGATTAAAACAATAACGTTTATGATAATTGTAAAATGCTGACGATAGCGGCTGATAATGTGATCTTTCTCTGACACAGGGCAATACACACCTCTTTCATTTGCAATCACTGTTATCTATCGACAATTATGATATACTTGTATATCACATACAGGTATAAATATACTAAATTACCTGTAACACAGTTCTGCAGCCTCAGAAAGTCTTTTGGAGTGCATGTCCAGTTGATTATTTAGGGAGAAGAAAGTTAGTGCCTTAAACCTCAGGTTAAGGAGAGAGGCTGTGTGGAGAAAAGTCATCTCATGCACTGTGTTGTTTCTCTTAGCCAACTCTATATATATAATACCTGTTTAATTACTCAAACTACTAGTGCGTCACCAAAGCCTGTTTCTGTAATAAAGCAGTGGAGCAATCATTGACAACATATGTGTAATATCATCAGACATGATGATGGCCACTGGCTTGAGAGCTTTTGCTATCATTGGCTTTGGAGATGTCCATTTTGGTTTGTGTGCAAATGTCAACTGCACCTTTTCTCACCTAAGGAGAGAGAAGAGCAACGCAACCTTTTATCAATGCAACCATTTTTTATGTACATTTCCATGCGTGAAATGTATAAATCTGAGTTTGTTCAATTTTGAAAAATACAGTATTTGTCGCACACAAGTTTTAATGGAATGTTTTGTCTACTGAGGTTTTTTATTTTGTAGTCATTCCATGCTTAAGCCTTAAACATGCTGAAATTTTTTTCTTCCTTTGGGCCATTTTTTTTCTGCCTTTTGCCTAAACTCCAAGTTTTGTCCATTATTAAAAATGTTCTAGAAAAATCGTTCTAGAGAGAATGGCGATGCAACTAAAAATTGATTATTTTCCCCACACATAGTAATAAGTATAGTGTATAACACAAGGTGCTAGCTCCCACTCATCTGTTAACAAGTGAAAGTGACTAAGAATGAGTTGCTCACAATGACCACACATCACAGATGACTGCTACTCTGGTGCTTTTCTTAAGGCTTCCATGATTTGTCCCGTTTGCTCCCAGCAAAACTGTATCACCACTTTCTCGGTTAAAAGACAGGGAGATGGTATGGTATAACTGGGCTCAGTTGTGCAAAACGGTACAGTCTATTGAAACAAAACAGGCTACGAACTAAGGTATTTCCTATGCCCCAATCAGAATTGTATAGTAGTTTTGTTTAAAAACGCACATCATTGACATTAGTCTCTAGATCAGGGGTCTTCAACAGGGGGTCCGCGACCCCTAGGGGGTCCGCGGAGGTACTGCATGGGGGTCGCGAAAGTTTTGGTTGATTAGACTTTTTTTTATATTCCCCCCCCCCCCCCCTGCAATTTTTTCCACTAATTGAAATGTCTTTAAATACACATTAACATGAATTCAACACACTGTAGTAAACAGATAAATGGAGGCAGAAGATGTCTTTCAGTCATCAATGCACACATGGCACTGTAGGACCAGTTTGATATAACACAATTTTATACAATATATATAATTAGGGGGTCCCCGCTCCATCTCGCCATCAGTTTGGGGGTCCTTGGCCTGGAAAACGTTGAAGACCCCTGCTCTAGATAGTCTGGCACCATTGCTGCAACTTTGGCTTTGTACTGCCCAGGGTGGTTGTGATTGGTTTAAAGAAATACAACACAATGGGCATCCTGGTAGTTCACCTGGTACAGCGTTTGCCCCATGTATTAAGCCACCTGAGCTCTTTGCTGCATGTCTTCCCCATCTCTCTCCCCCCTTTCCTCTCTGCAGCTGTTCTATCAATTAAAGGCCAAAGTGCCCTAAAAAAAATATAGAAATATAAAACTGCATTTTACCCCTATTCCAGAACAGATAAGCAGTGTAGCCAGACCATACTTAAGCGCTGACAAAAGGTGACTTTTAATGCGAGACTTTGGATGATTAAGTCGATGCAAACCCTTTTGTTTGTAGTATTATTTGGTTGTATTCCTAAAATACCTTACAACCTTATTTGCAAAGTTTGCATATTGTCTGAGTCATGTCAACTCCTTCCCCAGGAGATTATGAAATCCAATGTGCACACAAAAACTTGCCTTACTGAAGAATTTGCTACACAAAAGCTAGTGTATACATGTGGTACATCATTCAAAAAAATTTCTGCGTTGATGTGTCCAGTTTTTAATTTACTGGATTTTAAACCAAATTAAAAACATGCATTTCCATCTGGTTATTTCATCTTAAATTATTTGTTAATTATATTTTTAGAAAATGTATTATACTACAATATAAATTACAATATACACTCTTTTAGTTTATTATGTACAACTAGGGAGGAACAATATTGGATTTTGGCAGATATTCAATATGCCAATATTTTCAAACTCATTTTGGCCGATGCCTATTTATACAGTATAAACACATTTTCCCCCTGATATACATACTGTATATACAATTTAATTTTACTTTAGAGAAATCCAAGACTTTCTTTCTTTTTATTTTCTATTTCACAAACATTCTCAAATGTGGATGCAATTTCAGCTGCTGTGTGAGAACTGGGGCATTCCTGTCTGTGTAGGGCCGCTTTTTTAAGGGTCAAGTCTTCGTCTAGCCACTGGGCAGTGAGGCTCAACATGCTAACAGGACTCAGGCTTGATTTCCTAATGCCCATGGTAACGCTAACGTGACTATCGCCGGTGTTGTGCCAAAAACAGACTGCCTTAAGATGCGTAATCATATTTGTAGTGTGGAACGAGTGCTGTTTTACGCCTCCTCGCATCACTTGTGCTTTACAAGTAGGGCTGGGCGACATGGAGAAAATCAAACCATATTTTTGACCAAATACCTCGATATCGATACCACAACGATGTTGTAGTGTTGACTATTGGTGCTTTCACAAAATATTTACACAATGACATTTTTGATAAATAATCATCATTAATGTGGACATTAGGACTAAGTGGGTAAAGGCAAATAATAAAACAGTCTGGTAAGTTCAGAAAATGAACTTACAAGTACTGCAAATAGCAAGTAAATAGCATATAGTGTACAATTTACTGTATAATTTGCATCCAAAACAAAGCTCAAGTTGTGATAAGAGTTGAATGGACAGCGGGGAAGTTCATAACGTTGCTGTGACAAAGGATTAATGGGTTATTTTCCGACACCAGCTGGGGGACTTGCCCTCTTGGTCAGTTAGCCATCATTTGAAACAAAGACAGTTGGGTAGTAATTAGGCAATTAATGAGCAATGACGATGGAAGTCTCTGTAAGCATTTATGTTAAGGTGTCCTAAGGTCACAGTGAATCCTGTTGAGAAGCTTAAGAATAGGGATGCGGCAATCACATTGGCATTGTTGTGAACAACCGATGATTATTTCTGTCTAGCTGCCGCTGCGAGTGTCAGTGCGGTGCTGGTTTGTATGTTTACTTTTTTTTTGGGCCACACCGAGTTTGTGACGCAGCACAGGATTCACATGCTGAAGACTAAGCAAGGTCTGTGGTCTGGATGTTTGTTTACAGTGAAAAAAGAAGACACACAAGTGTTCTTGCAAGGTTGAAGTATTGCGAGAAAGACTAGTGTAAAATGCTTCAACAACGACAATTTGAAGCAAGCAGCCCAAACACAAACCGTGGCAGCTGCAGCCCACACCTTAGCAAGTGTGTGATAGAGAGAGAGATAAAGAGGTGTGTGTGCCAGTGAGTGTCAAGTTAGCAGTAGTGCTATAGCTGTGAATGTAGCAGAGCAGTCTGTGTACAGTTTATCTCTCTGTGAATACATTGTACTACTTCTCAAGACCCAAGCCAAGTTCCTGTGTCCTGTTTGCTTCCTGCTGGTTAAAGAAGGTGAAGGGTTTAGCCACTGAGCTAGCAACAACTTCTGCTCAAGCTCACTAATTGTGAAAGTCACTTGTGAAAGTGAGCTTGGGGGTGTCACCCAACTTTTATATTCATGCAAACAGGACGATTTCATGTTGGCTTGTTTGGTGCATTTGGTGTATTTGAAGTAATGCAGTAATGTAGGAAGTGTGCATTTAGTTTCCATGCTTATTGTGTGTCCACAACAATGTTAATAAGTAAATCTACTGAAATGGCCACCATAACAGTGACAACATGTGCTGTGTAAATGAGAAAGCAGAGGTTAAATCATGTATGCCATGGTTGCAAAAAACAGGGGCTATCTGTACATCTTTGCCAAATTCAAACCAGTACAAAAGGAGGTCATGCCTTTTTCCCCCCACTCATTTTGGATTTCTGCTAACGTGCTGCTTAGGATGTCTTTATTTACTGTGGTTTAGTCAAATACCAATTATACTGACATATCATGGAAACTCAAAGTATTGCTAACTTCTTCAGATTAAACACCTTGTAAATACACAATTATTTGCAGCTTTAATATAACTAGTGCCGTGCCCGTTGTCCTGTGGTATTGCTGCTTGTAAAATTCATCAAAACAAAATTGTTCCCCAAAATGACTTACAGAAGGACCCCAAACCACTTAATATGCAACTCCAAGCCTACTACTGACTTACAGTGTAGGCTACTTCTACGTACATCAGAAGAAGACATTGTACTGCTGTATTTACCTGACAGGGAACGCTGCAGATTCAGAATGCAGTCACAAAATATCACAATGACAATGTGGCGTAATCAGACATCATGGCAGTGCGCTACCCACCCTGCCTATTATAAGAGCTAATTAGCACATATCTGCATTCATCAACCACCAAAACCAGTACGTGTGTGTGTTTGTGTGTGTGTGTGTGTGTGGTGTGTGTGTGTTGTGTGTGTGTGTGTGTGTGTGTATGTGTGTGTGTGTGTGTGTTTGTTTGTGTGTGTGTGTGTTTGTGTGTGTGCGGAGAGAAGAGAGAGAGAGAGAGAGAGAGAGAGAGCGAGAGAGAGAGAGCGAGAGAGAGGGTGTTGTCCCATGTCGGATTGTTAACAAATTTAACTTTTCAGCAAAGGTGTTCACTTCCATACAGATTTAGTGGCTTGACGGTGAAGTAGGGGACTTGATTCGCGGGCGGTATTTAGGCAACTTAATTAACCCAACCCAAGGTGAATCTGATCAAAACTGATGTATCCGACCGGTTCAACTCAATTTTCAGCGCTGTGAATGAATAATCTCCGAGATTAAGCTACGTTATGTTCTGCCGCCTCACAGCAATTTAATACAATAGCAGGAAAAGAGTACCCCCGTTGCTCTAAAGCGTTCTGCATGTGGCGTCTGCTGATGTCCAGGTTACCTTCCCCACAAACACGGACACACATTTATACAAATACATCTTGCTTTATAAGATAAATAGCCTGCCTATAAGCTGCATCACGCTCTGTCTACACTTGTCTGGTTGTGCTTTGCATGTGTGGGATTCTGAAACATCCAAGTCAAAACAGTCGAAACAGTCAGAGCTGTAGGTCACATATTAGCTACCAAAGCTCTGCTGCTCTTTGTCTCTGGTCCTCAGGGTGAGAGGGGGTGTGGCCAGCGGCTAGAGCGACAAAGGCCAATGTGTGCTTCCTTTACCTGTACATCTATTTATATATCTTTTGCAATTCTAATCCAAACAAAATCAAACTTGGCACCGCACTTACTTGTGCCCGTAGCTAGACAACTGTGAAGTTTGAAATCCATCGGACTAACGGTTCGAGAAACATGCGCCCCACACACACACACCACACACACACACACACACACACACACACACACACACACACACACACACACACACACACACACACACACACACACACACAACTCCTTTAATG
The DNA here is from genome assembly GCF_008692095.1 of Etheostoma spectabile. Lineage (NCBI taxonomy): Eukaryota > Metazoa > Chordata > Actinopteri > Perciformes > Percidae > Etheostoma > Etheostoma spectabile. The sequence goes on along the minus strand of NC_045735.1, from coordinate 20,995,807 downwards.
CATGCCATATCATGGTCTGTGTGAATACTCAATTCTGATTGGCGGCAGGGTGTCCATAAAAAAAGTGTTATAGAACACCTACTAAACGAGTTCCAGTGAAACCGAGGGTTTACCATTCTAAATGAATGTGCTACATTAGGAAAAAGAAAATGTGAATATATTTTTTACCAACATTCTTTAATCATTCAGTGCCTCATGCTCTGAACACTACAGGATGGCGCTAACACACAAGCTGCAAGAAGTAAGTTAAACCCTGAATTACTTTGTTTCACAGCAAGTAACGTTATTTTACATCCCATTCACCATTCAGCTCTTTACTTTAGGCTGCGGCCAACAGTGTACATGGCGTATAATTTGTTCGTGATAATCGTTATATTGTTTTAGGGACAATGACATGGCTGGATAGCTAGCTTGTCTTGTTGTTAAACATACTCTTAAATTATTTTTACTGATTGCCAACCGTAAACAATCTTATTGACTTTAGATCTTGCTAGCATAGCGTTAACTTTCTAGCTCATGACGTTAGCTGTCTGAGCTAAAGGGTTCTACGAGCTGCGCGGACTATAAATATCTCCCGTTGTTAAGCGTGTCAAGTCGTATCTAAGGTCTGTCCCTTTTACTGGAGCAGTAAACAACGTTTGCATTGCATTAGAACCTCATTGGACGGGAATGACTGTTCCAGGTATTAGTCACCCCTTAAGTGTAACCAGGGAACCAGTTATTGTTTTGAAAAACTTTAGATTTTGAATGGAAAACGCATTTAAGTATAAAATAATGGTTTAAAAAATGATAAAGGGACCATGCATTGTATAAATTAATGCCCTTCAAGGTGTCATTGTCAGGTATTAATGCACTTCAGACGGTTCACGCCTCACCGTCGTCCATTAATACCCAACAATGGACACCACGTCGGGCATTAACCCTTACTTAACACCCATGCCACATATCAAATACACAATTTTCTTTTCTGCCAGCTGTGTGTCAGTGGGTCCCCTCACCATGATAACACAATCAGACTCAGCAAATCTGGTTAACCAGGTGAATCCACCATCTGGCAAATAGATGTGTGCCAGCAGGTAGTTTATGCTAACTTGTTAACTTCTGCCTTGTATTAAACCATCAGTTACATGAAAGATGGGTAAGTGTAGAACATTTTTAGTGTAAGTATTGTGTAACCTATTACAGTCCGAAATGTAATTGTTCTATGTTCTATTCAGTTGTTGGTTGACCGGCCAAGTCCAAAGGAAAAAATGCAAACACAAATGCCTGAGATATTGCAAACCACAGAACATATGATAAAAACACTTTCAGGACCACTTTAAAGCTGGTACTTTTTCAATACTACAATAGCAATACTTTGACATATATTTAAGTTTATAAGCAAGACAGTGACTTTTTTTATTCAAATAATTTATTTTTTTCTGACATTCAAGGAGTTTAAAGGTTTCTGTGTCATTGTGGCACTAATGATAAGCCACTGAATTAATCCTAGTGACAAAAAACCTGATATACTGTAGCTTGTATAGCTGTGCCAAAAACTATTAAAAACACATCAACGAGCCACACTGTTGCACTGGGTGTCATGTTCTTCATTACCATTAACATAGGCAATGTTTAAATTCTTACAAGAGCACCAAAAGTGCATTCATCTATTATATTAATCTAGATATTCTGTTAAAGCAATCTTGCTGAAAACTACAGTGCCCACCAGGAAATTACTGAAATTAAACTATAAGTTTGTGACTCATTAGTAAACATTTATGTCTTCAGTAGTAACAAATGGGCTTTGGTCTGAGTGCCAGAGAGTGAAGTTTTGAGAGACAGACTAACTGCTGCTTGCTGGGATTTGGTGACAATCGTAAAACAGTACAAAGAAATGCCAACCTTATCCTGTAATTTAATTTTAGTGATTTTAGTGACTATTAATGATCGGCCCAGATCCCAGACCTATGGATCAGCTCTGGACATCCCTAGTTTCTAGTTGTACTAGAAGAAAAATAATCTGAGTTGTTATTCTGCTGAGTTACTACACTGCTTGTGCTCTCAATGTTACAAGATCATATAGTAGGCTTGGGAGCAATGATGAAAAGGTGTCATAGGGGAAATAAGCTGCAAAAGTGAGCTATGCCTGAAGTAAACCTAACAAGGAGCTGTACAGAATTTTCTTCCAACAATTTATGAGCAAAGCAGATAGAATCTTGTATTACCACCGAGAAGCGTTTTAAGTGTAGTCAATGACAGGTGATTAGTAGTAAAGGACATTTTTAATCATTGTTCTGAAATATGAGAAAATAATGCATGTATCCAGACAGTTTGGTCAGTTTTTTCTGATTTTCTTGTTATTTTATATGACTGTTGATGTAAGAGGATTACAAAGAAATTAAACTATAAAAATAGCCTGATTCTTTGGATACCGGCATTTACAGAATTAAGGGACCGTGTTTTTGCCCTCCCAGCTTTTAGTTGGTCACAAATGTAGCAGCTGCACCCCAAGATACTGACTCATTCTAATTTATGTCCTATCTGGACAAATACCTTGTATTTTAAAAGGTTTCTCAGACAACTGGAAGGCCCCAAGTGATAATGGTTCCACAATTCTTTTGATGGAATATCCTTTAACCCACTGGCAAAATGCAGTCTAAGGTATTTTACAAGGACTGAAAAAGTTTTGTGGTTTCCTAATTTCACGTTAAAGCCTGCCATATTTTCATTAATACAAACTAACTCCAACAACCAGCCATTTTAAACATGTTATCAAATATGTAAACATATTTAAAAGCAGAAAATAAACTATATATACCCTTACTTTGCATTTAGGAGTAGGTAGCTCAACTAAGATTAAAAACATATGACACAGACCCAACAAATTCAACAATGACAACAAAGTGGCATCATGACAAATTAACAATGAATGTTCCAAACAAAACAACATACAACAGTGGACAGAATTTCAATATCCCTGCTTTCACTCTGTTAAGAACCAACAGGCGTAGATGGTTGGAGAGGCTCTAGGGGCAAAGAAACTACAGCCCCAGAAATGGCACTATAATCAATAGCTTCCCAGGCCACTTGTTAAAAATGCCATTTCCATCTCCAACTCACTGAGAGGGCCCTTTACCAGGAAAGAGCCACATATCATTCTCTCCAGACAACTGGCGGGATGAAAAACAGGGGCCCACTGTCACTGGCCAATATTGATTATGAGTGAAAATGTGATCATTTTGTATTAACTCGCCCCTAGGAGCCCTGTTCTGTCAGGTTTGCGGGAGAAAATTAATGCTTCATATCATGCTTAACAAAAATATGGCTTGTTTCTCATTTTAGCCTCCAGACAAAGCGGTATATGCCAATCACAAGAATTGAATAGCTTCCACAAGAGAACATGATGACATAAATTAGATTAAAGCCATTATTTAACACATTTGTTCCTACTTTAAAGATATTTCTTATTGTCCTTGACACCACTTTAATGAAGCTCAAGAATTGGCCTTTAAAATATCAATTTCTGATGATTAGAGATGTCATTGTTAAAAAGAAGAACTGTGGAAGAGGGAGGGGCTTTGTTAGCCAATTGAAATGTCCTGCTCTATAAAAGGTCTATATCAGGACAATTGTGCCTTTATGAAAAAATGTGTCAATGTGTGACATTATCTGAATTGAAGCCCAACAATTAAGAAAAAAAAAAGCATTTAGATATTCTGGTACAGCCACTCAACTATTTTAAAATTTTATAGACTACCGTAAACATTTACCTCAGGGTGCATTCACCCCTAGTCTCGTTTTGCCAGACCCTCCTTCAACGCGTGCTGGAGGAGAGTCTGGCTACTCCACATAGAATACGGGGATGGGAGGAAAACGTGCTCTGGTTTATTAGCATTATTCTTTAAAGCAATCACAATCGTCTTGGGCGGTGCTAAGCACCGGAGAAAAGCCGCGGTGCCTCTGCTAAACAGGCTCTGAACTTGTTTTGGTGGAACATGTGTACGTTAAAAAGTTGTTTTAGTCGTGCAACAGAAAACTCAGATAGGACAGATAGTCTAGCTAGCTGTCTGGATTTACCTTGCAGAGATCTGAGGAGCAGGTAACCATAGTCCTCATACATCGACCAGAGTTTAAAATGCAAATACAAAGGAAGCCCAAAGGCAACGGATATCCGGCATAAATAAGTGGAATCTGGAGGATATTCCGGCAGCCACGGAGCAATCCTGGAAGTGTAACGTTAAGGATATAGACTATTTCACACCTAACTTAGTTAGTAAATCAAATGTTGGTGCATTTGACTGCTTTAATTTGATCAAGTTGGTTGGTTGCACCCCATAACAATTATGAACCACAGCCTTACATGTTGGTCAGGAGCTGCAGTGTTTATACATGGACAAACTGAAACCTATACCGAACATTTATTACCACCTGACAACTTAGTAGTGTATCTTATCTGATTTATAACTCAACCCATACGCAAGTATTAAAAACAGCAGCAACTTCAACCGTGTAGGAAATAAATAAGCTGATTGATTGCAACAGTGGAGGCAGAGACAGCTTTAGACAGCTGACTCACTGTGCGCGCAGATTCATTGTGAAACAACAACTGCCAATGGAGAAGCTCCAACTCGACTGACGTCGTCACTCATTCCAACCACTGGTGTAACTTTATTACTTACTCACTTAGCAACTAATCTGGCTCAAGTACATTTCCAGGATAATTGCCGAACACCCAGCGCCAAATTTTTCTCACCTTCCCCTCTGTGTGTTGCCATTCTCAAACTACTTTCAAAGATTTACAAAGACTCCGTTTTTTCCATATATACATTTAGGAGAGGACGTTTATAGCGCTGGCTCCACTGATCTAGCTAAAAAGTCAGTAAATTTTACAAAAGGCAGAGTTGCAGTCTTGACTGTTAATGCTCATAATCTGCCATTTCTTTGTGAGTTCTTTCTGATAACAGAAAATAAACATATAAGGAGCATTAGTATGACCTGCTGTGAGGTAACTGATTTGATCCTTCACATTAGTTCATATGGCTCTAATGATGCACAATGTCAGTTGTGAAAATGGTCAAATCGTTGAGTTATTTGTCAGTCCGTATGACTTCATGTTTAGTCCTCTTGCTGTGTGTCGGTTTAAATACAAACCAGACCTAAAAAGGTAACCATGTATGTTTATTTTCCTTAAAAGGGAAACTATTTTGCTTTTACGTATTTTCTGTCATAACTTTAATGTTACAATGTCGGATTTTCATATTAAACGTGGCTAAAGCTTCAACTAATTAAGTAAACGTATTTCAGAGAAATCCTCGTGAGGAAAAACCTCAGATTTCCCAATGTTCCGAATGCTCCGCTTTAAACGTTTTTTTCTACTCTTGGTTGTGTGTCACGTAACTCTGAGCTGGGTGGCTATGATTGGCTCCAGGCAAGCCACTGAAGAGTTTTTTTAGGCCAATGTTACTGCAGTGTTTATTGCCACAAGTACTCACACATACTCATACTCCCACACATGTAATATAACACATATGTGTAACAAAGTAAATTCATTCTTTTGCTTCACTTCAGAAATTTCTTCCGAAAGCACAGTATATGCAAATAATACTGCAATAAAGGGAAGCAAATGAAAAGAAAGACTGAATATAACTGTGTCAGCATGACAAGAGGAAAAGGCAGCACCAAACTCATTTAGGATGCAGCTTGATTGGCCTTCTCTTAGTCCCTTCTTAGCAGGAGGATGGGGGTTCATTACAACATAGCCTACAGACAAATAGAATGTGTGGAAGTTTGGGGAAATACCTACAAAAGCAACTTACAAATTATTTGCAAAATATTTACTAATCATCTGTTTTTTAATTCAAATTTGCTGAAATTTATGGACATTGTTACATTCAAAACTATACAGTTTATGTTTAAAGTTAAAGAAAATAATTTACCATGTAACATACGCGTAATGTTTAATGAAAGAGACGGGGAGTTATCATTTAAGAGGACATTGTGTGTTTGAACAACCTCTTGCGCAAACTAAAAGCATGTGTATTTCAGTTTGTGGCGTAGCATTATGAAATGAACTGAACAATTCATTCATTCATATTTATTATACAGGAAAGTTACAAAGTAACATTACAATATAAACGGGCCTGACTCAGTTTAAAGTTTGGTTTTCAGCAGGTTCCTGTTGACATCAAACAGAGCCATAATATTCAGTTCAAAAATAGATTAAAGAAAACATTACTTGATCAATACAGAGGTTTTGTGTTTTGTCTTGCAACATTGTTGATTTCTTCAAAATAAATAATAAAATAAAATTTGAACAAAATGCCCTAACCTGTGCCACTCCGAGCGCACATTTCCACAAAGGCAAAAAGTCAAGAATACTGCCCTAAGGTAAAATATCCAGTGGTGTTTTATTAGATTCAGCATTTTTTACCCTTTTTTCTACTGAAAGTTCAATAAATCTGTAGCAATTCTCTCATGCCGTCACACTCAAACTGCCTAATGCTTATCCTTGCAGACATTTTGTCCCAATCTCAGACCCTGGCTAGCCAAGCAATGGCTACAGCAGTGATATTACACTCTGTCACATGTCAGAGACCTTATCAGACCTCATAAGCACTTACATTCAAAAACTAATGCATCAAATATCGAAAAACCAAGAAGTAATATGTTTTGTTTGTTTCAGAGCGGAATCCATATGAAAAATGTAATATATGGTCCTTCTCGAGGACAGGAATATTATGTATGTATATATATCCACAACAAAAGCCCAAAATAATTAAAACAAAAGGTGATGTTAACATTTTCCATCATTCTTCTCACTGACTTTCTCCTTTTGAAAACAATTCTGCATGTTCAATGAAGGCAGGCTCAGAAACTGTGGGAAATTATGAAAAAAAGACTGTAGATCCTAAACCCTGGGAAAAGAAAGGACACAAGAAAGGAATTTAATATTTCTGAAAGTTCAATCATTCTTCAGCCTGTGACTGCTGGGGGACATTGTGTTGAAGTGTGCGTGGGTGGAGGTGTCGGCTCTGTCAATTTGCAGGTATATCAACTGCACAGTCATAATCCCTCTCAGGTTACTGGGGAGCCACTGCAGTTGTTAAAATGCTGTTAGATACAAATGCACTGGATTACCCAGAGTACCCAGCAGCAGCTAACAGATGTCACAGAACACAGCACTGTCAATTTATCAAGACAGGTGGGAATTTAAAGGTCCAATATGTAATATGTAATCAGATATAAAGTAAAAATGTTAAGTTGAAATACTATCTTTTCTGACAACAATGCTAATGCCAGTATTTTCTCCTTTTGAAATTCCCGTTCTGTGACAGAATTTCTATTTGTGTTTTGGCCTGTGTGTTGTTATCAACTGCCCAGTTTGGCAGCCAGGCCGGGTTGCCAGATAAACCTGTAAAAACGTAAACCCATCATGCAACAGCTGCAACGTTCGGGATCAACAGAGGTAGATTCTACCTGACCTAAAAAAAAAAACGGCATGTTTCTAACAATTGCGTGACCAGAGACGTAATTAACCCTGGTTAAATATTGGAGGTGTAAATGAAAGATGGAGACAGCTTAGAGCCCAAAGGACACAGAGTTGACTAATTTCTCTTGGACAGGTAGGCTAATTTATCACCGCTACTAGACACTTCTGTTTAGCTACTCACATTGAATTATTTTGCGTACTGGAGTTGGTTACTCACAAAAACAATTGAGACACAGCCAGTAAAGTGATCTCGACTGGTCCAGGCTAACGTCGCCATGTTAACCCTGCTAACTGCTAACGTTACCGGAGGCCCGGGCAAGCGGGCCACGGCTGTTTACAATGTTCAGCGTGTTCAGCAGCCCATAGCCGACAGCGGTGAGTTATTTCAAGCCAAAAGAGGTGGGCTGTAAATCAAGAAGAGAGGACTATGAGTTTGCAGTGTGTTTAGCGATTGTTGTCGTAATTCTAAGTGTGTATTTGGGTTGGGTGGAAGAGGACGGCAAGGTTGCAGGGTTTTTAGCAACCCTGTGGTACATTTTAGCGAATGTACCACAGGGTCTTAAAATAGCAACAGTTCAATACCGTCATTACGGAGAATTCCTAATATTTTTTACATTAATCTTGATCGTCATAAATACTTTTATTGAAAAAAAACAGACTGGATCAGTGCAGGAAACACAGAGTAGCTGCAGCAACCTGTATGAGCTTCCACTGAGCTAAAACGGCCGTTTTAGAGTGCCTTTGTGCTTCTTAACAGACAAAAAATGCAATTAAAATGTCAGGGGCTCTTACGTGACTTATACAGCTTATACAAGTTGCTGCAGCTACTAAAGGGGGGGGGGATGGCAAGTTGCGCACAAGCTAACAGTTTGGTGATGCAGTCTGAGCCTTACGTTATAATTTTTCATCTGTCACAGTAATACCGTATACCGCTGTAAAATAGGAAGGAGGTTTGACGTTCTTAAAATTTGGGGACCACCCAACTCTAGTTCCTAGTGTAATTCTAGTCTAGTCAGTTGGGTACAGAGCTCCGGGTGAGCATGGGCTTTTATGACGTTTTTATTACGTTAGCTACTCCACTGTGCTGTGGATTAATGACTGGATATCTGAGTCAAGCCGGGGGAGACAAATCTCTCCAGCATTTTGAAGTAACTATTTTAAACACTAGGTGTCAGTTACATAATGGACCTTTCAGTATAATGAGACAAGTCTGTAGGGAATGTCTACTGTATTTTCATACCATAATGTTTAGTGAAGGGATAGTCATTTAGTCATGGTATCAAAGAGTAACTTGACACAATGCTGAAATATACATTCTGGAGCTCTTCTGGTTCAAGTTTGTTGAACAATAAAAAACTCCAATTCATATATTGCACAAGAGTTGCAAGCTGACCTGTCGCTACAATTATACAATGGGGAAAAACACTCATGGTGATATAGAGAATTTATCTGCTTAGGTTACCTTCTTTCAACTCAAGGAGCCCTAATCCAGAAACACAAGGCATGCCAGGTAGCTAAAATCCAGAGCATATAAATATTGCGCTAAAGCTCCAAACACACTGGACTCAATTTGAAAAAGGCACCTTTCACAATCTATGGCCTATTATTCCAGCAATGCTGTTTTCAGCGGAAAACACGGAGATCAACTGTAAAACATGGAATATCATGCAATTTATAAAAATCAAGGATTTCCCAACCATTATAAGCGCTTTTTACAGCACCCAACCTGAACGAACAGGGGAAAAAACTATGCTGCTAGTGTTTGGTGTAATGTACAAGTACGCTGCTTCTGTCTTGGTGTTTCAGCAAGGTAGTGCGATGTTGTGTTACATCAAATTCATTGATAATAACCTTTTCATAATTTTCTTATTGAATTGTAAAAATTGTATTCATGCACCACATGATTAGAAACTCTGATAACAAAAGTTGCTTAAAAGCGTAAAGTTATTTGGAAAAAATAAAATGGAATCCGAGCTTCAAGTCAAGCCTGAAGCCTTATTATAAGCAAAGTCTCTATAGCGCGCCAACTGGTGTTATATAGGCAGCACTCAGTGACAGCGAACTTAGATGATGACTTAGATGAACTAATGAAGTAATGGACAAGCTTGGCCATCTTACCATAAAATGACACCAGTGGAGCTCTAAGATCTGCTTTGATTGATTTGGGTGATACCAAGCAGGGACATTTCTGGTTGGTTGAGAGACATGAAGAGGCATGGCAAATTAAATGCTCAGTGTCACACTGCATAACTTGCAGGCTTAAAATAAAAAACAAATAAATAAATAAATTGTATCAAAACTGAAGTGCAAACTTTACAATAACAACACTATCAGCAACACCAGAATCAGAATCTTATGAGCCCATCACAATCTGTGACAATGTGTTTTGGCCATGATGTCAGGCTTTTTTTCCTCAATCCTTTTTTCTTCCTTTTTCATTTGGCATGCCATGAAGTAAAGTCTAATTAAACAATCAAGCCCATGCAGTCCCATTCCGCCTCTATCCTATTGACTTTGTCACAGCACTCATCCTCTCCCCAGTATAAACTCCCATGTCTAATGCCAACCAGGGAGAAGGGCTGTTGTCCCCCTATCTCTCTTTGTCTCTGAGAGCACAGAGTTGGCATTAAAGCAGCAGGCGTACTGAGCTCTGAGAGAGCTAACCAAAGTTTTGAGTGTTAAATTTAAGCTAAATTGCTGAGCACAAATATAACTGAAGTTGTATTACGGACTTGCATCTCTAAAATTGTAGTGGATGCAAGACACAGCACTAACACAGCACTAACTCATAACAGGGTGCACGGATAAACAAGACTTTACACACATACTAGGGCTGAACGATAATCGCATTGTCAATAATATCACAATATGTTAAAACGCAATTTCCTAATTGCAAAGAAAGTGATTTGGTCAGGTGACTCACAAGAACAAATCAGTTTGCATTCTGCAGAGAAAGCATGAACTTGGCACGCCAACGCTACGCCGTATAATTTAATATGCAATTTTTTTTTAAGCACTTTGTCCTCTGTATTATTCAAAGACAAGCAATAAATCATTATATAGTATGAACGACACAATATTAGATAGATTAAACAAACTGTTCTTTCCTGGCGCTATGAACAACAGTCTATTTTAGTCTGTAGATGTCCTGGACCCTTGTCAAAGGTGAGAAGTTTTGGGCAGATATGTACACTAAAGTTACTTCTTTGTTCATCAATAAATGCTCAAAATGGCAGCCATGCCATGGCCACACTGTTCGACAAAAAGATTTTCTTTTAATAACTTTTCATCTTTAAGGTGTTGAGATGATACAGACCACATTTGAAGTCCATTGGATGAAATCTCAAGGAGAAGATCGTTAACCTTTAGGTCTACTTCCTGTTGCCAGTAGGGGGCGCTATAAATTTGAGCCAATATTGGTATGAATATGTTGCCAGGTTTGGACACTTATGATTTCTGAAAGGTTTTGAGCCAAATGGACAATGTACACCCACTTGGGGTGGCCTCTAGCTCACCAAGTAAGAGCTTTCCCCCCCATGTTGAGTCATGCAGCGGCACAGGATCAAATCCAACCTGCAGCCATTTGCTGCATGTCATCCACCATCTCTACCCTCTTGTATATTCACTGTCACTATCTAATAAAGGAAAAAAAAAAAAAAATTGATTTTTTTTTTTAAGTTACAAAAAAGTTACACCCACTTCCTTTTTCGTTGACAAAAAGCACAAAATCGCCGCCCCACCACAGCCATGCCCTATGACTAAAAGTTTTTCTTTTATTAACGTTTCATCTTTAACATCTTAAGATGGCACAGATCAAATTTGAAGTCAATCGGATGAAATCTCTAGGAGGAGTTTGTTAAAGTACAACATTCGGAAATGTCCAAAATTGCACAAATTTTGAACTTTCAATTCAAAATGGTGGACTTCCTGTTGAGTTTAGGGTATGCTCCAATGAGCTTTTTTGTTTGCTTGACATGCTATATATGTGTACCAATTTTTGTTGGTTTATGTTAAATGAACTGCAGGAGCTCCATTTTTGTAACTTTGTAGGGGGCGCTAGCGAGCCGTTTTTGTGCAGCTATTCCTGAAACCCTTAAAATACGTCCATTTTCACCAGACTTGATACTGCCAATTTGGCGTAGGTTTTTGAGTATGTTAAGCCCCTCAAAAAGGCAATTCATTTGCCAGAAGAAAAAAAAGGAAATTAATAATTTCTTCAGTTTCAATAGGGCCTAAATATATGGCTTTACCACACTTAGTCACATCATAAGTTACTGTAATAAACATATGTAAACATGTGGCTAAACACTTTGAACTTTACTAGACAGTTAAATTAGTACAAAAAATAGTGTATATATGCATACATTCACACACACAGTATTTTTTTTACAGTGAAAAGAGGTGCTGCCTCCAGCCTCTCCCCCTCATGACGTTGCATGCTGGGTGCATGACAGCGTCAACGTTGCACTTTCTCAAAGAGGCTATCATATGATTATTATCATTTTATTTCCACTCTTCATTCTAACCCCAACTGGCCCGTCAGACACCGCCTACCAAGTGCCTGGGTCTGTCCGAGGTTTCTGCCTAAAAGGAAGCTTTTCCTCGCCACTGTCACACTGTTGCTTGCTCTGGAGGAAACTACTTGAACTGTTGGGTCCTTGTAAATTCTGGAGTGTGGTCTAGACTTACTCTATCTGTAAAGTGTCTTGAGATAGCTCTTGTTATGAATTGATACTATAAATAAAATTGAATTGAATTTAATCATTACGTTAGTAATAGCATGCTGCGGGTGGTCTTGCCGTGGGATTAACTGTACTACAAAAACCGTTGAAACACCGCGGCCATGCTGCTTGAAAGCTCCCCAAACGTCATTTATCAGAGTCTGGTTGTTACCACTCACCGCAACATCGTTGCTAACCGAGCTTTCAGTTCTTCGTGCCTGTATCCATAAAATGCATATATGGATTTGACCCTGACTAAAACCCTTCGTTTTATTAAAATGGCTGTAAAAGTTTTACTACAAACTACAAACTACAACTGCTCAAGGTACGGCGTAGTGTTAGCGTGCCAAGTTGATGCTTTCTCTGCGGAGTGCAGATTGATTTGCTCTCACAAGTCACGTGACCAAATTGCAAACTTTGCAATTAGGAAATCACATTCTAACCTATCGCGATATTATTGCAAATGCAATTAATCGATCAGCCCTAATGTACTGTATGTCCATTTCCTTACTTTTTTTGTGTTGAAATTTTAAACTCCAGTGAATTTATGAGGACTATGGTTAACTGCTCCTCAGACCTCTGCGGGGTAAATTGAGAATGCAAGGTAGACTTGTCCAATCTGAGTTTTCCCTCCCACAACTATTTTAAGTGAGTCTGTGCGGACCTTAGCACCGCCCATGACGTTTTTTATTTGTTTTAAAAAATGCCAATAAACCAGAGCATGTACTTCTCCCATCACAGAATGCTATGTGGAGTAGCCAGGCCCTCCTCCGCTCCGCAGCGTGTGGATGGTCTGGCAAAGCGAGACTACCAGGTTAGCTACCATTAGATTGTTTAATGTTAATGGTACTATTATAGTTAACTCTAGCTAGCAAGTCACCAGCTGACGTTTACATTGAAGATTTGACATTTGACTTTGAAGACTCAAAACTCAGCAACAGCTCAAATCATTTCACTTACTCCTCATGCCTAATGAGACATGAGGCTATAATGAGATCTTGCATTTTTTCCAACATGCAGCGCCTCTATGCAAAAAACGTGTTTTGCATAGAGCACCCAAAAAGGGCCAACCTCGTAAGATGACAGCACTGTTACGGCCAACTTGGCATTTGTTTGTGGTTGGATTGATTTACCTCTATTCTCGAATATTTTTAGATGAATATAAAAAAGAATGATGATAGATCATCTAAACATGTGTATGATGTTATATTTATGTTAAAGTTCACTTTTAATTCTAACATGATGATGTTGAAAAACTAAAAATTTAAATTCGAGAAAGTACACATTTATTTTGGAATAGCTTAGATTGTATTCAGGACAGTTCAGGAGGATGGTGAAAAAAGTTAGTTAAGAGCCCTGAGTGTGGGTGTCTAAGATCATGGTCCACAGGTACTTAAACCAGTCAATCATGTAAACAGTCGATTATTCAGTTTCTCTCTCATGGGAAATTTCTACAGCTACTTCATAACGATCTCCTCTGGTCAAGTCAGAAAGCATGAAAAGTAATCAAAAGCAGTTCCTTTAAAGGTTAATCACATTGTCAACTAGGGCTGGGACAATTCGTCAACGTCATCGATTACGTAAATGCGTCAACAAAAATATATTGCGTTGACGAATCACGTCTAAAAATAACATGGCTGCCTCCAGCAACTGCGCAAGTATGGATTCCTTGCAACAACACGTTGACAAAAAGGCTAACACACGGTCTTCTAAAGTGTGGGAGTACTTTACTCGTAATGCCAACAACAACACAACGTGGTAGTCTGCAGACTTTGTAAAATGATCCCTGAGTCAGGATAACAGCAGAAAAACACCGCAAGTTCTGCTCACCTATGCCTCTCCAGCTTCTCCCGCAGCTTGCGTGTATACGAATGTCCTGCACTGACTTGAGTGAGAGGTAAACTGTGCTGCGTCTCCCCCATCTGCAGCACTGTCTTCAATAATTGCGCAACCAGGCCAGATTGTTTTAGATATCTCATGAGTCCTTCATAACGTCAGCGCCTATTCCTACGGCCCAAGTATTTATACATTGTCGGGTTTAAAATCAGGCTCATAATTCTCTAAGAAAGGAGAGAGAAAAATTGCACTTTTTTCAATATTTATATTTTTAAGTTTTATATTTGTGTATTCCTCCTAAAGGTGACTTGAAATGTTAATTAGTTTAATTGTTGGATTTATTTGATATACTGTTTATCCAAGTTCATATGTTGCTAAAATTGCACTGTTAAGATTAAAGGAAGACGAGCTTGGATTTTAAACAAGAACTTATTCATTATTTTACCTACTACTGTATATAAAAAAAGCAAATACAGGCTACTCTTTTAGCACTTGCTTTGCTTACTTTAAGTTTTTTATTTTTGTACTCCTCCTGAAAGTGTCTTTATTTACTTGTTAGAGTGATAGCCTACATCTGGCTTCAGCTTGCACTATAAATTCATTTTACTTCAACAGTGCAGTGTTAACAATTTAAATAAATAGATTTCGAACCTTATTGAAATTTGCTTTTTGTAAATTGTTAATATGAATAATTAATAATCGAAAAATGAATCGTTAGATTAGTCAACTAATCCAAAAAATAATCGCTAGATTAATCGTTAAAAAAATGGTTTGGATAGCCCTATTGTCAATTAGTGAAAACATTTACTTAACTCAATCTAGTGTTTTTTTAAGGCTTTTGTAAAATGAAGGAATTTTTAAAATGGAGTCACTGATGACATTTATTTACAAGTGTACAAGGAGTAAATAAAGTCAGGAGCATGCAACTTTGTGGTGTACTTACTGTCACTGATAAAGAACAAGAAAAAAAACTCAGTTACTCAGTTTGCAAATGTCTCATGTCTTTCAGAAAAACAAAGATATAATTGCAGATGAAAGATTGATTTATTGAGTTTGCTGTGCTCTGTGGTGACTGTGTTGATAAATATCTACAAGAACATGCTGACGTCCGTGTTTTGGTTGCACCATTGTTTCAATACCTCAAGGTGCTTAAGACGCTTTCAGATAAAGGTCAGAGGGCATGTCAACCACACAAAAAAACAAGGTGAACATAAAGCAGAAGATGAAGCAAAAAGAATTATTCATTGGTAAGAAAAAACAGGCTAAAGAAAAACCTGCCCTTCCAGGAAGAACACAGATAGTTGACCTAAGTAGAGCTATGAGGATTATGGAGAAAAAAGTTTGCAAAGAGCTTCATTGTACAAATCAAGAATAGATTCTTAGTTTTCTTTAAATATTATTTGATTTGACATCTCCAGATCTATTTAATAACTTTATGCGCTTTAATAAATATTAGTTATATTGAATATCTTATTAAGGCAATGTACTTTCACAGGTTTGTGTTTCACATTCAACAGTGATGCATCACCCAATTTGGTATCTATCCCGAAACGAGTAATGTTTTGGATCAATATTAGAAAGATTTCCTTTGTTATCTGTAAACTGCTCATGTTACTACAGTAAAGCATGTGCCCCCATCTCCCCAAGATTCCTTGGTCTGGCAAACGATGATGAATTGGCCCAAATACTTTGTAATCTAAGACCAGCTTGAAAGAGCATGTGAGGACCCTTACTGCGGGCAATGGTGGCCATATTGTAAAATCAGCCAATACCAAATCAAAGGTCCAGAGGTATGTCAATAATGTTACATACATCGGTGCAATGAAGTTGTCAAACAGATTCAAAATCTAAAGTATACAGTATATCTAAAACGTTAACTTTTTATTATTGATTAAAAACACACATTGTTCATACCTGGCTTACGTGCTTACTTGGCTCTTTTCAAATGTGAACAATCATACAATTTACAAAAGCAATCATTAGTTATACATTGGTAGCAATTAAAAGTGTTAACTTCAACATCACAGCTTGGTTGCAGCTACCCAACGAGGTTGCGGCTTACAATGACTGCTGGCTAATAGTGTGTTCCATTTGTACTCGGAACATAGATTTTTTGAGCAAGGTCAAAATTTTCGAGCTCAGAACTCGGACAACTACGAGTACCCCAAGCTAAAAATCCAACATGGCTGCTCCGTGTATCAACAGTTGTGAAAGCTGTAGTAACATACAATTGTATTTGTGTCTTCCTAAAGCAGTCGTACACATAGTGGTGTCCATATTCTATCTGTGGACATGTTGTTATTCTGTTTGTATGCACAAAATAATAATAATAAACTAACAAACTCTGTTCTTCCACAGTTATCAAAGTATTACCAAGATATTTGCAGCTTTTATACACAAACCTGTTTGTGAAAACCAATGCTGACTCTGAGCAAAGCTAGCACTTACTATGACAGACTGAGCTCATGAATTGGCATATGTATGACACGCCACTTCGTATGCCATTATTGGCATGTTGAGACGCATACTCAATTTTTAGCGTGTTTATCAACACTGTTTGGCCTCTATTGACTTACATTAACTTGCGATTGCATGTGAATTTACGCCATAGCGGGTAGTATGAAAGGGCGAAAAAAACGCGTAGGGAGGTTGGTCGGGGTGGTGGATGGGTAAAATGCAGGACTCTCACCCATGAGACCGGGTATCGTGTCCGCGTGTTGTGTTTCCTTCATGTCCCGCGAGTCATGTTTCCCAAACTCAAGTGGCAATAAAACGCCAAGTGGCGTGTATATTTACGTCGGCTGTATATAGCGTAGACATACATGTATACAGTAGCTCAAAATCCGTACAGATAACACGCCAGTTGGCTTAAGAAAGTGGGCGCGTATGTTTATGTAAAGTCATGATGTCATGTTGTACCATGAGGTGCCACAAGGTTCAATTTTTGCGGGTAGCTTATACATTTTAACAGCTTGTCTCTTCTATTTCCTTGTATACTGGTAATTGTTCCACACCCATCATGAAATTCTGAGCCACTGAAGGAAGGAGAGGCGACCTTCCCCTCCTTTTGCAAGCAGTACAGTATATTTTTCATAGCTGTGTGATACAAAAGCATATAACCATCATAAAACATGATCACAGGGCTCACTGTGTGGTTCAGTTTTATTTTTTTACATATGGGCTATTTGATGGCACTGACTGTGTCTATACGATCTCAATGCAGCGTGACGTGACATCACATCCCAAACCACAGTGATGTGCTCTGTTTACCTGTGCAAAACTGTGTGTAAGTTGAGTGCCTCCTACGGACATTGTGCACATGCATATGCCAAGCTGCAGCACAAATACGCTGCAACAGCAACAAAGGTGTGCCATTCTCATGGTAGGGTTTATACATTTTTATTTGCTACCACTGTAGGAGGAGTAATCCAGGTGTTTTTTCATGTAAGAGTTCATGATTACTACATTTCCCTGCCGTCATGGTTTCTGCTAAAAGCATGCAGCGGTTGCAGACCACACCCTGTCTCTCTCAGCAGTGGCATTGAGTATGCACACGTGCCAGCCCTGGGCATCAGCAGAGAGATGGGGTGGAGGGCTGAGAACACTCAGTCGTACTACTCAGGATGAATGTTTCCCATCATGCAGCTCAATCAGCCGCCCAATGATTCATTTCACAGACACTTGGGTAATTATAGGAGGCTGCTCTTCACCTCTGGGGATGAAACTGCACGAGCGCAGCCAGTGTGGGGAGTGGGGGTGGGTGGTGGTTGGCGGAGAAAACAGAGACAGAGTGAGAAGTGAGTGAGTGAAAACAAAGAGACAGGAATGACAAGGGTGAAGATGGAGTAGGAGATGTAGTGAAATTCATTTAACTGGTGTCAATGGTCTTGTTCAGGAAAAACAATATTTTCAGTGACTTCAAAATAAAGCAACTAATCACTGCTAAAACATTTACAAGTAATGCGACAAACTAAGGCTATGAAAATATACAGCATATGAACTTTTAAGATGGAGAGTAAAACAAAGACTCTTGGTAATGGCGGGGCATGAATAAAGAAGCATGACGAAAGACTTATGAAGAACACAGGTGATGGCAAGTGTGCAAGCTCCCCCTATTGGTAAAACTAAAAAAGCTAAGATGTCATAGATGGACATTCAGTGGCATTTTATGCTCAAACATCCATTTAGCTGTATACTATATGGTATGTTCTGTATAACAATGTTTCTGAATCCAGCAGCAACTAAACAAAGAGAGCAACCAGGGGGAAAGAATTACAAGATTTTCATTAACTCAATAGCCTTTACTGAGTTCAATGGAGTGTACAGAATATTGATTTGGATGAATATAATTGCATGAAAAGGGTGCAGGGAGACTGATTGAAAAAAATAAAGTTGCAAGAGCTGTTATAAACGTTGAGAAGTGCAAAGGAAGTAAAGGGAGCCCATTGATTCTGTTGTGTGTTTCCAAATGTGAAATATTCATAGTTGATGTGTATTTATATGTATCAGATTGAGCTGGCTTGCTAATTCTGCTGTTCATACCTGATAATAGTCTGGGATTTCACGTCAACCTGAATCATGTGTAGCCATTACAGTTGCAATTCCCACTGTATATAGGAGTCAGTAATATTCAGTGTCATCAACAACCAAAAGTCATACTGAAGTGTCTGAAGAAGAATACATCACAGACACTCTGGACAAGAGAGCTGGTTAAATACATTATTTGTAATAAAATCCTTATCTAAAGCTCTGTGACAGATTTAATCTTAGAGGTTCGGATTTAACAATGTTGCTAAAAAGACAGCAAAGACTAATTTTAAATGTAAAAATGTAATACATATGGCATAAGTTGCTAACACAAAACATCAGTGCTAAGAAGGCATTATTGAACAAAACTGATAATGGACTTTATGACACAGACAAATATGTCTTACTAGGGCACCATGTTTTCCCACATTTCAGAAGCAGCTTTGTAGGCAAACACAAAATTAAATTTGTAATGTGCTGTATGAGTTACCAGAGCTGTTTTTATTAGGGCTGGGTGATGTAGCTTTACTGCCCAGCCCTAATTTCATATTGCATTGTATAATAGTTTGCTAAGATGGGAAACTGTTATATCTGCATGTTCTTTTCTATACTCAATAGACACTTTATTAGGCACACCTGTCAAATTCTACCATTTTGTTCTCTCTTTTAACAAATGAAGGGACAGGATATTAGAAACACCTCTGAATATATTGCATTATAAAAATAGATTGCATACATTGTTTAGGTCTATCTAATTAAGTGACCACTACGTGTTTGTGCAAGGATCATTTTCTATGCACCAAAAGATTTTTTTAGTTTATTCTTCTACTGTAATCCACTTTTTAGAAAAGTGGCGATCTCAAAATAATTTGATTTAAAAACTGATGCACAGCATGAGGCATAGTATATAATGTTAAGCAACAACTAGGCCAATATATCTCTCTTTCCGATGTTTATCCCCCTCCCCAGTCCACCTCCCCCTCAGGCATTTTCTATCCATGTTGTGACTATTTTTTTATAGCCCTGAGTGCTGTTTTCAGAAATGTGATGCTTTGTTAGAAATTCCGAGGCTATGGAGAGCAGGTGCAGGGCAATTGTGACAAGCACAATTTATCGGCTGCTCCCAAGCAAGGGAACACATTCAATAATGTGCTGGGAAGATTAATCCATCCCCCACACGGGGCTGGGCTCACAGGGTGCGGCGACAGAGGTAATTTACACATGCAGGTAGCCCAACTCAGCAACTAAGGTCTTTAGAGTTGTAAAATACCTGTATATTAACAGTTGCAATCCATTTATTTACACTTTAAACTTTACAGTCTGACTGTCTGTCATAGATTAATACTACAAGTCTGCCACACAGACCATTTAAAATATTGTTTGTTCAAGTATATTCCACAGATGACTCTTCAAACATGCTCCCTCTGTACACTGTCTCAACATCTTCATTAATATGTACTGTATGTGTTTGTATGTGTATGGACAAAAGCCAGAAGAAAGATACAAGTAACTACAGTATTCAGGATAGTGGGGATGTTTCACCAAACTTGTACTTTATCCAGAGATAAATGACAAACTGCTCAACCACATCATATTGTTAAGGTCTGGGGGTAAACCATGGGAGTCTGTCTTGTTGAAGGAGACAATGCCAGTCTCTGCTTTTTTCATGGAAGGATAGGATATATGAGTGTGTATCATTGACAGGGAGGGAGAGCAGCAGGCAGTTCAGACATGATGTACAGCCCTGCATAATCAGCTCTCAGCCCCATTAATCTGGGAAGACTGCAACACTTGATGGGACTGTGATGCATTTGGTGAGAGGTCCCTCCCTCAGATGTCATTTTGAAGAACAGTGTCAATGCTACCACCAAAGAAGGAACCCAGTCCACAGCCCCACCCATTACCACAACAGAATCACGTTCAGAGGACATATACTTCGAGGACATCTGGATTCTTCCCACTCCGGCAGCACAGCTAAATTTATAATCACACTGGTGCGCACACGAAAAAACAACCTCATATGCATAGACATCATCACCTGGTGCAAGTACCGGCACTAGGTCTCATTTCAAAAATCAAACAAATCTCCTTTATGACTTAATGACTCTCCAAGGGCATGCAGTGATATGCCTAAATCCTGAGTCCACAGCTATTTAAGCAACAGGATCAGGAGACAATGCGATCTGGGATCTCTCATGGGAGAAAGGGCATTACACAAGAGCACACAATGCAGGGGTCATTGTGTAAGATGACAGGGTGCACTGGACCTTTTCCTCTGAAGCTTTTACTCTTGCCTCAAGGCAGGTCAACCCACAGGAACATGTTCTATTATAGCTGTGTTTTAGTTAACTTAAAAAAATCTTAACTGTAAACTATTCTTTTAGTTTTCCTTAAAACACTTTGGGCATTTTGTGAAAAAGAAATCTAAATGCATCTAAAAAATAAAATGATTTTATCAACCAAACTGAACAAGCTTATCTGCTGAAGAAGATGAGGAGAAGGACAACTACTAAATAGACCTTGTGGTGAGCCAATGATAGACTGAAATTTCAATCCCAATGGACATGCAAGCCAACATGGACAAGAGGTCAGCACAGGAGTACTCCAGCAAAACACTAAACTAAAGTCACAAAGTTGGGATGCTTCCGAGACACGTTAATTAAAAAAAAGAATGATTAAAGCAGCAGACGCTGAGTTATCCTGACGTTTATTAGCTAGTACTAGTCAAGCATTAAAGATGCTAGATCCTACATTGTCCAAAAAGCAACTTTTGTTAGACGTTTCCTGTCTGCTAAGTGCCAAATATTTCAAACTTCATGCTGTGACGCAGAAATTTGCGGTGTGTATATATATATATATATATGTGTGTATATATATATAATTTTTCTCCTGTAAAATTGAATAAACATTATTGACACAGTAATAGGTTCTGCTACTGGAGCATAAAGCCAGATAGTTAGACTTAATAGGCCTTGCTGTGTGTTGGGAGTCAGAGGCTTTGACTGTGACAGTCCACTGGGACTTCACTCCCCTTATTCTATACTGGGCGGTAGATGTGCCATGGCTTTTATGGTCCTTTGTAATATTTCATGACCCTATGGACTGGTAAATCAGAGCAAAGCAGATAATAAGCACAGCAGCAACAGCCATAGTATTCTAAAATAAACACAGCCACAAAAACCTTTCCAGCATGATGTCTTTTGGCTCAGTGACATTAAGGTCATCAAAATAAGCAAGTGCAATCAGGCATCTTAAATGAACACCCTAAATGGTGTTTCTCAAAAGATGGTTTTCTGAAGTCATTTTTGTTGTAATGGAGCTGCACCCTGCTGTGTCGCAGGCTTTTTTTCCCCAAATTGAAAACAACTACTTTGGCCTAATGACACTTAGATGACTTTGGCTGCACAATTTCATTAAAAAAAAGATGCACTGCAGGTCTGGATAACACAAAAAGCGCCACTCTCTAAACAATGATGATGATGATGGCTCTTATTCACAGAAATGTTTTGTTATATAAATCCTATCAATATAAGTAATAAAAAGTATTTTAAAATCTACAAACCCCCTTCATGGCACAAACAGACTAGGAACAGATTTAATCAATGGGAGAATATTGTAGTCAATGTATAGTACTTATTAATTCATTCATTCATGCCTATGTCCTTTGACACTGAACTGTTCTCAACTACAAATGTAAGGTGAAGTACTGCTTTAAACAAAGCAACACTGCCATCTAGTGTGATGAGACATGTGGACATGCCCTTTATGGCTAAGCATATTCCCAAAAGATGCCATCTTATAAAACAATTTATATGCTTTGAAAAAGGGAAATAGTGGCTGATGTAAAATATTATAAACACACAGCATCCCTTGTCTGCCTAAACTGCCTTAATAACAGCTCTTTGTCTATAAATTAAAGGCAAATTAGTAAATGGATTGTTCTTATTCCACTGAGCCACAGCCACCCATAAAAACAGTAGCATGCGTATGGAGGAATACTAATCTTTTTGTCATAGTTTATAAGTAAAAAAAATATTTTTCCATTTGTTGTTTTTACTCTGTATTTAATAACTAGTGATGCAACAATCCAACCAGCCAATTATACTGAACCTATTAAATGGATTGTGTATCAGCCAGATTTTACCAATCCACATTAAACAATATTTGCACCAATGGCATTTTATAATTATGGGTTTTTGCTATTGGTTACATGAATAAATAAGTCCCTGGTACATTATATTACCTTATTTATCAATATATACCAGACACCTGGCCATTCTCTGTATTGCCAGACATTGGAGTTTAGGAACTGGAATCAGTATTGGGAAGAGAAAAACTTGGATTGGTGCATCCCTAATAAAGACAGTAGTACTGGGCGGTATGACCACATACATTTATCACGGTATTTTTTAAGATGCTGGCAGTTTTACTGCATGTCACTGTTATAAATTGTTCTTGCATGACTGGGCCTTATTATAGGTTTGGCTTATTCTATGATTAGAAGTATATACGAAAATAAAATGAAAAATGCATTTTGATGGTGTAATTTTTCAAATATACAATTATTAATGTTACAAATTATTGTGTGCCATGGTATGTATTCATACAAAACATGTCTGTCTATGAAAAATTCATACTATACAAGAAATTAAAACCAGTATACTGTATATATTCACCCAGCACTACTGTGTCAGAGGTCAACAGTAATACAGCAACATATCTCCATAAATATGTTTGACTGTAGAAGCATTGAGATAGTCAGTGAGTCAGGTAAGCAAGGTTATTAGACTTATTAATCATACTTTTTGTATTTTGTAATTTATGATCCCCTCCAGAAAGTGGTGCCTGTGGGTTGTGCCAAATGAGCAAGGACTCCCATTCAATTATTACAGATGTTTTTCCACAAGTTCTGTTTCCTCTGTCCCACTACAATACACTTTGAATGTCTGCCATGCTCTCTCATGGTTTTGAACATTGGCCCACGTGTCAAGATCAACTAGATGGATGTTACATATCATAATGCATGAAGAAAGTTTGTAGCAGCTCTTATGAGGCTTTAATTAAGATAGGGTTTGTGCATTATAGATATGGGCTTCATATAAAGTGACAGTTTCATGTTTTATTATATTAGATTTAACACAAACAGAATATGGCAAATAATACAAAAAGGGGTTGAAAAAACATGCCTACTGCCAGTGTAATGAGTCTCTCAATGTTTTTACTTGCAGGTTTGGGCACTTCTCATTGTGTAAATGTACAACAACACACCTAATAGAATCAGCTTAGCTGTCAAATTGTACTTTCTCACACTAGATATAAATACATTAGTGTCTTCATAGCCAAGGCACTATGTTACTCACTGATTCAATATCCATTTATTCTAGGTAATAACAAAATCAGTCTGCAAGGTGGCATGAGGTTGGCAGGCTTCCACAGCTGCTAATAAAGCAGAGTTGTCTTTTGGCACATTACAAGCAGCTGAAGTGCATACAGTGCTGTACCCAGGGTTGTCCAGACTATCTGAGAAATTACTTGCATATCATTCACATTGATTGTTCAATTAGAAACCCTGACTTGGCAGAATTAACTTATACCTTAACTCTCATACATTAGATGTATGAGAGTTGTATGACTGTTTAGTCTAGAAATCAAACAAACCGAGTGGGGACCTCCGGTTTAGCATGGAGACGGAGTTGTTGAGAAGAAAGTGGCTCCCGCACATTTGCCAATTATTTCAGTTATTTGATGAGTGACCGTTAACCTTGCATAGCAACTTTAAGATTAAGTGACAACTGTTGCATTACGCCTTGCATTATGCAGGAAAATCAAAGAGATACAACAAAATGTAAAAAAAAAAAAAACTTAATAACTGCGAGCATCCTAGCTATTACACCTGCTGCTACTGCTGCTAACCGCTCAACGGGATCTCCAGATAAAGTTAGCACGGAGCTGCCTAGTGATTTGGAGAATTTCCGCTCTGCGCTACTCATCGATATGAAGGCAGTGGTTGACACCACTCTGGCTCTGTGTGCAATACAATCCAACTTGGAATCTCACAGTCAACGAATGACTGCTGTCAAGACTGGGTTATCCGACTACAATGACGGAGTCGTGGAATTGGAGGTCACCTGTGGAAACTGAAAAAGGAGGACGTTCAGCTGGCTGACAAAGTGAATGACCAGGAGAATCGCTCACTTAAACCCAGCTTGAGAGTGATTGACATCCCAGAGAGTATGTAAGGCTCAGATCCCGTAAAATTCATCAACATTTTTGTTTTCGATCTTTTCAGTGGCGACTTATTTCCCTCATCGCTCGTACTGGACCGCGCTCACAGGCTGGGGAGAGGGAAAGCCGCAGTTGGAAACAATGCTAGACCCAGGGCTGTTATTGTTTTACTACAAGGACAAGGAGTGTGCTTTTCAGTTTAACTGGGGTATAAAAAAATGGGACTTTTTTTATTCCAGTGAACTTGGTCAATATGTAAGTAATACGGACTACTTTCCACTGTTTCCCACCTCCCCTCTTCATTGGGTAATGTTACAGCCTTCATTGTTAACTTTGATCACTAAGTTATTTTTGGAGTAACATTCTTTTTTTCCCTCTGCCACGTTCTTAGTGTTCAGAGTAGCATATAGTTCTGACTTGAGTTAATGTTAGAGATAAAGTGGATACACCGGTGGTACATCAGTAAATACACTGCAGCACTCTGTTTGGGAAAGAGAGTTTTAGAATGATGAAAATATATTTGAGCCCACCAGGTAGGGGGGTCGAGTTTTCCCATGTTATCCTATGGAGACTGACGGGTTGGGGGCGTTTTTTTGGATGACCAGTGGTATAACCCATGTAAAAACCTAGTGAAATGACATTTTCCACAATAGAAACATGATATAAATAGAAAAACTTACTGTTCTAGCTATAAAAATAGCACAATGATCCACAGTGCATGATATTTCAATAACAGCTTCATACGCGATTCAGGATGACGGCAATTAGTTATTAACAGACATTCACAAAGACGCGTAGTCCTGCAACAATCTATCTATAATAACACCTTTTGGAAGTACCATCCATGATATACAGTAAAATATTAAAATTGTGGGAAGTTTATGTGGCTTAAACTGTAGGTTTCATTCATCCCCGCATGCTGTTTCATTCGCCCCGTCCAGGAGGGACAGATGAAACATTACGCACGTCCCACTTTTGCTGCAATAACTCCTGAACGGTTTTGTCCAAAGCTGAAAATGCAACTGTATTGTATGCATTGTATATATACTGTATGCTTTTTAGTGCGATACGACCGCTTTGTAAATTACGTTTAATTGAAAAGTGTTTCAACTGTCCCGCCTCTCCCCTACTCCTGGCTTGGAAATTGTTAACATCCCCCTCTCTCTCTCTCTTCTTACGCCTCCTGGCAGAAAGACATGATCTTGTTTCTAAACCTAGAGAAAATCAACTTTGTTCTCAGAGGGGGGATTTCTAAAAAAGGTGGCAGCCTTTTATTTCCTACGTTAACAGTCTCTGTTCTCCCTCCTGAATAAGTTGGCTCATTGAAAAAAGTCTTGTAATGCTGTGTGTGTGTGTGTTATTTTTGGACTTCATTATTTTTCAGCTGTTTAGTATTGCTATTTTGCTATACATGTTTTTGCTTAAATTTTACTCATGGGATGAGTTGTTGGGCATTTGGGAGGGGGGGTGGCTGGACTGATAGGAAAATGGGTAGACTTTAAACTTGTACCAACGTGTTGTACCAATAAAATTTAAGGAAAACAAAAAAACAAGTGCTTAATAGAGTGTTAGAGAAATAGTTCAAACCAAAAACTCATGATGTGGAGAGAAATTGTTACATAGATTCACAATTAAGGTCTTCTCTCATCTCTCTTTTTGTGGTAGGAATGAGGACCTTTTGGTGTCATCAGTGTTTAATTAAGCACAGAATTACCACAGTCAGAGCTGCAATAAATAGTAAAGACTAAATTTGATTATGCATTTCCTGCAGCCATTTGTTATGTTTTAGCTGATAGTCTGTGTCAGTTGATAGTGTGTGTAGTTAGCCTGATGAGTTGATTGATCTGATTTAACCCAGCCATTGCAAGTAGGTGAGATGAGTTTCAGATTGAGATTGCGTGCGTGCGTGCGTGCGTGCGCGCGTGTGTATACCAGCACAACACAGGTTTGTGGGCTGTAATGATATGCAATATAAAACCAAAAGCATGACACTCTGATCCACAACCTGTGTTGTTCTTTGAGAAGGCAGAATCGCGACACACCCCAGAGTTTTCCTTCCAGTCCAGATCACTAGATCACATCGCAAGTTGAGTTTTAAGCTCTTTTTTTCTGCTTGTGGAGAGCTACATGACACATGAAACTAGGGCTGCACGATTATGGCCAAAATGATAATCACGATTATTTTGATCAAAATTTTGATCGCGATTATTCTCACGATTATTTGTTGATTTTACCAAAACAAATTTTGTCGTCACATAGGCTATTTATAACTGCGAGAGGGAGTGTGATGGACGCTACTCACAGAGAGACGGCTGATCATTATGAACGGGTCCAGCACGGGTCGAAAGGCGCAAACACACGGCGTGTGTATGAAATGTCTGTATCGTCAATGGGCTGCATTTTTATGAACTATGATATTCTGGCCATGGGTCACATCTTTGTTCCAGGTCCAGCAGCACCAACTGAAGTTAGTTGCATTCAGTAACTTCTTCTGTGTTCTTCGCCGTGGCGGACGCAATAGCAGAGTTACCACGAAAACACTGGTACAAATACAGGTGTGCCCCTCATATTTAACAATACACAGCTGTGTTAATAAAAAAATTAAAACTGTGGACAAATGTCAGAAGTGTGGACCGGCGCTGTGTGGCTGGGCTGCACGGAGATTAAGAGGAGAGTGAGTAGAGGAAAGATCACACACAAGCACGGCTTTACAGACGAAATGGGTAATTTAATGCAAAATTAAACCATATCCATATATATACCATTGCAGCGGATGCGAGGACATTAGCACCGGTGCGTCCTAGAGGAGCTAACAGCTAACAGACGCTACTAGCACCGGTGCGTCCTAGAGGAGCTAACAGCTAACAGACGCTACTAGCTAACAGACGCTACTAGCACCGGTGCGTCCTAGAGGAGCGAACAGCTAACAGACGCAACAAGCTAACAGACGCTACTAGCTAACTGCAAACAGACGCTACTATCACCGACTAGCACTGGTCACTGCTGTTGTCTGAAAAACAACAGACGGGACAAAATGTTGCGTTTACTGGTAAACTGGTAAACCTTAAGACCGACGTAACCAACTGCTATCTGTTGAGTTTTCCTCCCGTTACTCTGTCCTCTGGGACTGTCTCCATCTAGAAACTAAGCTGCACGGGGTGCAGGGAACTACTCTGACTGGCTCATGATCAGACGGTAGTAGCAGTAGATGGGCTTTGCAAAAAACCCGGAGTGTTCTATGAAATGACGCTTTAAAAAAAAAAAAAAACGCTTGATCACGCAAATTTGATCGTGGGAAGTCAAAATCGTGATCGCGATTAAAATTCGATTAATTGTGCAGCCCTAACCTGAGTTGTAGTTGGCCACATTAATTTCTATCCACTACCAGAGGTACGCTGAGTAGTTAAAGTCAGCAGTTCACCTAATCTTATATAATTGCATGTGGAATGAGCAAACTGATGGGTAAATGGTTTGTAAATAAATGGATAGCTAAATGATTCAACAAAATACAAACTACTATAAAGACATTGATGAATTACATATGAATCAACTGAAAAAGGAAACAGCTGTTCAGCTTTTGAAAATGAGGAACATCACATTACAGTTTACTACATTGCAATTCCTCCCAGAGAGTTTGAGAGATGGAAATAATTGACCGCCAGCCCTAGCATTGACAACAGAAAATGTAAAAAAGGGATTTTCCTTGCAATTACAGTACTACTGGCAAACACATTAAAATATTTATCCTCAGTAACATGCAACATCTACATTAATACTCTTTACGCTTATCTTAAGCCTGTGATTTACAGCTACAAGTGCAAGACAAGAAAACAATTATCAAGTTTCAAACTAGAAGGCCAAGAGATGTGGGACCTTAATAAGTGTAACTTTAACCTTTAGCACAAGTGAAAGTAGTTCTCTATACTTATCTAACACAAAAAGCAGCTGAGAGAAACGTAATGTGAAATGCCAGGTAAATGTTGGATTTTTGTTTCTAAGGATGGCTCTTATCTTCTCTTGGCTTGGCATTTGTTGTATCCTGTCCTCCTACACGTTTCACCCTGGCATATGCCACAGCTGAGGCCCATTATCAGAGACATTTTATAAGAGTTGATACACTGCTCCCAATTCTCGTGCATTAACCTTGTTGCTGCCCCTTACCACCCCTGAAAGTTGGCACTGGTGTGCTGCATGTGCGTTCTTGTGTGCATATTTTGAGCACTCGTCACTTGTTAGTGTACCAATCCCTGCCATGCTATAAATAAAAACCAGTCACAGGGAGGGATGGAAGCCAGTGGAGTGCTTTGACAGTAGAGGACATAGTGGCCTTGTCTCTGTAGGATATGAGGATTAATTCTGGTCCACAATCGGATATCTTACTACCTACCTAAAATATTGTACTTTTGCACATTTAACAATTGCAATTATTAAACTATTTTACTCAGTCCTGTTTGCTAAATAGTCTCATTCTGCATAATACTGTTGTTTCTTTGTGTCGTGCTGTGTTTCACACAGTATGCACAGGGTTCATTTACTGTATCTGTTTAAATATTATTTTCATTTAGTTTAACGTGTGGGAGCAATAAAGAACATTATAGTCCTATAATTTATCTTGGCATTAACCCTTTCCCTATGCATGCTCTCTGTTTTGCAACCAGGCCAAGAAGAAACAGTAACAAATATGTGATCTTACCTTGACCCTGGGCATCCAGTAAGAGACCACAGAGAATTAGAAGGAGCTGGATGGCGGAAGAAGGCACACCCACTGGTGATGCTTTGAATACCCCCCTGCTATGGCTCCTTGTGGCCATGGCCCTATTGGATACTGAGGTAAAATGGATATACAGTGAGAAACAAGCTTGACAAACATTCTCACTTTATTTGAGCATGTATTGATGTAGTTGGGGAAAAGGCTCATGGTCTGAAAAAATAAGAAAATTAGACTACTGGGCTCATGAGGGCAAACACAAAAGAAAATCCTCTGGCACATTCATATTTAATTCACCAACTGTTAAGCACAAAATATTAGTCTGCAGTCAAAGTACCACAGCTATTAATACATAACCCATTCACTGACCAACAATTATTAGATTCTGCTTCTAACACATCTCTAAACACGCATTCAAGACAAAAATGTATTGTATTGTCATATCATCATTATTTCTTCAACAATCAAGCAAATAAAAACATAAGCAACTAAAAAATAATGTACACAAATTTAATATTAAAGCAGTTTTGATCAATCAGTGACAGATTAGCTTTTACACAGATCTTTAATATTTGGTAAGTGAGGATAGTTTGGCCAAAAACTAAAACCAACTACATAAATAATTTGTTTGGTATTACTACTAAACATACTTAATGAGTTCCAAAGTGATCTTTAGGAATGGCAAACAACTGACACAAGATGCGTGAGCAAAAAGCTCCATCCAGTCACTATAACTACTGATGCACAATATGTTTACTAAGTGCAATCATTCACCCTGACATTTTTAAAGGAACAGGCTTCCAAAGGAAGAATGAAATCAATAGGCCTACACTTTTACGCACTCATTTATATTCACATCTTGACACCCAGGAAAGAGATTAATTATTTGGCACCACTGCATCAATGGACATGTAAATAAAACCAATTTTATGTGCCTCCAAATACAAAAAACAATATGCAAACAACTGGAATTATGTTTGATCACCAACCATAACATCTCATCCACGAAATCTTAGTCTAGCAGCATACTGCCACCAACGGTGGTAAATAAATGAGTATTGAACATTTAATGGTATTAAAACCTCAAATCGATATACTGCAATTATCAGGTTCTGCATTCTGAACATCAAATTCTGTGTGTGGTTGTGATTATGTCTGGGTGTTGCAGTAAAAGTGATACTTCCTTACACTGCGCTTGCATATATCCTATTTTTTCAAAGTTCCAAATAGGATTTAAATTCTAGTGTAGTTATGTCACCAGGCCAAAACAATAGCAACAGAGATTGACACAGCTGTATAGATTGATAGTAGACTATCCAGATTAACAACTTAAATTATTTCTTCTTTCTTCAAACTACGTGGAAAACAATCAAATTTGTTGACTGAAAAAAAAATGTTGTGTGTTTGATACTGTACGTCACTCGCTACTGATTGGATTGGGGGGGGTAAAAAGACCTATTATGTATTTGAGAGCTGAAAAAATGTACATGTACACAATTATAAGTGCATTTTGGAAGTTTTTCCTCGCCACTGTCGCACTGTTGCTTGCTCTGGAGGAAACCACTAGAACTGTTGGGTCCTTGTAAATTCTGGAGTGTGGTCTATCTGTAAAGTGTCTTGAGATAACTCTTGTTATGAATTGATACTATAAATAAAATTGAATTGAATTGAATTTTGTAACTGGATTCCAAACAAGGTCTTGGAGCAATATGAAGTGTGACCGGTGTGATGTTGATGCTGGACCACCACCCCTCCAAGATAAATCTCAATCCCACTATCAACTTATGGCGTGTCTGCACAAGAGGCATTTAAGTCCTCTGTCTCATGTGCAGTAAGAAAAGTTTCTATTTCAAATTAATCCAGCTGTCTTCATAGGCCCGCCAAACGCCTCGCCTTTCACTAGCGCTATTTATGCGTCACCACATTTTTGGCCTATAATATATTTTAAATCTATTCTTGACCGTTTTACATAAGTAACAACAGTGATTGTGTGTTGGGCTCTCAGTGCTGCCAAAACATGGGTGACCTACACGCAACCTTTTGTCTGAATGCATCGTGTGTAGACAAACAGAGGACTGAAGTTACTGCTCTGCTAATGTGCTGCTGCTTACACTATGCCTTCTGTGTAGACACTGTTACCTTTCAGCTAGCGTTTATTGAATCGTTTGTATTGTTACACCTAGGGTACACCAATCACACTCGATCAACTCATGTAGAACTGCCAAAACATTGAATTGAGAGCATATAGTACATTTTGCATCATGTACTCATCTGCTCTATATGTATAATAAAAGAAATGGTTAGGTTTTCCCTTTTCTGCAGCAATTTTAATTATTTATGATTTATACACTCACAGCTGACTATTAAACAAGAGCTGAAAACCATCCAGCTAATACACTGAATAGTCAGAGGGAAAAAAACTAATCAGAAAAATCTTCAAGCCTAAAATCAATGTCATTCATATAACATGCTCAATAAACTTAATAAAAAAGTGCATAATGATTTACTTTAAAAAATGAAGACAGCTGACACTTTGTCCACATAAATTCCTCTGTTTGTAACTAACTTCAAAAATATGTTAAGTAAGTAAAAATCTAAGGTCTCAGAATAGTCAGTCTTAAATATACCGCATGGGAAAGGCTAACATTATTCTAATAACAAATCATGAAGAACTCGTAATCTAGTTACATACGACTACTTTACAGCCCCATCCCCCAAACACACACACGTGTAGTACCTGTACTGTATCTGCACCTCCGGGTTGCCTTTCTGCTGGATATCCCACCAACGAGTCCAGCTCCCACTGTTGCCTGACTGAGTTTCTTCTCTTTGCCCTTCGCTGTACACTCAACACTGGCACAGCTCTCTTCCCTTTCACCGGCCAAACAGCCCATCTGCAAAGATAGAGGGAGGGAAAATGAGGGGAAAAAGAAAAAAAAAAGGAGAGAAAAACCAATGGTTGGGAATGAGAAGAAAAGGAAAAAAGAGACAGATTGCTTTGATAATGCAGATTGTCAGGAGCAGCATTCTTGGTACGCCAATGTGCACGGGGTAAAAATCGCAGAGTGAAACTAATTTGATTTCACTTTCCCCCAGTACTGTGGTTTCCTTTTCTATTCATTTGCTGCATTTCAGCTTTTGAGCTTCAAATCACAAGCCGGGCTGCTGTGCACTTAAATCAATCCATGTAGGATCTTATTTAAGCACTAGACAGCGTACCCTACAGCCTTTTCAATGTACAGATACATTTGAAATTCACAATAAGATGCAGGTAAACAAAGATATCATGGAAAAAATCCATGGATAAGAACAGGATAGATGTTACATGCCACTGCCAAAAAAAAAAGACAGTAAAGTAGTAGTAATAACACCAAACGAACAAAGATCTGGAGCTAGACTGAGTTGGACCGATATATCTAGGTCTAGGTGAAAACATGATTCTATTTGGCTGCAGGGTGTCCCTTAAAATGGCTTATAGGTAAACTACTAAGTAGTTTCGGTGAAAAGTCAGTCCTTTCTTTTAAAAACTGCACTAAATGAAATGAGAAGTAAAACAATCTGAATCTTATTTTCAAAACTGAGTGTAGTCATTTAGTGCCTCTGAACGCCACAGGATGGTACTAACACACAAGATAAAAGAAATGAATTACACTGCCCCTCTAAACCCACTTTGTATCACAGAGGTCATGTCTCATCCCATTCGCTGTTCAACTCTCTACTTCAGGCTGCAGCCAAAAGCACACATGGCGTATTACAGTATTTGTTCTTGACAGTCTTTTGATTAGGGGATAATGGCATGGTTGGATAGGTAGCTTGTCTTATTGTTAAACATACTGTCGAATTATATTTACTGTCTGTCAACAGTACACAATGTCATGAACTTTGAATCTTGCTAGCATAACATTAGCTTTCTGGCTCATGACTGGGATTCTATGAGCGGAGTGGACTAGAAATATCTCCCGTTGCCAAGTCGTATCTAAGATCTGGAGCAGTGAACGTTTCCATTGCATAAGAACCTTATGGGTTAGGAATGACTGTTCCAGGTATTAGTCAAACCAATGTATAGTTCACAGATTTATTTAAGCTCTCAAATATGGTTATATTAGGCAGTATTGGTGGGGTTTTACACAAAACTGCTGTTCAAAATAGTAGAAGTGAATGAAAAGCTACACAACTGAAAAAGGCAGACAGTGGTCAGATTGAGTAGCTCTCAATGTGTATGCTTTTCTAACTGTAGGTTTTTGTCATTTTTACACCAATGCTTTTGCCAGTAAGGCACAGGCTTGGCCTGTTTGAGCTCTGTCAGTTTTCTCTAATAACTTTATAAAAGGGATTACGAAAGTAATGGGCTTATTTCTGGACTTGTTTTACCGTTGAAACATATTTCTAACTGGCAGGCAGCAAAACTGTACCAACAACTTTGTATAATCTCTTTAGAGTTTAAGTCCTTATAAATGTTAACATTATTTCAGGAACCCACAGTAATCACATCACTGCCTATGACAACAGGAAGGTCAGAGCAGAGAAGAAGTCAGCTACAAGGTTGTAAGAATTCAGCAACTTCCACAAAAAACAATTGCTGACGTAGGGACTTGAAACAGGGTCTACAGCTGAAGGACACTCTTCACGCTGACTATACACCCTGCTGTCCAAAAAGTACATTAGTCATATGCCAATGTTCCCTTTCAATTTACAGTTCCCTTCCTTAGAAAACACAATGTGCTGACTCTTTACCAGTTCTTATTATAGTTAATACTGTAAAATCAAGCCTGAATTACATATTCAAAATAGGACTGCTGAGTGACATCAAGCACCCCATAATGTGATCTGTCTCAGTACTGCTCACATGATGGAAATAAATAGTTGAATAATAGTAGTCTCTATTCCAGTTTCTAGGGGAAATGCAGATATTAGAAGACAAATGACTGCTGCATAATAAAAATGAAATTTCAATTCTTTATCAGTAATCTAACACAATGCTAGAAACCAGTGGGTTCATTATCCACGTAACACCATTCCTACTTCTCATAAAGTTTAATATCCAGTGAGTATTTTCTGCATCAAAAACTTAAATAGTAGTAAGGATAGGAGATAGGGTACAGATGATAGAGTACAATGAGCAAAGCTAACAGGTAATTTATTTAGCAGAACTTGCTTAGGCAACCATTTATATTTCTTAAGGCCAGTAATGTAACTGGGCTAAAAACCCAAGACCTAAACACTTATAATAACCTATATAACATTACGGTTGATGTTCAATAAGTAAGGTGTTAACTACGCCCGTGTACTGTCAAATATGAGTACAAGTAGAGCCAGCTCAGATTTGTAACCATATCAAGTAGAACCCAGCTAACAATTTTTGGTTCACCTAACGTTGCACCCTTTATGGAACGTTCCCCCAACATTACAACCTTTAGAGAACATTACTCTTTTTTTACATTCCCCTAACCTTTAAAAAAACATTAACCATGATACCAATTTTACTATTACTTTAAACTGTCTGTGCATGAGCAGAATGAATTATATATTAGCAGGAATTAATGAACAGGCAAACTTGATGAGATTTAAAACATTAATATACAATATAAACATTTACGAATATACATATATACACACACACAAGAATCAAAATCAATTTTATTGGCAATATAGACACATGATATTGCAAATGTAGTGTGCAAGATGCATATTGGAATGATAAAGTACCATTTTTTTAAACATAAAGTTGCACAGGACTATAATTGCATTTATTTAGAAATGTATTTCACATTTAGCACACAGAACAGGCTGTTTACGGTAGGTGCCCGTTTTGTTAACGGTAACACCTTACAAGTTATTTAACTACACAATAGCACACAGATCAACAAAGTGAATACGGTAGTTTCCTGTTATGGTAACGTAACACATTAACAGTTATTCAACTACACAATTGCACACAGAACAACCACCAGGGTGTGGAGAAGTAACTATACCGTTGACAAGCCTCTCCCGGCAGCACTTTGTTCAAGCACCCATGTGCACAAGCCTAGAGCGCCTTCTCGCACCGGAGTATAAGTTGCAGGACCAGCCAAACTATGACAAAAAAGTGTGACTAACAGTCTGGAAAATATGGTACGTATTGTGTAGGCGAATAGCTAAAGTGGGGATGACCACACTCATCAGCAGTTCAGGAGAGTGATGGCAGTGGTAAGAAGCTGTTCTTGGCTCTGGTGGTTTTCGCGTGCAGGGATCTATAGCGCCTGCAAGGGGAGGAGGCAGGAGGATGGCAGCAGTGTAGAAGATCCTCAACAGCTCTTGTGGTAGGCCATGCTTCTTGCAACAACAAAAAAAGAGCTCCATGGTTTTGAAGGCTCAGCCTTTCTCAGCTGGCCTAAAAAGAAACAAACAAAAGTTTGATATGTAATACTAAGAGTGAACATGTAGACAAAAGCAAAAAAAAATTGCCTTACTAACAACCCTGTTTTTTCTGATCACAAATATTGATAGTTTGATTATTATGAACATTACTATTATTATGAACATCACATAGGAGAATTTCAAATTACTGTCTGTGTGAGGCAAACTTCCTCGCTTTCCCAGCGAGGGGAAAGTTTTTTCTAGGAGGTTGC
The DNA here is from genome assembly GCF_008692095.1 of Etheostoma spectabile. Taxonomy (NCBI): domain Eukaryota; kingdom Metazoa; phylum Chordata; class Actinopteri; order Perciformes; family Percidae; genus Etheostoma; species Etheostoma spectabile. The sequence continues at coordinate 20,959,711 of NC_045735.1, read as the reverse complement.
TCTAGAGTAGAAGTCAAAATTAAGCAAAGTTACAAGTCAAATTAAAACCTCTTATCAGCTAAGCATAATACTGATGTGAACAATAAAAATAACACCTGCAGATGTCAGGTCCTGGAAGGCCTTCTTTGCCTTTCTCCCCCATAGGCAATACGGTTTTAGAACATCATTGGTTGCCACTCGCTGTGGCATGCGACAGATGGCAGTACATCCGGTTGAACCTCCTAGGCTTGTCAAAGTTGCTGTAAACGTATAGAAACACAAATTATACATGTAGAACAAAGTGGAGAGCTTGTATTATCTCATTTTGTAAGAGAAGTCAGTTCAGTTAAAATGATAATTAAAGTTGTACAATTATATAATGTTAATCTTAGGGCAGGATTATGGCCACTTAATTACCATTTTGTTCCTCCTGTTGACCAAGACTCCTTTCAAACACCTGCAGCTCTGTGATTGTTGAGCAGGGCGACAGCAACATGTCATTGACTGGAGCAGAGGGAGGTGAAAGGGAGCTCCTTAAGAGCATGAGCAGATCATCCATCTTCTCCTCAAATTCATCCATCCGCTGTGCCATGCGGGTAAAAGATGTCCTTGTGGCTATAGACAAATTAATGATAGTTTTGTTGTTGTACATTATATATTTATATGTGAACAACTTAACTGAGTCTTCTTACCTCTCATTTCTGTCTCCATTGAATGTCAGTAGCTCCATGGTAGGAAATATGACTGGTTTCTTAAATGCATGCACAAATGTTAACTTACGGAGTGGGAGACACACGCGCCATCCTGGAATGCTTTCTTGCTTGTCGAACAGATTCATCTGAAATAAAAGCCCATACAATTTGTACTGATTGCAGAAAAAGAAAAAAAAAAGACATTTTTGAATGTATACAGTCAGTGTAAATATTGTATGCAACAGGATTTCTGCATTGTAGCCATGAGACTTTCTAATGGGGAGACGCAGCATCCATAGAAACGCATGGGGTTAGTTTGTGAAACCAGTATGGCAGCTGTGTGGTCTACACATATGTCCCTTCCTGTATGCTTATAGGAAAACGGGTCAATTTGACCCAAGGATAACATGAAGGTTAACTAGAAAAATAGCTTGCCGATAACTGGCCGCCAAATGACTTTCCTAAAAGGACATTGATTGTACTGGCTTTATTTATGTACTGTACACTAAAACTAATTAAAATAACCGGTATATCTTATATGTATCAAGAATGCAAGCAGGTTAACACGATGACACAAAGCATACAATGCGGCAAACCATAAACGCTGTTCAGAGCAGCAAACAAAGACTCAAAGCGCAATGTATATGCAGTTCATTTAAAGCGTAACTCTCGCCAAAATGCAACCTAGGATCTTTTTGTGAATATACCCGAGTCAGGTACTTTTAAGACTGACCGTTATGTCATTTTCGGTCAAATGGCCTTTTGAATAGGAGAACTAGGGGCCCCTTCTATAAATTGCATCAACACAACATGAGACTTTGCTCTACACAAACTCCAGCATTGAGAACATTGTTTGTGTTTAGAGCAACTCACTGCTTTACTGGTAAGATGGCGACAAGGGGAAAACAACTGCTAAAGGGATCAAAACCGGATCAAAACTGGAATGAAAGCCCTATGAGGGAAATAGCTTAGCTAAGGCTGAACTACAAACCATTCCAAACAATCCCAAAATCATTAAACTGTAAAGTATTTCACTTACTTTTTTGTGAGATCGTGTAGCTGTGTAGCGTAGCGATGCAAATTGAATCGTGTTGGTCCGGTCACGTGTGTGTATCCAACACGGAAGACAGGACTTGAATCGGTCACCTGAGAGCAGAGGTCTTCCCCCTACTGGCGTGGGGGTGCAACTGTTGGATTTGTATACCGAACTGAGCCACATATTAGAAGTGAAATTAAATAATTTTGATAGATGATAGAATCTTGTTTTAAGTATTTTTACCAAACGCAGTTTAAAAAACAAAGTCAAGCACACACGTAATGTTTTTAGCTAAATTGATATTAGCCTTAAAATAAATATATTCTCTTGCTATGATGTTTGTCTTACATAGATTTTATAAGACCAATTATTTTTGAGTGAATCAAAATTAAGTGACTGCAAACCATGCTACTTCAAAAACTTCAAAAACAACTAAACGGGAGAACGTGTGTTGGTTCCTTCAAGGTTTAGGGAACGTTACAACCCGGAGGGAACGTTCCCTAAACTTTAGTTTTTCGTTTTGTTCGAGCTAACATTTAGAGAACCATGTACTAACGTTCCCTAATGTTCCCTAACGCTAAACGTTCTGTGTTAGTGGGGTAGTAGTAGCTAGTAGGCTACATCAGTAGCCTTGTAGTAGTACTATATTTTAGAAGGCTAAAAAGCAACAAATATTACATAAGAGTATTTCAATAACATATTAAATGTAACACAGTATAGCTAATGATAAACACTTGATATCAGCAGCAACAACAGCATCCAAATAACCAAACATCCAACCAACAAACCTCCTTTGATATCAAATCATTAAGGATATTAGCTAGCTTACGTTAAGGTACTGTGCTTTTCCTCTTGCAGTCTCCACACATCTTGCCAAATATACGTACGTACATTATAGTTTGTTCAAGATTTTCAACTTTTCTTCCTGCTGATAGAAATATAATTTGCGCTTTACACAGTTTGTTTTACGAGTTAACAATTATGTAAGGCTATCAGTTAGCTAGCTAACGGTTGGAGTGTCCCAAGACTTTACCCGCTGCCTCGCGCTCTGTTAATCAAGCACGTCATGCGCAGGGCGTGGCCACGAGAGTATAGCAATGTATTTACAGTGCCAACCAATACAATGTCTATAGGAAAATATCTGTCCAATAATTAATTTGTTTGTATCTTGTCTAAAAGTAGTCACATTTAAACACATTGAGTCTAATATACTGGAAAGGGTTACGGAGTTTAAGGGCCACTGTTCAAATTAAATGAGAAAAAGCCACAATCCTTTAATAATAAAGACATATTACAAGATTGAGGATAAAGTACAGTAGTACAATACAGTTTATGAACTGTACAGTTACTATTACACTGACGTTTTTCTCAATATTTTATATTGTGTTACTCCTGACAGGAGCCCTACTGCTCTGCCTTAGGAATCATGTACCAAAAACACACCATGTATACATTTTTAGTTGTAGAATGTAAACTCCCTCTAATTGCTACATAACCCCCTGAATTCACAGAAAAAAATACAGATTACATAATCTTAGTGTCCTCAATTGTAGCATGTAACAGTCATTTGATGCCAGGTGGAGCAGATCTGGGGAAAATTGTCATGAGTCAGGAACAAAAAACATGGCCAGGATAGACACCTAAACTAGAAATATGGAACCACAATTCCTTTTCCGTTTGACCGTCAAAGAAGTGACTGCGTTGATTCTGATTAAAGCTTCGGTTTTGTAATTATCTGAAGAAAGGATTTCTGAGGAGACCCTATTTCTGTTGAATATGTTTGCTTGCAACCACCACTCCTTTATTAAATAGAAGGGTTACAATTTCCTTATCTTCCCATACCTTAAATCCTCTATCTGAGTAGACGAGATCAAAATCAATGTTGGAGTGTATTGGTGCCAGGGAAACAGTGGGAGGTGTCTCCAGACAAAAGTGATTGAAACAGGAAAACTATATTAACTAATGTGTAGGTTGAAGTTCAAATTTAGAGTGTGTATCATATGAGGCTGGAGTCCTGTTTGATACTACACCTTGGCATTTCCTGAAACTCTGATCCACATACAGAACGCCACGGGGTGAATAAATCATTGCACTAGGAGACAAAAGGACGTCCAAAATTAACATCTTTGACCCAACAGAAATATTTAGAAACTGCAAGTCTGGTTCCACTTATTCAAACTATTTATTGTTCAATCAAGTTATTTGTTTCACAAAAAGTCAATAAATTATTTGATCAGTAAGTAACTTACAACCCCAAAAAATTACAGATATTTACTAAAAAAACAATATCCTTTTTTTTTTACAATAATCTTTACAGTGATTCCATAGTAAATGCTGTCGCTGTGCAGGTTGACTTTGCTGTTTAGTTTCTGTTGCACTGACAATCCTGATAAGATAATATTGGTTCTAGTTGGGGGACGGGACAGGTCTCCTGAACACACCAAGGATGATTAATAATGTCGTTGGAGCTGCAACCACGGCAACTGCAGTGGAGAACTGTGGGAAATAACATGCAAAATGTCAGTAAGCTGTTACATCACAATACTGATTCTGTACTTTGGCCAGTGGAGGAAAGGAACTATGTACCTTTCCTAAATTACTGTACTGTAGTATTTACATTTGACGCTACTTTATATTTCCATTCATTCCCACACATTTATAGGGAAATATTGTGCTATTGTACTAGATTATCTGACGGCCATAGTGATTATCAATTATCTTGTTTGATATTGCTCCTTTTTTCTACAATCAGGTTATGAATCAGATGCATTGTTATAATTTAAAGTGCCCACAATACATTATATAAAGAGAGAAAATATAATAGTGACCAGCTACAAAATAAATTTATGCATAAACATCTCATTGTGCAAGTGTTTGAACCAAATGTTGTGCAGGTAAAATGTTACACATTATTGAGTTCAGATGTGGGAGTTTAAACTAGAAATAAATGATGATAATACTATTAATAATTATCAGCATGGTACTTTTTCGTATAGAACATTTAATTACAAGTTAACTTAATGTTCTTGTGCAAACCACAACTAAATTGCTACATATTAATGCATGATAATACAATGAAATGTCAGAATTGATGCAAAAAACCTGTTGAAAATTATGCCTAATTAGTACTTTATGGTTCGCTGATAAAACTCTTGTGCTTTAACTCTGGTAAATATTTAGTTACTAACTTTTACAAATGTAGCTTGATATCTCCCACTAACCTTAATAGCAGCACTATAGTCCTTTTGGAATGACTGAAGATACACGTTGAAGAGGGCGAGGCTGCAAGGCACGTACGAATCTGTATCTTCTGAGTCTTTGCATCTTTCGGAAGAAAATATAGATGTGTTTTTCTTTCAGATTTCGGTTGAAAACAGTAAACTGCACTGCACTTACATAACTGATCAATTCAAACCCACCTTTTGTACAAAGTGCTTACGAGCAAACTGTTGTCGGCCAGGTACAGCTCTGAAAGGCCAAGTTTAGACAATACTGACAGCGGCAGCTTGTAACCCTCCTCAGCAAGGAGGCCGAGGTTGTACCATCCCTGTAGAAGATGAGTACGGCTTACACACATGTACGCACACGCTCAATGATGAATACAAAACAAACTTGGGAAAATAAACATATACAGCGAAAAAAATCAATTTAAAAGTAGCAGACCTGTGGCTCGTTCCTTACTGCTGCCAGTGTGTACATTTCTGCTGACGAAAACCGCCCGTCACCCTGCCCCTCGTACAACAGGTCACCCATCCTAATCAAGGCTGGAGAGGCAGTCGAATAAGAGGTAAAAAAAAATAATAGGGTTTAAAGTATGAATGTTTCCACAAGTTTGCAAATATTAAAGTCCCAAAGGATAGTTATTTACCATAAGTGTTCGGATTTTGACTTTGGATTGTAAGGTTGTAATATCTCCACATACAGTTGGATTTAGAAGCAGGATCCAGAAAACCTAACTTGAGACATACAAAGGAAAAATGTCATTTTGACAAGAAATACATTACAATTACATTATTACAAATAATATAGATATAACTCACCATATTTTGATCACATAGATATGCCACATTGAATTGGGCAGGTGAATACCCGGACTCGGCAGCCATCATGTAATATAACAGTGAGCTGAACCTGTTGAAAAGCTAGAATGTTCATTTGCTGCTACTGCAATCAAGTTGCCTGATCAGGATAATGGCAAGTGTGAATAGAAAAAAAAAAGGTTACATGTCACTCTTGAGATATGAATCCAAGGCCTTCCGCAAGATGCTGCCCAGGTATCCATTATGCTCAGCTGCCCACTTTACCCACCTGCACTCAGTTGAAAAGACACTTCAGTCACAGCATAAGGACAATTCATTTATGTAAAGTGGAACATATAAAATGGTAAGTAGCTTACAAAACAGCATCTGATGGATGTCTGTTGACGCGGCCAGGTATCCCAGTGGTCCAGATGCTTGCGAGGTGAACTGCTCCACTGATGTGCCCTCTCTCTGCAGACTTCAGGTAGTACTGATAGGCCATAAACTGTCAGAAAGACAAATTATTCACTTTTCAATATAAGAACTTAATACCAGTCTGGTAGCATACTGGTAGATGATCACAGAAAGCATTCATCCTTGAGCTAACCTGGTCAGCAGCTTTTCCTGGATACAGACCCTGTGAGTGCATGACACCGAGATTGAAAGCAGCTTCTGGACACTCACGGAGATCAGCCTTCTCCCACAGCTGCACCGCCTGCTCGTAGTCCTGCTCAAAGTGTTCATAGTACCAGGCCAGGGCATTAATTGCAGGAACAAAACCCTGTGGGACAGAATATTGTAAGAAGCAATATAGGGAGTGCAACGCTTCTTTGTTACAGTAAGTGGAATGTTACAGTATTGATAAAAAATGACTAATAAAGTAAGTAATTCACATTTAATCATACAAAACCTTGTCCATTGCTTTGTTCAGAAAAGTGAGAGCTTTTGGGATGTCCTTTTCAACACCATGCCCCTACACAAAAACACAATAAAATGTAATAATAAAAGCTAATAGTTAATGATACAAGCTAAGGAAGGAGCAGTCGTTCAGTAGTTTACAATATAAATGGTCATGTTTCTCATTGTACAGCAAGTGTGGTTCTCGCCTACCCTGGAAATCCAGAGTTCTCGCAAGAGCACAATTTGAATTTGCTCAGCAAATTACTCTGGCCTCGAGTAATGCTGCTCATTAACTATACCCTTGTAGCCGAGCTGTACCAATCACATCGGTGTATCTGATGTAGGCACCAGAAGGGAGTTGAACAGATGACGACAGTTTAATCTACCAGTTAGCTCCGCTGGTAGCCAAGCGTATGGGGCTCTGGATACGTCACCCCGTGTGTTGTTGTGATTGGTCGTAGTGTTATCCAAATGCATGCAGTGAGATTTTCAAATGCACGCTTGAGATGGGCAACTTTCATCACTTCATGCAAGATCCTTAATCCATTCGGATTTGGGTCTGGATTTCCAGGCTAGTTCTCACCTGCAGTAGGACTATTCCATAGTCATACATTGACACCGGTTCCTTCCACTGGACAGCTCCCCTTTCGTAGTGTCTCGCAGCCTTCTGGACGTCTGGAGACACTCCCTGCTGACCCCAGTACAGCATGCGGGCAACCGCTTGCTGCGAAACAGTTGCTGAATTATTACAATAAGTAGACATCCTTACCCTGTTCAAGTGTCTGTGGCCGTTTTCTTTTACTCTGAAATGTGTGCTTTGAGAAACAAACCTCCATACTTGACAAACGTGCCATACTTGTTTCCATTTTTATCACACATTGTTTTATCTGACTCTGTGTGCTTGTGATAGAACAGGGTACCTCGGCTTCTGCTGCTCCTCTGCGTGCCTGCAGTTTCAGCCATTGGAAGATGTGATGGTGTTCACTGGTCTGGAGATTCAACATCTCATCATTGTTTAAGTAAACAGCCTCAACAAATGTCTAAAAAAAGAAAGGAAAGAGAGAAAACACAAGTCAATGGATTGTCTTTTCTTTTATGTTCCTACTTCCTTATAAGTCCAGAAATGCTGCTCTGGGCTTTGAATAAACCCATAAAACATGAGCCACTTTTGAGCACTGTAAGCAACCTGAGCAGCAATCTTGACTGGCATGATGTATGGTCTAACATCCCAGAAGTATCTCGCAATCCAGACCCTCAGCAGATTCACTACAATTTCATTCATAGGACATATTTCACCCCCGTGAAAATGCATACATATGATGATGTCATATGTATGGAGCTTTCTACAGCTCGCATAAATGGAGCCCCAGAAAAAACTTTGGACACTTGGTTCAACATTGCTGAATCCCTGAAATCCATGCTGTAGACTTGTGTATTTGCGGATGTGTTTGGTCCGTTATCTTGTGTCTGTCTGTGCGTCTGTCTGCTTATGTATGTGTTTGTGTATGTCTGTTTCTGTATGTATTAATTGTAAGCTGCGAACATCTCTCTTACTGTTATGTTTTTTTCCCCTCCTTCCCGTCCTTCCTCTCTGTGTATTTTTTTTGGTCCTGGGACATGTTCTCTTGTCTCTGGGACATGTTCTCTTGTCTCAGTTTTGTAATTGTTTGAAATCTTTAAATAAAATTATTTCATCACAAAAAAGAAAACAGTGAATCACATAATGGGACCCCCTCAAAAAAGTGTTTTGAACAATTTTGAACATAAACATAGATAAAAAAAATTAATTAATATTTTTAGTACAATTGAACTGTATTAATTTTGGATTGAACAAGATATGTGTAACAAGGACATCAATGCATTTGGTTACAAACAGATACATTACCTGCTCTGGTGTGTGATTGTGACGGTCTAAAGTTGTCTGTTTAGCAATGTTTGCATAATATGCATAGGCCAGGTCTGGGTCTGTGGGGAGGCCATGGAGACCCTGGTGGTGCAGGTGCCCAAGGTGCAGAAGTGCTAATCGATCATCCTTTTGGGCTGCCAGCAGGGCCAGGAGCCAAGCCTGCCCCAAACACAAAGGCATAGAGGAACAGAGAATATAAAACAAGAAATGTACACCGCAGGCAGAGTTCTGGTTTATCTGACCCAGTAGCACACACCTTATTGGGCTGTTCCTTGACTCCCAGGCCAGCGCTGTAGAGGACTGAGGCCATGTGTAGAGCTCGGTTATCAGCTAAGCAGCCAGCTTGGAGCAGCAGTGGTAATATTCTGCTGACCACACCAGTGCTGCTCGCTCTGCTCAGCTTATGAAGTGATAAGGAGTACAGCGCTCGGCCCACAGCTGGCAGCCTAGCCCGTCTTTCTCCTGCAAGTCATGAATTTATATCATTGCTTTATGTTAGATAATGCATAGAATGATAAGTACAATATCACTTTTACTCAGTCCAGTAACAAGCAAATCGGTCAGTTGTTAGAAACTCATGCTGTTCAGCCAAACTTTGTTCAAACCCACAGATCTTATTTGAAATTTTAAAGGCGATCCCAGTTTCCAAAGACGCCAAATGTGTGACCTCAGAGAAATGTGAATACAATGATGCACAACACATCTACAATATTTCCATTTGATGGTATGTGTTTGACTATTTAATTCAGAGTTAACATCAAATGGCTTTAATTTAGAGCTGAAACAAGCTTATAAGATACTGTCCATGCATAAACAATGTCAGACTGTGTAGAGTGATTTTTCCAACCTTAAATAGAATTATTTCTAATATATGCACAGCCTCACCAGGAAGCAGAAGAGCGTATGTCTCTTGTGGTCGGCAGCGGTAGCAGTTAATTAGGTGTTGAGAAAATACAAACTATATTAAGCCCTGTATTTGAAATCCTAATAAACAAATAATACCAGTGAAACATACTTTGTTGTCAAAGTTTAAGCATTCGTTGTAAAAGATGGTTCTCTTTCTCAGTGTTAAATGATTACTCAAAAGCTTAATCCGCAGGGTAATGTTAACAATTACCTTTGTACTCAAGTTTGTTACCTCTATCTCTGGATATTTTGTACCAGTGCAGTTTATCTCTTACCATGTTTGAAAACCAATAACTTGGCCAATTTTGCAGCTTGTCTTCTATGAGGGACAGTCACCTCCCACAGCTCACACTGTGACTTTGATGGTAGTCTGTCCTTTTCCATCCACTCATGGAAAGCATCAAAACAGATATCTGAAAAAACATCACAGTAAACAGCTTCTTTGCACTTTCAGTAGCTCTGCAGAGGGCTCTTGAGAATATGTCAGGTACAGTAACATTAGCACCATCTAGTGGATATATAAGCCTACTACCAGACTCTGTCTCCTGTTTGGCCTTGAGAGAATAGCCATGGATTTTAACAGTCATCTCGAGATGAAATTCTTGACAGGTCTGCAGCCATCCAGTCAGGTTCACGTTCCTGATAACATCTGGAATTACAACTTCAGGCTGGAGGAGAGGAAAAATATCAGACTCAATTGAAATGAAGGAATGACACAGACATTAACTGTGGGCAGGTGCAGTATATTACCATGCTGTGAGGTGATATCCTGTTGCGGTAGTAAACCACTGGCCCAAAATAACCTTCCACACCTTGTATGAATTTCCCTCCGCCAATGACAAAGTATCCCTCTGTGTCATCCAGCTTCACATTACGCCCCATCCTGTAAGACAAAACACGTTGACAACAGCAGAATACGTGAAGTGAATATATTTAAATCACTGTTACATCCGATATAGACTTACATATGTTCTATTGAATTAAGGCTTCTCTGCTCCTTATCCATGCACACCATGGAGACAGTCACCTGAAATACACACATGACAATGGCCACTTTATTTTTCATTATTACCATTAATTACATACTGTGAGGGCATCTTCTGCATACAAGAGACAACTCACCATTCTACCCTGCAACATCACACTGATTTGGCACCACTCACTTAAAGGCACCTTGAATGGGGAAACAAATGCTGAGGATTCCCCAGACTCGCCATCCATCTGGACGTGTAGCTGCCCTGTACATATTAAGCAATGGCTCATGTAAGTTCAGATAATGACACTGTGTAGTTGCATATTGGGAATATCTGAAAGGTGAGATTCATTTCTTAGCCATACCTGATTTTTTGATTAACAGTGTTGGTGTGATATAGTTATTATGGCGGTCTATATGGTAAAACACACCACACAGGTTGTCCTGGCAGTGTCTGGTCACAAATATCCAGATGGAGAACATACACCTGGCAAAAACACAAAGCCATTGGTTAACTAAATCGTCATTCCCAGAATAGAAAGCCAGGTTATATGTGATGTGCCTTTTGTTGTCTTACCATGGAAAGGTGATGGCTTTAACACGCGAATACTCCAGAAACTCATTGCTATAGGGGTCCAGTGTCTTTGTGATACCAAAGCTTTCTCCAGTTGAAGCATACATTGAAGACAGCAAATGCACCGTTTCTGAATGACACAAAGTGTTTTGGTTGAGATTTTGAAAGATTTTTTTTTTTTTAATCACATAATAATACATCATCCTTTTCCAGACAAGTACAGTGTGACGTTACATTTTGACTCATTCTAAAATCATTCATCTGTGTTGTTTTTTTCTGAGTGTGATGTTCTCTGATTCTTAAATGTTGACAAGAAATTTGAGATTTTTCAAAGCTCCCCTTAAGGTGCCTTTGCCCACATTTAAGCTCACTTCTCAAACCTTACCTTGCTCCAAAGGGCATTGCTTCTTTGAAAACTGTTGAGTTAATTGCAGCATTTGTGTGCTCCAGGAAATGCACAGTTTATGCTGTTTTACAGGTCGACTTAAATAAGGTTTAGGCTGCAAAGTTGCCACATCCTGAGCTGTGACAGGCCTCTCAAATCCACTGTATCTGACTGTGGCTAGGAGGATGCAACTCAGCACCCACTGGGAGTCTGGAATAATCCCATCAGCTTGGTACACCAACCAATCTGGCAGAATCAGCTCCAGAGTCATTATTTTAGGGTAACCAGGGACACAGCTCCACTGTTTCAGCAGGAGTGTGGAAGTGATGCCAGTTTCAAAAGATACAATACAGTCCAGTTTTACTGTAGCAGGTTCATCACAAGAGTAAAGTATTTCCAAAAGATGGTCAGGCAGAGGCTCCTCTGGGGGATTCAGGAGTGTCACCTCATCTAAACCCCAAATCATCTGTGTGAAGCAGAAGATATGCACATGATTGCTAATGAAGTCTGTTACAAGCACAAAGAACAAGTGTGTTACATATCATGAAGGAAAACCTGCTCCTACCTGCAAACTGAGACCAAACACACAGAGGCATTTGTACAGTGTATGGATATCCATGGTTTATAAAGTATCTCATTAATCTCTCCATTAAAGATTATCTAGCTGCAAGGAAACAAGAAACCTAGAGATCCGGTCCTCATCCTGCTTCACCTCATTTATGTTGAAACATATGTAAATATTTAACAGCACATAGTCCCACCCTGATTGTTATACACACAGTGCAGTTAGGGTGGAGCTTTGTGGACTGGGTTTCACACCTATACTAAACATACACCCAAAGGTTAACTAATATTACTCACCTATTATGCTGAATTGGCATTACAATTTGAAATAAAATTATTTGATTTGGGCCAAACGTGTTATGTACGCTGCCATATTTGATACATAATATTTAAGAGAAGACACATTTGTTCAATTCTACAGATGAGAAGAGAATCTGAAGTGTTGTGCAGCATGGGGTGTAATGTCTAATACAAATCAGCTCATTCTTCATTCAAAATAGTTTATTGCTATCATGCAGTTGTGCCATAAAAGTTTAGACCATCACAGAAGATGCAAAATTATCGTTTTCTCTGTACAAATATATTGTGTTTAGAAATATTAGCTCAAAACAAAGAAACGGAAAGGTAGAGATGGGGAGTACAGAGTTTAAGTTGATCCACTCAATAAACCCAATATAGGTTTTGTTACAGCAGTTGACATGCATCAACATTACATTGCATTATACTGGGAGCAGACAGACGGACGCACACATACAGATGGCATATTCCATTTACAGCTCTGTCGTGCAAAAAAGTACAAATGACACTTTAAAAAAGTACCAGTAGGAAATTGTTTTTTTTAAAGCTGGTTTCTAAAATAAAATATTCAAACATGTCTTTTACATCCAAACCACCTGTTACATTATGATGCTGGGGGAGGCCGACTGTGTCTTTTGCAGCACTTTTTGGTTGCTCATTGGTCAGGAACACCTTAAGTCTACTGGCATCCTTACTACTTTAGCAATCACCTACAACTACTGATGCATAGTTTTGTGCTCATGTGAAGCAGTCAATATTAAAACTGGCACAATGTTCTTTGATGTCGTAATTGGAGAATAGTAATATCTGTAGCAAGTGTAAACATACTGTACTGATGATACTGTTACAGAAACAATACCCTTGGACATTCAGCGTTTACACTCAGGATATACATTACACACTGGATATGGTATATGTGGTTTTGTATTCCGTGTAAAAGGGGCTTACAAGGCCAAACACAGTACAAATACAAAGGCCTCTGACTAAATGGTGATTTGGCACTTGAACCGTGGTCTTCCGCTTCCATAGCTTGAGATAAATCTTCTATAAAAAGGTGGATTACAAAGTGTTTACAACTTAAACATTTCTATCTTACACAGAGCAAAGGATTTTGCCTTGTAAATAGCCCTTACCAGCACCCATCTCACACTGACAAACTGCTGTGATGTTTTCATTGTCCACACCAACAGCCGAAGCAAAAATTCAAGTTACTTGCACCCTGTTCATTAAATTAACATTTTGTGTGAAATGTTGATTCCCATTTATATTTCAAGAGGACAATCTTAAATAAGAACATTTTATTTTATTGGTTGAGTAAAACTGATTAAGCACTTCCTCCTCCAGTGAGGATACATGTTAATCCAAATATCAATAAGTGGTTAAACGTTTTGGCATTGTTTAAAAGCTGGACTTTTGAGCAAAGCACTTCTCCCTCCCTCTCTCACGCACCCGACAACTAAACACTAAAAATAAGGCTAAATGTCTAATGCTGCAATTTGATGGTCCTTTTGTAACTTATTATAGAGAGATTTACTGCTTGTTCAACTCTTTTGAAAGAGATTCAAGGTTGCAAAATATTATCAAGCATTTTAAATCTATATTGTTTCAAAACCACACCAAGTACTATTGCTGTGCTCAATAGCACTTAAAACATTTTTTTTAACAGACAAAAAGTGAAATTTAAGTCACTTATACTAAACGGAACTCCAAGCTTTCTAGTACTACTCCTCCACTTGAGGATCTTCTGAATGTGTCATTTGCTCTGCCAAGAAAAAGAAAAAGACAGAAAAACATGTAACCGTCAATAAAAACAAAGTACTCAGTGGGTGTGCATTCACTTTGGATTTGTAGGCTAGGTGGTTAGGTAGTAATAAAAAGAAACATCAAGTGTTGTCTAAGAAGTTTAACAAGAACCAAGCAAACACTAAGAGCATTCGAGTATCAGTCAAACAAAAGTGAAGACATGCTAAATGTTATAGATTGTAGAACAAGAAAGAAAAACCAACTGGGAAACACATTTGCCTTTGAGACTGGCACAACTTTCCGCTGAATAAATAATACTTTACAATCTAATATACAAACAGACCCGTTCCCCACATATTTAACATTGACCAAATAAGCAGATAAAAGTTAACAGCTGGTTGCTCCCACAGTTTCTTAGAGTAGGTGACTTACCTACGAAAACATACAACGGCAACAAATTGTGCCATCATTTGACCATTAATGAACCCACAAAACATTTAAACTTTTTCCCAAAAACAGAGAAGAGGAATACAGTCAAACAGTTCTGCTAGCCTGTAGTTCATGTAGCCCTTATTTCTTTTGTTTCTTGAAGATCTTGAAGGTGTGTTTCTTGCGGCTGGCAGTGGAATCTGTCTCTTCTCCCGTAGAGCCACTGTCCTCCTCCAGCGGGCTCTTCTTGGAAGACAGCTGTGGGATGCGGCTGTTGCCCTTTGCCCCCACTGCCCCTGGTTGCCCTCCTGTAGGTGACGGTGTGTCAGGTTCGGTGGAGTTGGGGCTGAAGGAGCGGGACGACTCTGACAGACTGTTGATCTCTCCCAGGCTGGGAGACTGCTCTATGCCGTACACCTTCTTCATTAGTATGGGGCTGTCAGGCTCTGCAGGACTGACCTCATGAACGCGGTTCCCTCCGTTGGGGGTGGGAGAATGCAGAGAGACCGTGTCATCGCCACGCCCAGATATGCCGTGCATGAGAGAGGTGGGCTTGATGAGGTGGCCTTTGGAGCTGTAGGCAGATAGCCGATCACCAACTTGGGAGAGGGACAGGGAGGAGTCGGAGTCAGAGCGATTTAGGTCCCTGTGGTGGGAAAAAAAACCACATGTTAAAGGATAGGATTTAAAAAAAACAAAAAAAAAAGAATAAACCTACCCAAACAGTTTTAGGTTGAAGCCTTGCATGCTGAGGTATATCTACACTATGCCTGCAAAGCCATGAATACACGCTGGGCACAGCCTGGACACTGGGACTCCACACTTGTTAGTTGGGAAGACTAAGAACAGAAAGACGGCGGTTGAAAAAGAGTAAATGCATAGATTTTGTAATGCCTCATCGGGTGCAATAACGAGAAAGCAAAATGAAAGAAAAATCAAACCAGAAGAAAGCATGACAAAATAAAACTGACTTAAAGATGGAAAAAAAACATGGGCAGATGAAGAAACCTACACTAGAATTCATTGATTGAAAGATGAAATGACAGCAGGTGGTAAAAAACACATCCACGCACATGCGATGTGTGTGGAGAATTGGAAAGACGGGTACCCGAAGAGGTCGCTGCACAAGGGGTGTGCTTTGGACACATCTGAGGTGAAATCAGGAATGGGGTCCATGGGCTGAAAAGAAGTATGATATATATGGGAGGTATGAGGAGCTACAATGCCACCCATGGAGCTGGCTAAGCAGGAAGAGGAGGACTGGGAATGAGGGTTTAGGTTGGAGGTACAGATGATGGAGGGGTGAGACATAGCCGAGGAGAGAGGAGGCAGAGGAAGACAATCGAGCTGGCCAAACGACCGGCTGCGCGACTGTCTGAAAGTAGCCCTAGACCTGGGAGGATATAGGGTTCCTTCTCCCTGCTGCTCCGCCAACAGGCAACTCTCTACCAACCTCTGGGAGCCCATGGCCAGCTGGGAGTCAATGTGGCGTTGGCGCAGGGACATCATACTGGGAGCTGTGGGCATAAAACAGCATTATCAACAACCACTTGTGAAATAAAGTCGGACAAGGGGAGACTGACTGGGAGATTAGTGGAAAGATACTCAGGTGCTGGGATGCATTTTTCTCGACTTGGAAAGTTGGAAAAGGATTACCTCTCCAAGATCACCCCTTCACTGATTTACCATTATGATAACATCCCACCACGTTTTCTCTCTCCTCCTCAAGGAAAAATATTAAATCAAACAAAAGGAGAACACAGTAATGGTGTTAGCAACTTAGATATATTGTTTAAATGAATAAAAGACTAAAAAAAAGTGCTCATTTACAATAAATGTATGTGGCAAATCACTATGGGAAGAAAGCAGAAGGGGTTTGGGACAATATTTGGAGGAGGGGGTAAATGTGGCAAGCAAGCAACTAAGACGGGGGCAGATCAACGCAGCATGGAGTTGTTTCTCTTTCAGCTGTTGTCATCTGCAGCGTACTGTCCCAATTAAAACATATTACAGCTCTGTGGCTTTGAGTCAAGGGAAGAGACAGGGATGTCAAACTGAGGTCTGAACTGGGGCATGAATAAATGGCCAACCAGGATATTTCCACATGTGCTGAGAGTCTGAACTGACGGACCACAGGTCGCTGGCTCGCCGTTCCAGCAGTCGGGTGCCATCTGTAGTTAGCCCAATGAGACAGCAGTGGAAATCAAATGCCAGAAAGGTGGTGGAGGGAGAGAGGGGAGTGAGATACGGAGTGCAATTAATGTTGAATAAAAGACTTACTCACTATTGTGGTCGGAATAGGATTCTGCAGAACAAGTTTTGCCTGCAATTAGTAAAACCTAAACATAATGTGCGTCAAGTTTTGCCATAATATGAAGTCAAATATAGAGCACATAACATGGCTAGACAGCATTATGACCAGCAGAATTTTGTTGTTTGTTGATGAGATAAAGATGTGTTTACCCAACATTTTTGCAATGAAAATAATAGTTTTTGAGCATAAGGATTTTGTATAAATGATGGGCAGCTTGTGTATGTTTTTTGGCTAATATTCAACCTAGATAGGAATTTAAATTGGGCAATAACTGCATTTAGTATGCTTACTTTGGTTGCAGCTTTCTGACCCAAATTCGATTTAAAAAGGTCTTTAGCATATATAAGGACACAACCACTACAAAACAGATGTGCACAAAAACTTTCTCTCATGAAGAGATATATTTTTCTTGACATTTCATTTTTCAGAGGAAAGGCACAGGATTCAGTCTCCTTTATCGACTGAGTCTTTTATCAAAAATGAGAACAATCAACAAGAGCATTCAACTGGAAGTGTGTGTGAAAGAACAAGACAACTGAGTGAATTTACATGATACACATTATACAAATGTAAAACAACACTCATTCAAATCATAGACACGTGTGGCCATATGGACAAATTCAGGTAATTATTAACATAAAAAGGTCCAAATTCTCATGTGAGCTGATTTTTTGATTTTCCCAGCAGCGCCTTGGAGTGTTTAGGGGTTTGTTTGCTAATCCCCACAGAATGGCCGAGCGATTCGGCTGAACTCTTACATTGCAGAGTTCCAGGCACGAAATCCTCATCCAAGTCGTCCATATCCTCAGACATGATGAAGTGCTGAGGTGTGGCTCTGCCACCCATGAAGCTGGGATCAAGGTTGAGGGCTGAGGTCAGAGAAGGAAGGCCAGGGTTATTAACGATGGTGAAACCTGTGAGGATCTCTATCTGCTGCCAACGATGAAGCCTCTCCCGCAGAGCAGCCGTCACCTCACCCAGGCCTTGTCTATGATAGATGAAGAGAAAGAAAGAGAGGAGAAAAAAGTCCAGGTGTGAAATAACTTTCATTCATTCATTTGAATTGCCCATATTATGCTCATTTTCAGGTTCATAATTGTATTTTGAGGGTGTACCAGAATAGGTTTACATGATTTCATTTTCAAAAAACACCATAGTTTTGTTCATGCACATTGCTGCATATCCTGTTTTCACCCGGTGTGTTTAGGTCTCTGTTTAGCTACGGAGTGAGACATCTCACTTCTATCCTATCTTTGTTGGGAGTTGCACATGCGCAGTAGCTAGGTAAGATCAGAACTCTTTCTCCAACTTTGGTCAGTCCAAGGGAGGATTAGCTGGGAGACTTCTTCTAAACGGGGGCACTTGTGGAATATTCGCAGAACAGGGACATGGAAGTAGTTCTTTTGGAGAACTAGTGTGTGTAGTAGCAGTGTTTTGCCATTGAGACTGAGCTCGCATGCTAGTGATAGCATGCTACGCGTAGCCACCTCGTCTCGGCTAGTGACGTAGAAAGCCGTGCAGATTTAGAACAGCTCACAAAGAGACTGAAGGCAGAGGACATTCAGAAACCGTATCTCACTCAAAACAGCATTTTTTCCCCCAAGTTTGTATGCGTGTAAAGCACCAGAGACACATAAGACAAATAAGAGAAGTCCAAAATTTAGGATAATTTCAAGCTGAAACAAAAACAAAAACTCTGTACAGTGTGTCTATTGTAAAACAGATTTAGCTTATGACAGTAGCACTACATCAATGCTTCATCATCTCAGCAGAAAGTGTCCTATCTAACATTACGCACTCAGACGACGGAGTGGACCTAACACAATGTAACGTTAACGTAAATCAATATGACTGCTACATGAGATAAGAGCATGGAGCTCACACAATGCGGTGACACAGAGCTGGTTAGCCGATTGGGTTAGTTGTTCATTTTAAGAGACCAGTCTTAATTTGTCTTTTGTCTAACTAGTATTTATTTTCTGATTCCTCAATTCATTGATGAAATAACTGGTAGAATACTTGACTACTAAAATAGTTGATTCTTGTAGTCCTATTTAAAATGATGTCCAGAACGAGGAGTCAAATCTCTTCCTGTAATGTTAATCCTGTCCCAAAGGGGCTTAAATCACTATCCCAATTATTTTTAAAAAATGAAAATGCTGTTTGTTTTCTAAAACGTCATGAGAAGTATTACACAAATATAAAGTCTGACTTACTTTGCTGCCAGTATTTTGTGGTCCACATCATCCAGAGAGGAGCTGTGAGCAACATGGAAAGTCCCAAAGAGAGTGTTCCTCTTTTTCTTTATCTTCTCTGCCTGTGAAAATGAATGACCAAACATTTATCTCGGCTGTATTGACACTATCCACACACTATGTTAAAGATGAATCTTGTCCAACAACAGTCCAACAGGTATCCAAAAACATTAATAGCAGTTTCACAAGACCGTAATCAAGATGACTTAAAGAGGCTGCTTTCGTTTTTTACTGTAAACATTTTTTTTGCATTAAATTCAGGTTCAGATATTATGGTCAGGCTAGTCTCCAATTTTAGGTCTCTGGTGACTTTGTAAAATGGTTGCTTTGGAATATAATTCATGGGTTTAAAATATGATGTCCTACAATCAAATCAAGGCAATAAAATCAACAGCACGGCATTCCCCTTTAGGTTTTTACATGCATACCCCTTCTTTGGCCACAAGGAGCTGCCGTTCAGCATTTTGCTTCTTGATGTTGTAGTACTGCATTTCCACCTCATGGGTGAGCTGCAGCCACTTCTGGAGAGACTCTGGCGGTGACCAGCTACTGCGTGACTCCAACTCCTTCTCTGCTTTCTTCAAAGCCATGCGCACCTGTGACGAATGTCAAACATGAGGTGAATTAACAGATAAAATCATCACACCCATTACATTGTCTGCAACAAAAATGCAAGATTATTATGTTAAGGAGTAATTTTATTTTTATTCCATCAGTTTAATTTGTCAGGCCATATAGGCATTGTTACATCTAAAGTGCAACCAATGCAATGTATGTGGGACTTCTAGCCAAAAGCAAATTTGCAGCTTTTTTTTTGACAGCTTACAGCAAATTCTCAATTGCTATAAGCAATTGCAATAATTGCTATAAGACTGACACGTCATCTCAATCTTATATACTCCAAAACTCAAAATTAAAACCATGTTTATAGTTAGGGACTGATGGATCTTGACACTTGCCTCCTGAATATAGGAGTGTAAGTAAGTGGTGACTGGCCTCGCCACAGACCACAACATGAAACAAAGCATCTTTAAAACTACACTCAATCTGATAGCCTTGCATGTTTCCAATTTGTCACCATATTTCTGAATGGAAAAAAAGTGATAAAAGTGTCACTGTGATAGTCTTTCAAGCTAAAACTCATGTGTTTTTCTTACTTGTGTGGGATGCGCTATGCTGTTCCTGCCAAATTCCTAATGGACAAAGACTTCAGTGGTCGATTAACTCTATAGCCAGCTTGAATCTGAACACTAAAAAAAACTAAACAAACTGTGCAGTTGCCACCGTGCCAGTACACACTATTCAATCCGTTTCAGTACCACTAATTTACGCTGAAATTCAAACTCCATGTTTAAATTACATTTATCACTTTGCAAGTACCTGATCTAGCTCTTCTTCAGCATATTTCT
Organism: Etheostoma spectabile; assembly: GCF_008692095.1. Lineage (NCBI taxonomy): Eukaryota > Metazoa > Chordata > Actinopteri > Perciformes > Percidae > Etheostoma > Etheostoma spectabile. Next base: position 20,939,330 of record NC_045735.1, on the reverse strand, counting down.
GGCGACTCAGTTCATTCACTGTGCCCTCACGCAGCTCTCTCAGACGCTGGGCCTCCTGCTTGGCTGCGTCGATCTCATCCCTCATCTTTTGCTCCAGGTTCACCTTCTCTACTTCTACTGTACGGTGCTCCTCCTGGGCGATCTGCAGCCTAAGAAGGAGAGTTGGAGACAAACATAAAAGGAACAAGGAGAAACAAACCTTTTCAATGTTTATCTTAGAAGCAAGACATAAGTGGCTGCTTAATAAGGCCAAAAAAGACACAAAGTGGTAGGTGCCAGTTTCAGTGGGCATTTTCTGTGGGCAGGCATGACATGTAAGCATGTGAGTGCCATGTACTATGTGTGGAACGCAAGACTTGCTCCAGCTATGAATCACCGGAAACAATGGCTAATAACATGTAGAAAGCAAAGAGCTGAGGTCAGCTGCAAGGCAGCTCACCATAAACTGACAACAGAAAGGCCGGACAGAGAATGGGAACAGCTGCCACTGTGTAACTTTAGACCAGTACAGGGTGGAACCCAATGCTCCTGTAGTATCATATGTGTTGGTTTGTATGTGGGATATTCTTAGACTAGCGTCCTGAAAAAAGTCTACTTCTAAAAAGAGGGGCCTGTCACTCATGACATCATTATTTTTGTTCATATCATTTATGCAGTTAGTGTAATCTTTAGAAAGACCTATTCCTCAACATAACTATTGTGCTCAAAAAAAGAAAAAGAACATGACTAAACCATTTAAACCAAGAAATAAACTGTTTGACATGATATGTAAACCCAATGTGGGACTAGGCTCCCAATTGATAATACTTAATTAACTTTACTTGAGCAGTCCTTTATCAGGCTAAGCAGTTATTAAGACTTGAGAATTCCATTGTTCTAGAAATTACTGCAACTTATGACACATCCAAAACAACTAAATCCTACTTTTAGTCTCTAGACAAAAGGGCATGAAGCAGTACTATACTTCAGTTACTAGGGTGAAGCACTCTCCTCCTGTAACGCTCAACACAACAGCAGAGGGAGCAGTGAAATGAAAGGTGATCCAGAAAGCTAGCTATGGAAAATGTGGGTGGTGGGCAGTCCTGCTAATGCTTTCGACCCTGACCTCTGCTATTCTCTAGCTAAGACTCGAGAGCACTGGCAGAGCTACAATGTCCAGCGAGAAGACTTTCACCTGACCTGCATGGCAGGGTTCACAGGACGCAGACACCATGTCTCTGCAGACTTTGTAGAAGAAGGTAAATAAAAACCACCAACGTTTTTTTATACACTAATATTACTATATTTGTATTTATCTTACTTCCCGAAATACCTCTCCAATCCTTCCCTGAGCTAATAAAATACAGTGTGCAAAGAAAAGTAACTTAATAATGGCCATCCCATGCAGAACTGTTGTCCTTGTTGCCAGTCCTTTTTTAGGATGTCTGTCTGCACACAACAACCCAAGCAGTCATGCTTAACACCATGTGCCACCAGTGAGGCAGAGGCTGGGTCAAACAGTGTTGAAAATCCAGCTCCAGTCAAAGCCTACCCCCACGGTCTCCCAACAGGGCAGCCATGGTTGGGCCAGGCTACTTGATACCACCACAGGATCTGCTCAAAGGTATGGAAAGACAGCAGCTGGCAGCAGGGATCAGGAAGAAAGGCAAGGCTACAGACAGAGGACATTCCTCTCTCTCTCTCTCTCGGCTACAAAAACATGTACTGTATGAGATAAAGGTCTCTTCTTGCTAGCCCCACTGACCTACAATTATGATATAATATCCCTTCCAACAGGAACAGTGCTTGGCTTTAATGCTTAACAGCAACTACAACTCTGAAATGTCTGAGGATCTTAGCGGTCTACTTTAGGCAGCGGATACATAGGTTAGCTTGACTGATTTCTGCTTATCATTGTGATTAGGGTTTAACAATATTAATACACAAGCTACTGTAAATCCTCTTTATAATACCTAGGTATTTTAAAATGATTATGCTTTAATGGACATAATCAAAGCCCATCTAGGAAAGCCTTTTCACTCCCTATTAAGCCCCATTGTACTGAATTTGGTTGCAGTTCCACCAGTGTTCCACTGGGGGTGATTGCGGTCCAGTGCAAAATGAATGAGAATCTATGGAGCTAGACGTCTAAAGTTGTCTCGTTCGCCTGATTGTCGTTGAGAAATCTCAGATTTTGTAGTTTTTTTAAGTTCAACAACATGGATTATAGGTCGAAAGTTGAATGAACGAGTACTTATGTCCTGTCGATTTGTAACATGTTGAGTCGTTGTTGCCCATAACATGCTAGCATTCTGCTAATGAATGCTGACTGGTCAGTAAAGGACTGATTACAACCGGAGCTCCTGCTTGATGGCATCAGAAGTGGAGCCAGAATGTCTGAGTGAATATTTCGGCGTGGTCTTTAAAACATTAGCAAACCTCTTTCTAGCACGTGTATTGACAGGGAGAGCCTAACCTGTCAGTTGTGTTGTGGATGCCCCGAGAGAAAAAAGGAAGTGACCCAGGGTTTGCAGTACGGCAGTATCTCTGGCCGTATGATATGTATGACATCATAGACTTTAAAAGGCTTTAAAAAACACACCCAGCAGGATGTATTGTCTTAGCCTCCACTTTTGAATGCAACATTCAAATTACTAGACAAAAAAATTATATCCTGAGAAAAGTGGATTTTGAGAGGTTTAGCTCCGTAGAGTCCCATTCATTATGCACTGGCGTGTGAGCACCCCAAGTGGAACTCTGGTGGAACTGCAACCAGTTCAGAAGCTGGAAGTATCAAGAGTGGAACTTCTTCCCTTATTAGAAATTCTTTGACACAATTTACTTTATGCAAAACAGGCATACGGCAATTGGATGGTTTGTCCTTACTCTGAGCTCTCATCCACCTTTACCATCCAGATTTAACACTATTTAATTACAACAGGTTTATGATACATAATGATGCATGGGGAGCCACCCAGCACGGTCCCAAACAACTAAAAATATACTACAATTAGCTATAGCAAGAGCAGAACACACTGAATAATGTCTGCACTTGTGTGCCTTTAAGATTACACTTTCCGATTTAATCTACATAAGAGAATAAAGTATGAGCAATTAGATCTGCAGGAAAGAAATGTCAGAGCCAACTTTCAAGTTGGCAGTGGCATGTGTTTTCACAATGGTCAAAGTATAAAGCTACAGAGGAAACCCAGCCTGGACTGGCACTCTACCAGAGGGATAGAGTTTGACCTCAAAGGTTTGTTGTCAATTAAGTGGCCAATGGCTCTTTTTGTTGGAAACAGGCAAATCCTACAAAAAAATACGTTATACCTCATATACAGTATATTACATATGCTTCCACTAGAGCACGACTGAGATAATACAGTGCAAAATGAAGAGGTGTTACAGTATAAAAAAACTGAATCTCAGATAAATCAGTGAAATCTAACTCCTCTGTACAGTCCATTTGCTTTTCATCAAAGCATATCAAGTTTCAACAACCTGTGCTTCCTAAACAGCAAGCTGATACAACGAGCAACACATGAGGGTAGTATAATGGACTGAACATGTTGATGCCTACTGTACAGTTCATCTCTCCCTGTTTAAGCATCAACACAGGAATGTTATTCAGTTATGTAGCAATGCATGTCACTTCTCCCCTCGGGTTAAGGGCTTTCCATTTTGGACACTCACTGCACTTTCCTTTATGATCAACCTTGGGTCAATTTCAACTTTGTACACAATTTCAGAAAATAATCAGCAGATTTTTATGAAATGTACTTTGGAAAAAGCATTGGTCCAACAAGATAAATCCTTATGGTTTTCAATGACACAATGTGATGCCAGCACATGCTCACACTGACCACCAACTGTCATATTCTACAAAATTGATTTGAGTAATTTATTTTCTTTTAAACTACTCCTTTTCTAGGCAGAGTGCATTTCGCAGAAAAGCTGCCACTACGCAAATTTAAAATGCAATGCATTGGTGGCGTGGACTAATTCAACTGAAGTGAAGGCATTTCTGAACAGTCCCTTTCAAGTTCTGCCACAGTAACACATTTTAATCAATACATGTATGTAAAGTATTATTTCAATACATATTTAGAAGATGCAGATGCAAAACATCAGCAGCCAAACATCAATTGCCATTTCATTGTGACTTTAAACATTTTGATAGCACTATCTGTGCACCAAAAAACATGACCTGTATATGAGATGAATTGTTTGAGTATCCTTGAAAGGAATAAGAGGAGACAGTGCACGCTCAAAAGCACATTCCAAGCATTCCTTGAAGTATTACCAGGACCAAAATAGTAAGATTTATTTTATAACAGTCAATCACTCCTCATGACACTGCATTTGGCTCTATTTCGGGTGTTTTATTTTTAAAACATCTCATTTCAAAACATTTGATCATTAAGGCAACAAAGGCCTGAAGTCTCTTTGGCCTGACAACACCAGGTCAAGTATCCCGCGTCAGAACAGAATGTATGCAATCCTGCAACATTCACAAAGTAAATTATAGCTGAACTGCAAGGTAGATACCGGTTATCCATTTTTGGGACAAATCTTGCACTTGGGAATTAGCTTGTGAATGCAATGCTGCGCTGCAGCGACCTCTTGACATATAAATGACACATCCTGATTGGAGAGTTGTCAAATATGCTTAAATGAGACCTATTATACTAGCTTAAGTTCATACTTGTATTTCTACTAAAGCATGTCAACATGCTTTAACATGAAAAAAAAAAAATTGGACTGGATTCTATACAACGCTCTTTGCAAATACAATTAATCACTTTAATTTCTGATGAAACTCATCTGTACGTTCCTCTGATCTTAACTATTAGTCAAAATAATTCATAATTTCCACTTTTTTAACTCAAATATCAGGTACGATTCTATATAAATGAGAGTTATTGACCATGGATTCCAAAAAGTAGTGTAAAACTAGTGGTAGTAAGGTGGTGTTAGTGAAAACTAAAAAAAAAAAAAAGTCTGAAAAAAGGGATGAAAATGTCAAATTTATGTCCATTTTTTTTAACCAGGGAGGACACAAGGGTTAGGTAGGTTAATGCTGCTCATTACTGAGGCACCTGTACCTGAAGCACAAAGACCTCTGTCTGAGACGCTTTGTTGGAGCCAACTGTATACTCCATTGAAATCCTCCTCGGCTATTTGGAGTATATATCATAAGACTCTATACTGTAAACAAATAACCTAGAAAAGGCTTTTAAACCAACTACTGCATACACGGACATGTTTAAACAGGAATGTGATCAGAAATTGGGGCGAAATTAATTGTCAGCCAAGATTACAGGTTTCCAGGGTGTTATGCACATCGTAACATGAAATGTTTATGTAATAAAAACACTGTAGTTGCTGCCTGAAGCAGATGACCATATATAGAAAACTGGCCCTGTATGACATCATTCAATTTAAGAGTAGAAAAAACTATTGAAAACAGAGCATTCAGAACAAAGTGAAATCTGAAGTTTGCCAAGTAAAAAAAGCTGTGCCCAAATTAATACTATGTTTTATGTGGAGACTCGTGGTATTTGTGCACAATATAGTACTTGTAGAGTATAATACAGTTTGTTGTGTGGGTGGTGGGAAAAACCCCTTACTTCTGTTGTAGGTCATGCAGACTCTGTTCAGCTCTTTGCAGGCCCTCCAGGTCTTTCATCATCTTCTTCATGTGGTCCTTAGAGTAGCGATTCTGGATATAGGCGAACCAGCAGCCACCCATGCCTATGACTATTGACACTACCAGCATGAAGTCCTTCAAGTGGTTATGTCTATTCACTGAAAAATAAGGAAGAGAAGTTTTTTTGTAAGGTAAACATCAAAATCATAAGATAAACATAAAAGAGGATGTGTATTTCCCCAGGAAATATATATCAAGAGTAAAAGATAAAGCTGCTAACAATGAGCAAGCTTCACAAGGATGTGGTGTGAAGCCTGGTCATACTGCCAGTGCTGTGGAGTGTTGCAAATAGAAGCACAAGTTCAGGTTGCAGTGAGAGAGGCCTTGTGCAAAAGACCATGATAAAGTCAGCTAAACACGGCCAGCTAAACACGGCCTATTTCAGTCTAGTAACCAACGTTAATAAACATGCACAGAAAACCAAACAACGGCAACTACAACATTTCGGTAAACATGAGGTGCTATGAATCCTAATAATAACCGTGTGATTATGCTGTCATGTTGTCATTATTAAAGGATTAGTAGATTAAATGTTCCTGCAGCTAGAAAGCAGCTGCTCCATGTGTAAGAAGCCTCAAATTAGATTCAGATTAACTTTCAGGTAAGGAGAATTTTTTAAATCTTCAAAGCCAGAGAGACGTTTGCATTTAATAAGTCCATTTGTCATTCGATGATGTAATGCAGCAATTGACAGCCTAAATTTCAGCCTAACATGGCAAACAATGAGGAAAGTTTTCTTGCAAATCCTGCAAAGGGGTGCGAGATGTCAAAAGCGTGACTTCTACTTCCTGGATTGAGACAGAAAGGAAGTAAAAAAACCTACCTAAAACATAATTCTTTCTTTGTATGGTAAAATGCACATTGCTAAGTCCCCAGCTTGTGCTAAATGATCTTTCAGGATTGCTGTGTATATTCCTGTAGACTTGCTCATAACAAGCCAGAACAAACACAGGTTTAACAAAGTCAAGAAACCTGGACCAGCTGTGCCCGCTATTGTGTCAAAGTAACAAACCAGAAGTGAGAATCATAAAATTTACAGGACAGCTGTAAACCACTACTGCTACCATCTCTTCTTATGACGGTATATGCAGATCATTACCTCTTAACCACCAAGAGGAAAACTCCTTAAAATGAGGTCACGGTATTTAACTATAATGCATGCATGCTAAATTTTTCTTGGGTCTGCATTGTGACTGAGCACAGATGCTTGAAAAGAAATACTGACATTATCTTTGTGATAATATAAATTACAATTTCCTTATGCTAGACTGTTCGCTTGGTTCTATGTACTGCTCTTACAACACTATCAGTCCTAAACAGGAAACAGTTTGCCTTCTGTCATCCTCACCCACGTTACATATACTATATTCACTGCCTTTTCAGAAATACCACCATGACAGCATTAAGTGACATTTAATTAACCACAAAAAGTGAAAATGTGTTTGGGGGTCACTGTTATTACACAACTGTTCATGGGATTAGAATCAACCCATTGTGAGATGTGTCTTCAAAGGCTGCTACTATATACAGTGAGCCTGACTGACTATTAGCAGGACCCCCTGGCTTTGAGAGGCTGTCAAAGCCAGACAGCATTGCTAATGTCTTCCTTCGGGTGTGACTCGGACAAAACACATCCACAATGACACATGCCAGACACAGACGACTACACACTGTCCCCCTGTGCAATTTCTTTCAAATGCAAATGACTTTTTCCTTTGAAGGATCATTACATTTTCTCTGATAAACGCATATATATGCCCTCATCAGCACTTCTCTTCCAAATAAACACCCTTCCACTTTTTATTTAATCCACTTTAGTTATACTCCAACAAAGGATCAAACCTCAAGGTTGCAAAGGTATCTGTGCACCATTATATTTTGTCTACAGATTAAAAATGTTCACAACACCTAGTCCAGAATTGTTCTGACCCGCTCAGTACTGCAAACTGTTAGTATTCAGCTCTCAGACTGTAACTACGTTTATGACATATTGTTCATGACATTCTGGGAAAATGGTATCCCAATGTCAACAACAATAGCGTAAAAAAAATATTAAATACTGGCTAGAGGTATGACAGCTGAGACACACCCTATCCACTGAGATTTTACAAAATCTTAGAGAGGAAAAATGAAAACAAAACTAAGAAACCCTGAAGGACTAAAGTGTGTAGTTACAGATGTGGTGCAGAGATGCTGGAGATGAGAGAGAGAATGAGTGGTGTGTTTATTTGTCCCAGTACGCAGAGGGGAGTGTCTGGAATACAGAGCAGTGTGATCTAACCCTCAACTCACTCCCACAATTTCTGGAACTGATACAGATGGGAACAGGATTTCCTCTAGATATCAAAACGTGGGCTTACTAAAGTGAGTAAATGAGTAGATAGGTGAGTTGATGAGTAAGTGACTGAATAGATAAATGAAGCAAACATGACGACAACATATCCCAGTAACAAGGTGCTGGTGAAAAATGACGGTAGCGGATAACAGTGGTCAGGATGTGTGTAATGTAAAACTCAAAACTTTCTACAGATGTTTCAAAGTAACAGTCTTTCAATTTAATCAATTTATCTGTGAGGGAGTTAAGTTGGTCATTTGGAAGGTTTTGTATGCCTTTTCTGATGACCTGTTGTATGCAAAAGAACCAACCTTGTTTTGATTAACAGAGATTGTTATAGTTATAATTTTCTATCTAGATCAGTATCTCAATTGAAAAAATAGTAATGAGACAAAACTATGATGACAGATTTGTCTTTTATATCCTTACTATTAAACAGAAAATAAAATGGGACTGAAACCAAAACCCCTTCTCATCTCTAGTCAAGTAACTGAAATAAATCTACTGGTGTTGTGGGAATGAAAATAAATATCTGAGCTGCAACAGGAATTAAGAAAAATTATAAAGTCACTTACTTAAGGGCGCTCCAAACAGTACAGTGTCTAAAGACTTGAGCTGCAACTTCTGCACATGGCTGCGATCCAGAATCTTCAGAATAGAGAGTGTCAGAGTGGTGTTCTTCACAGCGAGCCTGAGAGAGAACAGACACGCGGTCATTTTACAGGAACAAGGAAGGAAAAACAACGTGTGTAATCCATTCTGAGCCATGTGTAATATGAGCCCTTAACAGATCGTCTATCAATTCAATCAAGATTTATCAAAATCCAGATTCAAACCATAAATAGTCATTAGATACACTAATTGCGGTGCATTAAAATAAATGTAGTAAAGCTGACATTGACTGATCAAAGTGAGGAATGCAATGACTTACAAAGAGAGTAATGTAAATGGGTTTTAATTGCTGGCACTGAAGAAGTGACATGTCAGTTATATGTGTTAGAATCATTCCCAAATTCAGCATAATTGTTGTTACAAGTACACTTTGCAGCTTGAGTCTTACCTTGGCATGACACTGCCATTAAAATTCTTCTTGCGAAAGGCCTCCACATATTGCGGCAGTTCCACATAGGTGATGAGCCATTCCACCACCTCATCCACAGTCCAATTATACACTGAAGTGAAAAAATGAAATACGTTTAAACATATAGTCCCAGTGCTAATTGATTCTCATTCACTGAATACCTGCAGAATTTCAATATTAAAAAGGCTACAATAGATCTCCATCACTGAGGGTGCAGTCAGAAAGTATTAGTAATAGGTGTCATTAATGCTCTCTTCCAACAAATTCCTTTTGAAATGGCTATGTGGTTAAACCGCTTTCATGTTTAACAATGTTGGAAGATGTTCACAGCTATGTTGACTGAACAATGTGTGCTTTTTAGGGCAGCACAATTAACCGCAACTTTATTGAAATTGCAATCTGGACTAGTGCAATATCATTAGCGGCGCGGGGGGCGAAATATTTGTTAAAGGCAAAATATGTGTCAAATTATTCTGAATGAATTATTGTGGTTTTGCAGAGAAGTCATCCTACAAATCGTATCCTACAGACTAAAGAAAAAAGTCCTAGTTTAGTACAGATCCTTGCATAGATCAAATTACAATTTTTTTTTAATGAAAATAATTTTACAAAAATTATCATTCCCTTCAATATTGTGAATCATTGCACATTAGGAATATCAGTCAAAATAATCTCAATTAGATATTTCTCTCATATCGTGCAGCCCAGGTGCTTTTTACAGTGATCCTTTACAGTTGGGAAAATCGGGGGGGGGCAAAGAAGTTAGTCAGCTGACCTCAGTTCAACTGATGATGTGTTTAACTTGTTTAAGAACAGACTAAAAGGCAAAGATAAATAAATATGGGAATTCAATATGGCTACAGTACAGGCCACGCACACCATGGGACAGGGATAACGTGTAAAGAGACGTGTCTGCTAAAGTTTATGGCTTGTAGACTTTAAGCAATCGGTGATTACAAGAAATCTTTAAACAAATATTGATTATGACTGTGGCAAAGGTTGTGTTAACTTTTTCAAAATCTGTTTGTTAATGTCACCTTTCTACCTACACTGTTCATCTGAAATGACTGTAAACACCTTCAAATTAAAGTGGAGAGTCAACATTGACCTAATAGATATGGTTTGATTTTTTTAACCCAACGTAGAGCCAAAACAATATAATGTGTTACTATAGTTATATAATACTTTTAACTGCACTATACAGTTTGACAAATGAGACATATTTTAGTTGCAGTCTACGTATGTATGAGGTATATTATAGCAAAGCATTCTATACATTGGATGGCCTACAGTAATAACTGGGGAAGGAAAATACAGTCCCCAGCTCCTGGCAGAGAGTCAGTGTGGGACAGCTGTGTTAATGTGTTCTATTAACAAAAACCCAGTTTCCTAGCTCCAAACCTCCAGACTCAAGAAACGGCCATGCAGGTTGTACTGACATCACAAGTCAGTACTGTGAACAAAAAAGGTTTTCTCCCCTAGTGCTGACTATCCGCTTTTCCCACAAAAGGGTGTGAAAAGACATGGGTGCCAGAAACAGAACATGAAAAGTGCTCCCAAAAAGTACACGATAGCCTAGCCAAACAGATAGGCAGAAGGAGGTGAGAGTGTGGATGTGAATTTTGTGCTGACAGAGTCAATGATGTCCACTCTGCCACTGGCAGGAGCTGATAAGTAGACTGCACTTTGCTTGACATGCTATCTGATCAACTAGCTTATTTGTTCGGCGAGTGAGAAGGTCAAGCAGGGGCAATATGTCCCCCCACACTTTCAGTCACAAGGAAATATATAATAACTGGCTATTTAAAATACTGCTGTGTCATAGTGTGCAAACAATGTTAATGGTCTTCGACTCAAAAAAAGCACGTGCAGTCACTGTTGGCCGTCATGGGGAAAATTCTTTAAAAGCCGTACCTTCAGAGCTCTTCCATGCTTTCCACAAGTCCTCCACACTGATGAACTGGTCATCACCGTGGAAAGTGTTATGCTTGGCCTTGGGGTCATGGTAGTTTAGATCTTCTCTCAGGAACTGCAGGATGACAAGGAGAATTGTAGTAGTTACAAATAATCCAATTTACAAATTTAGAGTGAAAAAGTAGGTATATACTTAATAGGCCTCAAATCAAATTGTTGTACACATTGTTTTTTGTTTGCTCCATTCCTGACACAACCTCAGCATATAGAACTATATTTAGCTTATTTTGACCAATGCAAAAATGAAGAATTTAAACGTACCACTTGGTGACATGGTTTGGGTGTTCCTTTTGACTAATTCACGAAATAATGGCCACTTACTAAACACAGACCATACTGCTGAGTGGGGTTGGTTGAAAATGTTTTATGAATAGCTGGGGGACAAATGCTACATTTTCAAATAGTGTCGGAAATTTGCTGTTGTGGGGTTGGTATTAGTCTGGCTATCACCAGACTGTACACCAGACTAAACAGAATAAGCCAGTTTGTGATCGGTCCCCGCAGATTTGTAACGGATGCAGGATAGAAAAATGTACAGGTTTCCAGCCTGAAATCAAATCGCTGGCAGAGGGGGCTGGGTTTGCCCATTGTAGGTTTAGATGGCACTGTGACCTGATTCCCTACTGTGGCATTTATGATCCCCATAAAAAAAGAAAATGCCATTTATGTGGCTCATGCATGCGTTTGATTTACTCCCTGTGAACGAAAGATAAACATTATAAATATCTCAACCATTCCTCCCTTCCGACCATCCTCTCTTATGTTTTTTGGCCCTGGGACATGTTCCCAGTCTCAATGTATTGTTTGTCACTGTTTGTAATATCTAAAAGGTACAAAAAAATAAATAAATAAAAAAAATAAAAAAATCACAAGAAAAATAAAATTCTTACATAACCTGAGAAAATTACTAAGATGTTTACATTGGAAAAGCTCAGAACTACCTCCCTCACTGGTGGTAAGGTTAATCTACATCACGAGAGTATAGATATATACCTAAAAGCCAGACAATCATTTTTATTAAAAAACCAACAGAGCTAAGAAATTCAAATGGGATAGGGTTTGTGACACAAAGTGTAACAATTTTTTTTTGTGATTCTTAAGCCAACCACTTGTGGGTAACCTTGAGCATTTAACTTAAATGTTCTGAGAGGCAAATACTTATTCAAGCATTTCAATTTTCAACGGCTGAAATAACTGATGCTGATGATGGCAGATTTCAGGAGCTATAGCCAATATTTTACACTTGTTGTGTAAAAATGCAGTCGTTTTTACGGAATTCTTATGCTGTGAGGTTGTAAGGTAACCAGCGTACACTCCAGGAAGTTGTTTATGAGGAACTGCTCCCAACCAAGGTAGATTGAATGATCCATTTCATCTCCCTGCTCCCAACGAAGAAGAGTCGGACACAACCCCCAGTAAAACTTATTATTTTACATTTCTTTTTTTATATACAACATGTGAATTAGTGAGCTTTAACAGGGCTGGTAGAGCCAGAAGAGCAAGGCAAGTTGTTTTTTCTGTTTCTTGTTAAACTGAAAATGGCTGCTGACCGTAGCCTTTCCTAAAATGTTGAACTACTGTATATCGCAAACATGTACCTAGCTACAAGTTAATAAACATAATACACAGTATGGTGTTCTGTTGAGTTACATTTAACTTCCTTAAGTGTTGAGGGTATTAGAAACAACATATAAGTCTCTGGATTATTTTATGGCATCTCCACTTGAAAATGAGAACCCTGCATGTTGTACAAACGACACAATTGCACATAGTAAATGGCACCCAAACCCAAATTTATTTATTTTCGCTAGCCAATGGAACCACCCCACTCGTTGCCCACTTATTTTGTAGGCCAACTTAGTCACATACATAACATCTTGCACTCCCACAAAAGCAAACTCATGCATCATGGGTGGAAGACAGTCATGATGCCTTTCTTTCTTGATAGATTTGTGTGGGAGGATTTTTACTACAGGGTAGAGAGATGGTCTGCACTGCAGGTGAAATAGCACACTCCTAAAATATATTCCATTGGAAAATTAGCAGTGCCTGTATAATGTGGCCACAGCCCGAAGCTTATTCTTAAACACCAGGTGCAGACTTCGATCTTGGTCAGAAAGAAATCAACTATCCTCTTTATTTAATCACTGTATGGTAACAGGAAGTCAGACAACTGTCTTGAAGTGCTCTTATTCGTCTTGAGCTTTCCAATTCTTGGCTCAAAGCCACTACAGATGAACATGCTCACTGTACTGAACTTTTTCTGATTCTTTGCCTTTGGGGTATTTGCATGCCAAGTGCCTCTTCTAAAAGCAAAGAAGGCTTTTGTCTGGCCTTAACCAGATGCAACAGATGGAACCAAACCGAAATGAGGCTCCTCAAGACCACATGTAGTTTAGACTACAGCTCAGGATGTAAGCTAAATGGAAGACAGGCAGTGTCTTTAAGGCACCAGTGATGTCTGAAAAGCAACAGACTTGACTTCTGATGAGCACTGTACAGCTGTGAATGGACAAAAGCTGTAACAGTATATTTTGTGCTTTCAATATGCTTGACATTATGGAAAAGAAAAGCAGCTAACTTTATTTTTAATGGAATTAAAAGTCACAAACATAGGCACAAACAAGGTTTGATGTAAAGGTATACTAACACAAGGTATACAAATGTGGCAACATCAATGACTACAACATGCATGCCACTTAATGTGAATTTGGTTAATTATTGACCAAAACGTCAGGAAAGGGGACACTGGAGCGATTCCAGAACAAATCCAGTTACTCAGAGTAAGTTAAGGACATTACAGGGCTATGATTAACTGACTTTAAGTGATTATCTTAAATCTTGTGACGATTCAGATGACAAAGGATGTCAATGATACCAGTAAGCCTCTTCAGACTGAATGAAGACCACCTCTACAAACCAGAACAACCCCTTCAACAGAGCATCAGCTCCTGCTGATGATGACTTTTTAGGCTGATACTTACGCCGTCTGTCTCTGCCACGTCTACATTGCCGTTTGCGTCATCATCCATCTGCTTGTGGATACTGCGGATGGCCTCATAGCTGAGAATTCCATTCTCATCCTTGCAGAGCGGCTCATCGATGCGACAAAAATCTGGTGGAGAAACAGAGTTAACAGGCAACTTTAAACCTCATGGATCACCCACAGATTTGTCAAGTTATATTCACATTTCTACTAATACTAACAAAAACAACAACAAATATGACTGTCATATGCCAGGTTGAGAATGTGTGCAGCTATGCACAACTAAACAAAATGCTGTTTCAGAACATTTTGGTTTAATTTATGTTATCTTGAGTCTCACAAACACTGGAAATACTCCAAAGACTGACACTTTTGTTTTCTGTATCATACTTGCCCGGTCATCTGGCGTTTCCAAACCACCAAAAGTCATCAAAATTGCATGTGTTTAGAAGTATGCAGTAGCCTACTGTACCCACATTTTAACTAAATACTATACAATAGATGTTTAAAACAAATTCTAGTAATGGTCCTTTAATTCATTTTTATTTATAGTGTCATTTCATAACAGAAATTATCCAGGTTCTTTGTGGTTTTACAGAGAACTATAGTCCACTGAAGTTCATATTCTAGATTTCAGCACCAAATGTGCAATTTGGTGATGCAAAGGAATATCTTATAATTGTTTATCGTTTAAAATACAAACAACCAGGTCTAGCCAGGGAAAACCCTGATGAACTTCCGGCAAAGTCTGTCTGGCCACGAGCCCATTCAAGCCCATTTCAAATTTTTCGAAATCGAGGCACCAATCACAATCGTCATTGCATAAAGTGATAGAAAACATTTTTGTTTTTGTTTACATTCAACATGACGACCACCGAAGCGCAGCAACCCGTTGATGTTGCGGTTGCTGCTATGTCAACCGGCTCGTTGGTCCGTTTGGTTAAAGGACTATCCAATTGCACCCAGAGGCATTTGAGCGCCGCCGTTGGTAAAGCCTCTTTGGAAATAAGCTGTGAATGAACCTTCCCGAGACTTCCCCTTCTTTCTTCCCCTTCCTCCACTTTCAGTTACAACTGAGAAGGGTCTGGAGTCAACTACGCTAAAATGGGTCTATAAAGACAGATCATTAAAAATGATATTTTGAAGCATTGAAGTGATAATTTACTCATATACTGATTTTTATCTCAAAGCTACAATGGCTCTCTTAACTTCACCTAGTCATGTTATGGCCACAAACAAGACAAAGCCTTGCTTATGTGAAGCCCAAGGTGAATCAGCTTTTGATAATAAAAGGGGCTTTCTACTTTTTTTTTTTTTTTTTTAATCATCAATTTCAGTTTGGGTATTGTCAGGAAAACTTGGGTTTGTTGGTTCCATTCAACTGTTTAACATTTTGACAGTCAGCCCTCTGCAACTTGTAAACATTTTAGTGCGTAGGGCTCCACAATTAATTGTAGACAAGTCAGAAACGTATGCTTCCATGATTATCATGTACTCATGTAATAGCTGCAAGTTATCTAGTGAAGCCTGTCTGCCCTCTGTGTTCCCCCTCCTTCCTGAGGAATTAGAGATCCTCTTCCATAGATCAAAGATAAGGCCACCACTCCCACTGAGAGAAAACCTTGTTTGGCTTGTATTGCAGTCACTTCGGGGAGTTGTGTGAAAGGACATAGGCTACCTGTCATAACAGTAAGTTTAAATGTGAATTTCAATTTAACTCTGAGGACAGTGAATTTGTGATTTCCAATCTAAGATGCTTTTCCCTTCTTGAATTAATTTACCAGTATTTAAGAAGTATGTGTTGCATATGTGCTGAGCCAGTGACAGAGAGAGCGCGCTTCAGTGCAAGCCGGTGTAATCCTGTGAGGAGCCATAATCGAGCCAGAGAACCAAACCAGTGTGTCTAGTGTGGATGCCGAGTGTGTGTGTTGCTTTAGACGGTTTAAAAGTCGCTCTTTAGTTTGCCTTTTGTGATTTATCTGTCTTACTTTTGTGAAGACCATTTACAGTTTGTTGGTTTACCAATAAAGTATTTGATTCATCTTGGACAGTTTTTGCCTTTCCCTTAGTATTCCCCTGGGTTTAGTTAATTGTTAGTGTCCTCTGCCCGTAGACATGATAGGGACATACCAGTTATATAATATTGTATAATCAACTCCATGCAGTTACAGCTTAATGCACCGTTCTACGGATTAATTTATCACACCCATCCAATCCGTGTTTTCTTTATTTCCAGAACCATATGTTATGACAGGTTGGCTCAGTGGTTAGAGAGACAAAACAGAAAGTAAACTTTGTCACAGATTAACCCCTGCAACGGCCATTGCATGCATGGGTCTATGAACGGTTTGTAGTTGGCAAATTGTAAGTGCCTTTTTTCTCCACATGAACTAGGAAGGGCTAATGCACAACGTGAACTTCCGTGTAGAGAAGTTAATTTTTGAGCCCAAGTATGCAAGCAGCTTCAGAAAACCCACAAAGCTACCTACCTAAAAGACTCTCACAACTTCCCAAACACCATATTAAAAAAGAGTGACAGTTACCCTAGTGAAAAACAACCACCTGCAACACTCTCATGAACCCAACTTTGCCCTCTTTCTCATTTGGCTTGCAAACTTCCAGGGACACAAGATAAGAGATTTACATATAAGTCAACCTGCCTTTTTTAAAGAGCTCAAGTCACACAAGTGATACTGTGTGCCTGTGTGTAGATGAAGAACACACTCCAAAACTATGCTACTTATAACTGCAGGAGTTACAATGTCCTATTGCCATTCAGTATACCTCATCAAGCTTTGAAAAATCACTGTCAAGAATAAATTCCTTCCCACACTGTGGCCTCCTGAGACATATGACACACATTAGGAAAAATGTGCTTACACACTGATCTGTATGGTGGTTAAAAGGTTGCTGGTTAACCACCACACTGTTCAAAAGTACTAATAAAAGATCACAACCATGCAAGTTTGTAGTGTTGGGTTTTTGCCGAATTGTTGCTAAAAGAGTAAAGTCAAGATAAATATTTCAAAATGTAAATCTGAACAGTTATGCTTTTTTTTAAAACAGAATTCTTGCACTAGCACACTTAAAAAAAAAACCCTGAGTCATAGAATTTCATCCTACTACATAATGGCTCATTTTATAGTCTCAAGCTGCAGCTACTGTTATTCATGTGAAATCACTTTATGGATTGAGGCAAGACATTATGACAGTAATAGAGGATCTCTTCTAACAAGAGGAGTATTTTTACAAAAGGAGCTTGTTAAATTAACTCAACATGTTTGAACTTTAAAGCAAGTCATCCATTAAAAAAAGGGAAAAGATATGCGGTATAATGTAATGCAGTAAGTCACTGCAGGAGAACACTGTACTGAGAGGCCCATATCACCTTTAACATGTATCAGGGTTCATACGCATTATAACCAATACTTGTCGGCAAATTCCCATGACTATGCATTCCTGAAAATCTCAGTCAACATTATACAATAAGAATAAAAATCTGTCTTAACATTTACCCTCAGATATTTAACAATAAAATGAATGACAATGCATGTGGTTCATAGTGGAATTTGTAATATTGCGCTCCGAATAGAACGTTAGGGGTTAAGACAACATTAAATATTATTTTATTAATTTCTTTGATTAAAAGATTTTTTTTTTTTATAAATCACATATCATGCTTTGTTAAACAAATTTCATGACTTTTCCAAAACTTACTGGGTCTTTTTATTTTCCCAAAACCTTTCCAGGCATGGAATTTGCATTTTTCAAATGCCATAACTTTTCCAGGTTGATTTAAAATATATGAACCCTGATGCATGAAAGTCTACACAATAGGTTTTGTACTGGATCATTTAAGTGACCTAAATGATAAGTGCGAATCCAAGATATGAGGTTCTACATAATGTCAATATGGAGTCGTTTGTAGTAGCCTACTGAGCAATCCATCATTTAATGATTGGATATACTTGTGCCAGCTAGGCCAACCATTATATACCACTTTAAACAATGAAAGTGTCACAAAGAAAAACAATTGATGTTGGTTAAATATTCCCAATGTATTGATTCTAATTTTTTGGAAATAAATTAACATCTTGATTATAACTACCCGATTCAGAACCAACTTGAACCCATGCTCATGTGCTCCACTAACCATTAGATAAATTACCTCCTGTTTGTCTGGGTGGCTTGATCTGAGTTGGAGGTAGGACTTAACAGAGAATGCCAGCTGGACTATTCTCAGCATGGCTACATTTAGTGCCTGCACAAATCACAAAGTTGTGGCACAAACAGTAATCCTCCAACTGCTAACCCATTGCATGTCATCTTAGCGTAAACAAATGGATAAAAAAATGCTACAACATAATAATGCCATGATTGACTACTCACCTGACACCCCATTTTCAACAATCTGACTGTCTGATGTAGGTGAACTTGATTTTTCAGTCCAACTTTCTCCAACGAGACACAAGCTAAATATCCACAAGGTCACCAATTTGTTGAACTCCATGACTGGTGTGTGCTGGGGGAAAAAAAGACAGTCCCTTTGACAATTCTGATAATTCTAGCAAAAGGAATTTGTGGTGGTTCTGTCTAGCAAGATAAATTAATCATATTATAGCTACTTTGTCTCTTATAATACATGGCCACACACACACACCTTAGAAAGGAAACTATCAATCGGCTCAGAGCACACCAAGAAATACGGTCAGTTACATAAAGATAACCTGCAGCAACTGCAGACACATGCTATCACTTTTCACGTGCACCTCTTCTTCCTGCATGAATGAATGTAGCTAACGTTAGACAGTCGCTTGTTATATCTGGCTTTTGTTTGTCAGACAAATCCTTATTTTGAACGTTTAGCTGTGACTGACGGTATGTTTACAAGCACATGTCACTTTAAGAAGAAAAATTATAAGACTAGGAAAAGTAACAACAGCTTGTTCCGTGTGCGTAGTGGGTATCTGACAAGCCCCGACTAGCTAGCTAGCTATACAGCTCGGCTAACTAGGAAATAAAGTCAAATATCCAACAATGGGGCGTAACATTACAGAGGAGCCTTCCTACTGATAACGCTTCCGTGTTTTTTTCAGTTTACGTTGGTGTCGACTTAGCGACTTCACTGCATTCTCCATAGACAAACGTTAGCCACCGCTGACGTTTAGCTAACAACAAGACACCGCAAGACAAGGGACGTTAATAAAGAGGAACTGTAGTTTTAGCTAGGCTATATGATAATGTTACTATTGTAACACCGTAATACTGAATAACAAAATAATAAAGTTACCTGTCATGTATCAGAGCCAGCAGATCTGTAGCTTCAGATCAATGTTAACATTGCAGCAGAGTTGAAGCACAGCGAACTCTAACTACTGTTAATAAGAAAGGTCTCGGTCTTTCCCCCGACCGAGACTTGACCGAAAAAGCCGCAGAATGTTGAAAGACCAGTGGGCTTGTCTTCTTCTACGCCACAGAGCACCTGGTTATTATCAGCAAGTGTCGCCCCCTAACGTCCGGAGTTTGTACAGGATATCATGTCGAATCAATTCAAACAAATTGCTAAATCCTGCCATCTAGCGGATTGTTTAAGCCACCACACTGAGACACAAGGTCCTGTGTTAAAGGACAATACACCAATTTTCAACATTTCTTCAACAGTAAGCTATGTACCTGTCAATATGACTGGGCAATACAAAGCCTTTTTTCACTAAATACCTTTTACCTAGTCAAAATGTAGGAAAAGCACAAGTGTGGGCTCACCGTCACACTTTACCAACCCAACATGTCTGCCTTTATATCATTCTCTACTGTATGTTGGAGGACATTTCCAAAAATTAGCCTAACTGACTTAAACAAATTACAAATGGGTTAGGGTAATGTAATCTACAAGTGGGACAATAGTAAGTAACAATACTGTTTTCTGGGTTCTGTTGTTGTAAATGAATACGATTCAAGGTCTTGCAGCCCAAATGAAACTTCTTACTCATGGTTGGCCAGTACCTGCATCATCATGATCAGATTTAAAAGGAAGCTTCAGAGCTTTGAAAATGTGTTATGGTGTATAGCACACACTTACACTACCGGTCAAAAGTTTGGGGTCACTTACAAATTTCCATGCCTCTCCATTGTAGACATAATACCAGCTGATCTGAGTGGATGGCTGATCTTTAATGTAATATCTACATTGCCCATTATCAGCAACCATTCATCCAATGTTCCAGAGGCACATTCTGTTTACTAATCTGATATCATTTTAAAAAACTAACTGAGAAAACACTGGAGAATCCTTTTGCAATTATGTAAGCACATAATGTAATTTGAAAACTGCTGACCAGGTTAAAAAAAACAATGCAACTGACCTCAGCTGGTATTCTGTCTATAATGGAGTGCAATGGAAATTTCTAAGTGACCCCAAACTTTTGACCGGTAGTGTATATCAAAAACATTATATTTAAAGTACACTTACCTTCATATTTTATAAAGATGGAGATAATGCATCACGGTGCATAAAATAACATAAGGTGCTTAAGTGCTGTTAGAACTACTAAAAAAAAAAACATGAAAGTGGTATGCCTTTGTATATGGCCACTAGGTTTTTATCCAGCAGCATTAACTTTTGGGTCAGTTAGGTAAGCGATGCGTGATCCTGCAGCAGATTAACAATGGGCATTGAGGTCACATGTATTACAGAGTATTCCCATTTGAGAACTGGTGCATACAACAGCTGCCAATCAAACAGTTGTTAAAAGCGTAGATATTGTTGAAATACAAATGAAAATGAAAATTTAAAAAATAAATATAAGTGTGGCTAATGACAAAGTCTTTTAAGAACAGATGTCTTAACACTGCATCTGGAGAGTGATGGTAGAGTGGCCCTTTTTTGGGAATGGTGTGAAATAGCTTCACTGTGTCACAAGCTATTGTTTCTGTGTTGAAAGTATCAAAGTTGTGAATGCTCAAAGGAAAGACCACATGAACACCCTGCTTTCCACTATTTTATTCCCTAAATTTATAACAATATACCCCTTTTGTATTTTTAAAATACAGGCTAACGCTATTTGAAGGACTGTCACTTTACTTTTGCAAATACAATACGACCACACATTATTTTTGTGCAATGTACGAAAGTTGAAATTTTACATTACATAAAATAGTTTACTGTATGTGTTTAAAGCATCGATGAATGAGACGAGGCACAAAAATGCACTTACAGCTCACTGAATTGACCATACAATAGCGTATGTGCATATCTTTTGTTCAGACTTGTCAGACATCTACACCCTCTACAGACTTCAGAGTTGTCTTCATGGAAATATGGAAAAGGCCTTCACCCCACTCTTCCCCTTGTGCAGGATCAAGGCTGTTAACATCAGGGGTTTGAGTGGTTGTACATTTAGCACTTAGTCCTGGAGTTTCTAGTCAGAAGTCTTTATCTTCGGAGGACGAGATGACCATGACCTCCCGGCTCTTAAAGTCCCACACTGCTGTGAGATGGAAGGCCATGTTGGAGAAGACCACTAGATACTCAAACAGGGCAAATAATGTGTAACCTGTGAAAAGAAGACACAGTGATATATGATAGACATATGTTTTGGTCAGCATTTTGTAGCTACAGTTTTACATTACTGTCCACATGACTGACATGTTTTTGAATGTAGTGTCATTCTCCATGAAGCACTGTTATTGGCCCTCAAAGATTAGATTGCAATGATCAAACGCATTTAATACTTACTCCCTGATTCACAGTACATGTTGTGTTTCCAATAAAAGAACACGGCAAAAGCACAGAAGGATATGTTGAGAAGTAAGAAGCGTACTTTCCAATGGTGAGACTTGGCATCCTTTAAGGGAGAAAAAAGAATAGTGAATATAAATGAAATGCTGCAATTGAAATGATGGACTCAGTCGGAAGTGTTTTGGCAGTCCTTACCTCAGGGCTTAATGAATACTTCTTAATAGTCTTCCATAAACGGCAGGTTATCAGCATGTGGATAAGGGAACTGACTATGAAGAGCACAAAACCTTCCTTATGTACAACTAAGGAGCAATAATATACAAAGAGAGGGATACATTTAGTATAAAGTAAAGCACAGTAATTGTAATAATAAATTTCCCCAAAAAAAGTTCAAGCTTGATTCAATGCAATAACCGGCCTTTCACAGTGGCCACTCTGTATCATACTTCAAACAATTGAAAATACAAGTCATTGATTTCCCTATTTTAATACTAATTTTAATGCACCAACATTTCACAAAAATCAGTCATGATCTCTGTTAATTTAGGGGGTAAATCAAAGCTTCACACCGTGCCGTTTTTCAAAGGGAGAACACAGGTTTGAATAAAACCTCTCCAATAAAAACTATGGATTACTCACAGTATGTTTCACTGGAGGATACGTATGTGAGGAGCAAGAGGCCGAGGTTTTCACAAACAGAAAAGGCCAAGTTGAAGCAACAGAGTGAACTCTCAGGGCACCTCGAGGAAAAACGTGTTTTGTAAAATCTGAAGTAGGTAAATGCCACCAGGATCCTTGGTGCCGAGTGCAGCCCGATACAGAAACGCCATATGTGGCACTCAGGACTTAGGCTTATTGAGGCACTGATAGATGGCAGGTAATTAGGGACCTGGAAACACACAATAATGATTTAGTACATCATCAAAAGAAAAACATGGTTGGTTCAGTTTGCAAAAAAAAAAAAAATAATTACCTGGCAATGTGTACTAGTAGAGTCCTCATAATGAAAAATGGAGGATATGAAGACACAAGTTATTAGGCCAAGCAGTGGTAGGCACACAGTGGCCACAACACAGGCGGGGAATGATACTCTGATAACCAGGGGCCGCTCATGCCCCAAGATACTTGAGCCTTGTAGCATCTTGGCCTGAACAGTGAAAACACATGATTTAAAAAAACATCATGCAAAGTCAAATGCATGTGGCATTAATACATTATACAATACATGAGGCTACACATAAGGATATTTATGGAAATTAGTACAAATGCATGCAGTTATATGCTGTCAATATTCACTCAATTATTAGGCTCTAGGACCTTTTGATACCATAGTTTGTTACATATACATGCATTTACTGAACATCTAAAGTCTGAAAAGCAAAATCAACCCACCTCCACTTGGTTTACTGTTTCCTAATAACTGGCACCACAAACTCAACGCCCTTGGCTTGTCAATAACGACGCTATAACAATAACATTCATGATATCAGGCAGCAGGGTGGAGCAGAATGTTCCCGGTAGGGTGCAATGCCTTTAGAAAAGGGCTGCGGCTCATCCAGCCATCTTACATTCCTCTTGACAATTTTGCATCCACTACATTTCATTTGAAGGAATGGAGCATCCCTCTTCTGGGGCGACAGAAAGCAGGAGGGAAATACTGTGCGTGAAAAAAACATCAGCACCCGGAAGAGAACGTGAGCGGAGGAGACTGCTGAGGCTGCGCAGCCTATTAAAAAAAGACACAAATATCACATACATGTTAAATAATGTAGGGTATACAATCTGTCTCTTAACAATGTTAAAACCGGCTGTTTAAAAAGAAGCAAATAAAATATGGCTTAATTGTTAGTGGGGGACGATGATGGGAGCTCTCCGTGGTGCTGTCAAAGACCACAGGAGCGATTGTTTTTACACTGTAAAACTAATCAGAGACATGCTTTTACACTGTAAAACATATCAGAGACATGTATCAGAGACATATTGTACTGTGCGTGTGTGCAACTAGTCCGATGGGCTGTATGTGGTTGACATGTGGTGCTGCCCCGCCTCTCTTCTCTTCACTTCTCCAGAATAGTCCGTGGCATATTTGGTGGTCTCGTGCAGTTCACAAACAGCAGCATTCGCTCTCAGTCTGATTTCCTTTTCGTTTTTGGTAAATGAAACGTGTGAGGCACACAGCAGCTCATATGGTCTTTGGATCGAGATAATTTGTTTCAGCAAGATGAAACGATGGAGAATCCAAACTTTATTTCGCATCCTTCTGTGTGTCAGTATTTTGCAAAGTAAGTTTCCATTCATTTGTTTTTTAGTTTACCTCATGTGATCTAAAACACAGTGTTTTTAATCTTTTTTTAAAAATTTTTTTTATTTTAACTGCAGTTTATTGCAGTTAATTTCAATGAGAAAACGCTCTGCCAGCAAAGATAAAGACAAAATATAAAGAAATGTTTGGATTAAATACATTATTAATTATTTTAATTGTCAGTGTCATTTTAATATTTTGTGGATCATCCATTTCCTCTCAGATTTCCACTTCTTTTCCACGCAAGCTGTCACCAAGAATCCATAAATTTGGAGCCATTTGCTCAGGGATTTGCCATCATCATAATCCTTCATAGGCCTTCTTTGTATTTAGCTTAGGGGCTTTATTAAAACAGCGTTTCAGTTTGTTGGCCAGATGTTAACTCTGAAACTTTCAGAGTTAACATCTGGCCAGCAAAAATCCATTGTTCCATCCATCCACTGTAGAAAATGAGCTGTTTCCATTTTAAAACTAATCTAACATCTCATAGAGTTCTTTGTAACTTGGAATTATTAATGAAGTGGCATGAAATATACCCATGAAAAATTATTGTCTAAAAGATGGCATATACTATGCTCCTGCTGAATCATTTTTCACATTACTGTTTTGATTTAATCTCCCTTTTAAGCTCATTTTGATACTCATATGTTGTTTTTCATAGTGTTCAATCAACACATGCTAAACTCCACATTAACAGTCTGAACACAGAAACACTGCTAGTGCTTTATGCCAGATTTGCCTGATCCCTATCTAGAGCTTTATAGTAGGGCAAACTATCTTGACATCCCTCATTTTCCCCTATCACCATCTGTCATGAATTCACATTTTCTACTCACATCTTACCACCTCAGCCTCCACTGCATGTATTTGAATTGAATGTCACCATCCTAATAATTCCAACATCAAACATGATCACATCAGATTGTCCTTTAGAGAAATTACTTAATTTTGCACAATAAAGCAGGTGCATGAGGGTGATATGAGTGTGAATTGTTTCTCTCCTTGTCTTAGCCTGTTGGTGTGCTCAGGGGAAATACGCTCAGAAGCTCCTGAATGATTTAGTCACTAACTACACTAGTGCCCTGAGGCCTGTGGAGGACACCAACACCATACTGAATGTGACCCTGCAGGTTACACTGTCACAAATTATCGACATGGTAAAACACCACAGTGCACACAAGTCACCACCACATTGTATGTGTTAAGTGAATCTGTGCAGCTACCCACACAATAATGCCATTTTTACATTTAAGCATATTTCTGTTTTACCTCCCAAATGTCTCCTGTGGTTGTCAATCATTTTTAACAACTTTCAATGTTTTACAGGATGAGCGAAACCAAATTTTGACTGCGTATTTATGGATACGACAAGTGTGGGTTGATGCATACCTCAAATGGAATAAAGATGATTACGATGGACTCGATACCATTCGTATACCTAGTAGTTATGTATGGAGACCTGATATAGTCCTATATAACAAGTAGGTCCCGACTGGTATTGGGTTAATCAGTGTGGCTCCTGTTGGTCAGTGTAAAAGACACAAGCTGAACATTCCTTGAAGCCATTATTTATAGGAGTGTCCAGACCCTTTGTCTGTTTTTTATACTAAAGTAATGACAAGAAAAACAGTATTATACATTGCAACTTTACAATTACAATTGGAGGCACCACATTCATGACAAAGAGCAAGGAGGAAGGAACACTATCCACATGGTGATAAATTGTAACGTATTGAAAAAAGTATAAAATGCAGACACAACACTGAGGGATGAGTACAACTCTCTTAAATGTGTTGACTCTTCCCTCAGTTGGTGCACTTGTGCCTTTACATCCTGATCGAGTTTGTTTGTAAGGACATTAAAGCAACACTTCAATTATATTTTAAAGGTATCCAACATATCTATTTGCTGTTATTATTAAACTCAGTTTCTAAGTTCTATTTATTCTTCAGTGCTGATGACCATTTCACTGGCTCCATGGACACCAATGTGGTGATCCGGCATGATGGCCAGATAATGTGGGATTCCCCTGCTATCACCAAGAGCTCCTGCAAAGTGGATGTGTCCTTCTTCCCCTTCGATGCTCAGCAGTGCAGGTTTACATACGGCTCCTGGACCTACAACGGTAACCAGCTAGACATCCTGAACGCCATGGAGAGCGCTGACCTGGCTGACCTGGTGGAAAATGTGGAGTGGGAGGTGATGGGAATGCCGGCTAAGAAGAACATTATTCTGTATGGCTGCTGTGCAGACCCTTACCCTGACGTGACCTACACACTGAAACTAAAGAGAAAAGCTTCCTTTTACGTCTTCAACTTGCTCATACCATGTGTGATGATCTCTTTCCTGGCACCACTGGGCTTCTACCTGCCTGCTGACTCTGGAGAGAAGGTGTCTTTGGGTGTTACCGTGATGCTGGCACTCACTGTCTTTCAGCTGTTGGTTGCTGAGATCATGCCACCCTCTGAGAATGTGCCTCTTATTGGTAAGAGCAGTAAATTAGGGGGTCAAATCCAAACGTGTTATGATTGAGGGCCCTTTTACACCTGAAAGTCTGCATTGAGGTCCGAACCAAAGTTTATGTTTTGGCTAGATTTGGTTTGGTTTTATATTGCAAGTATGCGAGCGAACTGAAGAACTTTACATGACATATTTGCATCCTGTCGTCATCTATGTGGGCTGCGTCTTCATATACTTGACATGGATTTGTTTGTAAACAGACGTGCGTCTGACGTCAGCAAGTTGTCAAAACCATTTGGCGGGTAGACAATACTCTTTGGCCTTGACAAGAATGAATGAAACGATGCATATATAGTTGCCACTATATTGTTATTATGAAGGCATTACTACCTACAGCACCAACTATACTCAAGAGTAGTTAAAGTTTGCCAAATGAATGTGGTTGGTCAACCACTTTATCGCTGCTGGCAGGAAAGGAAGAACTGCAAGCAATCTGCTACATCATCTTCTCTCGGTTGTTTATGCTGGAACACCAAACCATCCAAAACATGGTTTTGATATAAAAACAAACCAAACCATGGCTCAGTTTATTCTGGACTTTTTTTGTCCAAGCAAATTTAAACTCTTTGGTCCGGACTGCGGTCTGGGTGAGATTTCACACCTGTAATTTTCATTTAGGTCAAACTGAAAAGCCTGAAAATGCAGACCAAACTAAGTAGGTGTGAAAAGGCTCTAAAACTTTATGTTGATTTCCTTATTTTCTTTCACAGGAAAGTATTACATTGCAACGATGACCATGATCACTGCCTCCACCGCCCTGACCATCTTCATCATGAACATACACCACTGCGGCCCCGATGCCAAGCCTGTTCCCAAATGGGCCAAGAAAGTCATTCTGCAGCATCTGGCCAGAATGTGCTTTGTTTATGAAGTTGGGGAGAACTGCTTGTCACCACAGCTGGAGAAACAGGAGCCTCCTTTTGTAAAGAACGTCAACTGCACCATGAATGGTCAAGCAGGACAAGGCAGAGAGGACTGTGTCTTCAAAATGGAGAGAGGACAAGAGACAATGGGCTCCATGACTGCAGAGGAGATAGAAGACATGGATCAGATGATGAGCCCGATAGGCTCAATTGGGAAGAACCCCACCAACAACTACAGTGCTTGGAAGAATGGCATTTTCATGAGCATGGATTGTGGAGATTTGGGGGGTCAGGGGAGATGCAGGAAGGGAGGTGTGAGTGATGGAGAGAGAAAAGACAGAGATGTTTCCTGCAACAGCCAAAGCAATGAGAAGCAGCTGCTGCTTAACATTGAGTACATTGCCAACTGTTACAGAGATCAGAGGGCAACGCAGAAAAGGACTGGGGAATGGAAGAAAGTAGCCAAAGTTTTAGATCGCTTCTTCATGTGGGTATTTTTCATAATGGTGTTTTTAATGAGCCTTCTCATCATGGGCAAAGCCATCTAACTGCACATCTGAGTAGTTGGTCTTAAGGACAGTGTTAATTGGTGTACAAAACACAGAGAAAATTACAGGTAGTACATGATTCAGTAAGTACTACACTTAATCCAATAATTTGAATAACATTGAGATTGCACTTTTTTGTGATCAAATTTTTGTTACACAATTAACAAGCAATGCAATGGGACATAGGAATGCGTCCCAGGACCAAAAAAAAACAGAGAGGAAAGATGGGGAGGGGGCAACCCACAAAAAAATAACAGATTGCATTTTTTCTTAAAGGAGAATTTCAATACGTAGCTCTGTTGTTCATAAATGTGGAGTGCTGTCAGTAGAGAGAAAAATGAAAACAATCAGTGCTGTCTGCACCGTGTTATCTTCCTGCTAGAGTTAACCCAACAGGCTTAAACAAGGCAAGTTTTAAACGTGTTTTAGCCTCTAAACATGCTCTAAATGTCATTACAAGTGCCTACCCATGTGCAGTTATTCCATCCGAGTAAACCCAGCAAATTTGACTGCAGTAGATGGGACAGAAAGGCGTGTTTCGACTGGTGTGGACTTCACAGGAAAACAGGAATTAAACAGAGGTATGTGCACTGGCTGCATTAACACAACTTTTATGCCTTTCTGTCACATCTACAGCAGTCAAATTCTCTGTGTTCTCTTGGAAGGAATCACTGCACATAGGTAGGCACTTTTAATGACATTTCGAGCATAAAACTTGCCCTGTTTAACCCTGTTGGGTGTATAATTTAGCAGGAGGATAACTCAGTGTAGACAGCGCCGATTGTTTTTATATTTCTCTCTACTGACAGCACTCCAAATTTACAACCAACAGAGCTACGTATTGAAATTGACCGGAATTCTCCTTTAACGTCTTAGAAATGGTCTGTTCTGGAGGCCATGTCATCACCCACCCTACCGCAATCCTGATTATAAGTAGAATTAGATATTTGATAAACGTCTTGTTTATGGGTTATGTTGTTGACAACTTGCATTCCCCAACTTTTGTCCGCATCCTGTGTGAAAGTTACTAAGCTCAGCCAAGAAATGGAAATCTGTTAGCAAATCAATACAATTTTCTACTGATGGTATTTCCACAATTTTGTGCTTTTATTTTAAATAAATGAAATGGTTTAGTTGATTAGTTTCTGTGCACTTATTTCTTTATGTGAAAAAATAAGTTAAGTCAAGGGATACATTTTTTTTTTACTGATACAGTACAAAAGTGGTACAATGGAGAACGATGCTCTGATGAAGTCGGGGGCATCAACACCTGGGTTTATTTTAGTAATACAATTTAATTAAAATTTAAAAATGAATGCATTAAAAAATACGTTAACATAATCTCAATGCATTAATATTTTCAACATGTAGTGTATTAGACTGCAATAGACTGAAGGAGGAGATAGAAGAAGAAATCCCTAAAATACAGTCCCTCATTGGGGAAAAATATACAAAATTTACTTTCATGACATGAATCAGTAAAAGAGAGAGACTTGCCTAACTTTACAGAAGAGTCATTAAGAGATACAATCAGGCTATGTCTCAGTGTAGCTCACATGGATTATCTGTTAAATCCCCCAGATCACCACTATTTGCTTGGCTTTTGATGTGTATTATCCATGGTCTTTAATGCAGAACTGGATATGAATCTTTAATCTGAACCCAACGGAAAATAGAATGCTTAAACAGCAGAACTGTGTTTTGAATCAGTTTTGATTTGGAAAAAAATGAATTGAGAAATGTGTACTGTCAAGTAGAAAATTTGCTTTTCTGTCAGAATTATACTGAGATGCAAGGGACAAATTAAGCAGACATTTTTCAAGAGAGAGTTCTTCAGACCAAGAATACTTCGTCATTACAGCAAACGGACAATAGTACATTTCTACTATGACTACAGTATATATATACATATACTGTTACAATGAGATACACTGTATATACAGTGTATCTCATTGTGACAGTTTTTACTCTTACAGCTCTACAGTAATCACCGGTAACACATTCATACTGTGTGTGTCACGTTAGGATTTTGTCAAATGAAAAAAGTAAAATTTAGTTAGTATATATCACATATTGATCCACATAAACAGGTCAAAAACCAACCAATCAATTTAGGATATGTAAGGGGATGTTAAACACAGAGTTTGGAGTTTTAGGACCAAAGAGTATTTGTGTTGGCTATTATTAGGTACAAAGCTAATACAATTGCACAATATAGTACAACAAGTAGTTTTTTATACTGCATGGCTGTACTGTAGTGATACACAGTATTACATCTAATTCAAAGTTCAAGTCTGTTAATGATAAGCTACATTAAGCATACTCCCTGCAACTCAGTAAAAACAAATGCATGAAAATACACTAATCTTATGTTTTCATCAAAACTCCTTATTATAGAAACAATTTAGTTTTAAATGGAAATTAGGATTTTAGTGATTTTCATGCTAATCTAGCATTAATACACAAGAGGTTGTTAGAGAACTTGTTTGTGGGCTCTAGCACACAGGGGGACCAGGGAAACTAGTGTAGACACTCATTTTAGTCTTCATGCTTAATTATGATAATTTGCTTTGTTCATCTTGCAAAAAGTACTAATTTACCAATAAACCACATGGTATGTGGTACCAGAAGACAGACAGGGTGCGTATCCTTGTCTTTTTATGATTGTATTTAAGATACTGAACCTGATCTGAATTTCACATACTTACATGACTAAGCAGAAAGAAATGCAACTTCAGTAAAAACATAGCTGTTGTTTTAATGGAAGCAGGCATCTGCATGTAAAACATCTTTGTGTTCAGAACAAGTGTAACAGGTGAAAACAATGATTTAGTGTATTCATATCCGAAGTAACTAAGTATGAACAGAAAAGAGAAGGTTTTAGGTTGGAGCCACTTTTCTTTGCACTATTTGGATAATTTTATCACGTAATGATCTTGTTTGCATTCCATAAATGATTGGATTTAAATTAGCAGGGACCACATGAAATAAAACATATGCAATTTTCCTTAAATCTGGGTAATTTGGGAAACGATGCAATATGATAGTTAAAAACCCCGACCAGAGCATAATAAGATAAAGAACAAGGTGGCTGGCACATGTTTGAATTGCTTTGTTTTTCAACGCTTTGTTTTTCTTGACCCAGCAGATGACAGCTATTCTGAAATAGGTGAGAGCTATGCCTCCCATTGAGCAACTAAACAGCAACACCGTGAAAAAGAGTCCATAGATATTGTTGATGGACACATCCTCGCAAGAAAGCTTGAACAGTGATGCGTTGTCACAGTAAGCATTTGGGATAAACGATCTACAACGGGACAGCCTCACGGTCAGACCTATCAAAACAGACACCAGCACTAATGACACCCCCCATGCAGATGCTGACAGCCAAATCACAGTTTTAGGATTCATAATTGAATTGTACCTCAAAGGGTGACATATTGCCACATATCTGTCAACTGCCATAATGATGAGAATCATATGTGAGGCTGATCCGAACGTGTGGCTGTAAAAGGCTTGAACCACACACTGGTTGTAGGTGATCGACCGTTCTGTTGAAATGATGTGAGCCATCAGCTGAGGAAGTAGGACTGTGTTACCAATTAGATCATTGACAGACAAGTTGCAAAAAAGAATGTACATGGGCTGGTGCAAACTCTTTTCAGTGACAATAAGCACAAGGACTGCAATGTTAGACAAAAGCAGGGTTAAGTAAACAAACAGCAGTAGGAAAAATGCAGGGTATGTGAACGGTGGGGATATGTCAAAACCTTGCATCGTTAGGGTATCGCTTGTCATGTTGCTTTCCATTCTGTTGCAACGGATGTGATGAAAAACCTAAAAGAGAAACAATGTCAGAAGCTTTAGTAGTGATGGGTGAAATGTTGAAACATATCAAATTTAAAAATGTTGGGCATTGTTCTATTATTTAAAATATGAATAATGAATAAAATACTTACAATAACAAATCAGAGTAGAAGAAAAGCATCAATTACTTTAATAAAACATGATTTGTGTGTGAAAACCATCAGGGACATTATGAACATGAAATTAAGCATAAAGATGTGACATTCTGTACATTAAATTTACATGAAACGATTTGTTCTACCAAGTGACAGTACCTTGCGTGTGCAGGTGGGAATCCCAACTCAGCAGAAAGCTCTTCCTAGCTTTTATGTTCAGCATGAACGTGTGACGTGAGTTCTCTTTAGGAAATAGGGTGAGGCTCCTTGTCCAGATGGAAATCTTTGGTTTGATATTTCACTTCATTTAGCTTGTTTTAGCACGGGAAGGTCAAGAAGCCCCTGAGATCAGAAGTTATCACAGGGACATCACAGCCATTTTTGTGACCAAATTCAACCTCTTTGCTATTTTATTTTTAAAATTTAACTCAATTATTTTACTCACACCAGTCAAATCCAACAAATACTATATATATATAATATATATATATAAAGAGGATTCAAATTCAATTAAAATGATGTGTTTTACAGTACAGGCCAAAAGTTTGGTTACACCTTCTCATTCAATGCGTTTCCTTTATTTTCATGACTATTTACATTGTAGATTCTCACTGAAGGCATCAAAACTATGAATGAACACACATGGAATTATGTACTTAACAAAAAAGTGTGAAATAACTCTTAAATGGGTCTTATGTTTTAGATTCCTCAGAGCAGCCACCTTTTGCTCTGATAACTGCTTTGCACACTCTTGAATTCCATACACTGGAACAGAACTGTTATAAACAGAAGACTCAGTTATGGCAGCAAAAATAAACAAAGAAAATATATTGACATGGATTAGCAGACCTACCGGACAAGTTAAAAGTTAAAAGTTCACCCATAACCTGAATGTGTTTGGGTTGGGATGAAACCCACGTAAACACCAAAACTCAGGCTGTTGTCATGAACCATTGTACACACCGTATACCTGTGAAAAGTAATTCACTGTATTTTTTATGTATTCCACATATTTATTACTGTGTGCACCACACTAACTGCTGCCACATAATAGCTTAAAGAGCTGCAGAGGGAGGACGTTGGGGTGGATGGGTGGGTCATTAAACACAGAGCCTTCAAGCAGGGGAGCGGAGTTTGTGTCCCGGAAGAAGTAAAGGGAGAAAACTGAAGACTTTGGCCCAGGAAACAGGTGTTCTTGTCATAGGAGTACTTCTAAAGGGGACAGGTGTACTAACCAGTCGTCTTGGTGCCTAAACTTAACTGTCTCACGGTGCCCTGTACCCAGCTCACAGTAGCCTTTTCTCAGATAAATTTGAATGAAAAGACTGCCAAACTTATCTGTCATGTGACCAACCGTCACGTGGTTGCCTTAATTTTGTAGTATATCATATGAATTGTTGAGTTTTTGTACAAAATCGTACTATGTCGTACATGAGAATGGGTTGAAACTATACAAAGGCCCAGATGGCAGATTTGCACCATGCACAACACTGTGAGGTGACAGAACTAATCACTGAACCACATTTTCATGTTTATAGTTATTATCATACTGAAATTTTTATACAGGTGAAAGACCACAGAAAGTAATTAGAGGGTCAAATCAATTATTAAAGCAACAGAAGGGTCCATCAGCTCCATTTCTCATGGGTAAGATGATGATCCTAATGTCCTAATGTCCTAATGTCCTAACAGCTGTGTGCATGAACAAGGTCCTGGTTCCAAAGGTCTGATGTGACCACTTCAGTGCTCTGTTTCAATCAGTAGTTTTCTTCTGGGAAATGTAAACAAATATGAAAAGGCTGTTTAATGTTTAAATATTATACATTTTTAATGTATTTGAAGGTACACACAAACAGTGGATTTTTTAAATAAATGTTCAGAATTCTTTTTTTTATCTGCCTTGTAGGGCTTCTTGTAGAAAGGAGAGAAAAAAAACAGAGCAAAGAACATGTTGTGATATTCAACCGATTTCAACCGTGAACTTAACCTATTCTAATGTTGTAGATATTAACACACTTAGAGATTAAATTTATGGAATCAAATGTTGCAAGCAGTCTCAGATGTTACGTCCTCCTTTGGGTGTTATTGAACAACATCCTTCATTAGCAAACAACAAGGAAAGTCATTGTCACCTGGAGGTTTACTAGTTGTCCAGGGATTAATTACAATGTGAGACAATAATAATAATACTACATCATTAAATTATATCTCAAAGGGGCTCATTAATGAATGTGTTTTGACAAAGTAATGAGGCATTGAGCTGATGTAACTCTTTATAGTGTATCGTGGTTACATAATACTGCTACAGTAGCCCTTCAGCTGAAAATATGGACAAGATAAAAGTTGGAGAAGGTCATGTTTAGTACTTCTTTTGTTGTGTGATACCAAAACAATAGTTTCAAAATAATGAAAACTTAAGAAGAGAAGAATTTAGATAAGATTGGATTGGAGCAAAATTCCTAACTCCAGCCAGGCCTTTCCAGCAGTACTGTAGGTCAAGTGGTTTTGATATTAGACTTGATTTATTTAGTCCGCCATTTTTACTCTGATTTGTAAAATTCAAATTAGACACAATTTTAGACTTAAGAGATCAAAGTTACTGGGATTGTGAATATATGAAAAGGCCTAGAATTGTTTCTTTATTACATGCAATGAAAAAAAAACATCTGAGAGAAAACGTTTTCATACCAATAGCAAAATAATCTCACTCAAAACACAGTTTTAAACTCTCAAACATATGTTTGTGCTATCAGTGTGAAAAAAAATTCTCTCAAAACCTAAAATCTCTCTCAAAATGCTTTTTTAAACTCTAAAATATATATTTTTTGCTATCAGTTTTTTTCCCCCCTGCATACGTTGACGGGGAAGCCTACTATCTGCAGTGGGAAAAAAAAAGTGAAACACACCTGGTACCAAAAGTGGGTTGAGTTGAGTCGAGTAGAGTTGAGCTGAGCTGAACCATACAGTAGAAATGAGGCATATCATTTGAAACAGTTTGTTTCTCACATATTTAGCCTGTTCCTTAAATTGCAAACATATATCTAATTGCATTTCAATCAATTTAACGGAAATAAATTCAGTTATTTGTAGGCCGCCCCAGGCAACTTCTTTAGATTAAATTTAGCTTTATTCAATCATTGAACAAGAAAGATAACCATGTGTGTACCCAAAGTGTCTCCATGAACATCTTTTCTCCTTGTCCTCATACATGTCAATCTAGCTATTCCCGTGGGATAGGGTTACCTACAAACTACTCCTTATTTGTAAGACCCTTCTAATAGATTTCCCCATTCCAATCTATTTCTGCGAGCTAGTGTCACCTTTAAACTGACCCTTCTCTGGAAGAGCCTTAGAATAGATGCATTTGAAAACCTATATGTTTAAATATTCCACCTATCAAGCACCGCTCTTAAAGTTACGTTGCAACCACTATTTAACTTATTTTATAATGCACAAATTGAGGGTGACGCTGTGTAAGATGAATCTTATAATTTATCACAAACTCAACATTTAAACAATGCCCATTAATGTGTCTGTGGCATTCTGGGTCACAGCTGCATATCTAATGAAGAAGGACAAAATACACAGAGCTACCTTTGAAGCCGTAGCCCCACATACTGTAAAAAAGTCATGCCTCTCCACTGGTTGCTTTTGCCCATAAAAAAAAAAAAATTTGCCCCGAGATACAGATTAGCTCCAAAATGTGATGGGTTTTTCCTTAGTCCATGGTACTGTATACCCTTTCACCAAGTTTTTGATAAAAATCGGGCAAGTAGTTTTTTCATGATGCTAACAGAAAATCAAATCAACAAACAAACAAACAAAAATATACACATTTCTTTCTGGGGAACAAACTCAGTGGATGAATTGAAACAAACAGAATTACTTTTAATAATTGTTGGGTTTCAATAGTTTTTTTTTTTTTTACAAAGGTATCTCATAACTTCATACCTACAGTAATCCTAATTGATTTTTCCAAAGCCAATGATAATCCCAGAGGCAAAAGGTGAAGTAAACAAGTTATGGTTACTGATCCGGTGACATTAAATAGGGCAGGATGGGCAACGCAGTTCTCAACACTTCATGCAGCGCTTCATGTTGCATTGACATGTTTAACTTGTTATTGCTTTAGACCAATTTCCAGTAATGAGATGTCATCACTGTTTTTCTTCATAGTGATCTACAATAAGTGGAGAAAAATAATGGAGAACAAATCTTTTGGGTTCAGGTCTGAGTTAACCCTCGACCCATTTGTTATTCCACCTGGAGGAAAGTATCCCATATTTTTTCTTGGTCTTGCGATTTATTGTTTTGCCATTTTTTGCAACCTGATCTTGTTGACATTGATCATTCTGAAAAGGAACCTTCACAAACCAATGTATTTCATCCTGTTTAGTCTTCCCCTCAATGATCTGATAGGCATAACTGCTATGCTACCAAAGGTTATTTCAGACATTGTTACAGAAACAAATAAGGTCTACTATCCTCTCTGTGTTTTGCAAGCATTCTTGCTCCACATGTATGGTGGCGGAATTTTATTTATACTTGCAGCAATGTCTTTTGATCGTTATGCTGCCATTTGCATGCCATTGCGCTATAGCTCTGTTATGACCCCCAGATTTGTTTTTTGCCTTATCTCTCTGGTTTGGGGTCTTGACTTTGTCTTGATTGTATCATTGTTCTCTTTACAGACAAGGCTTCCCAGGTGCAATTCTCTGATTTTGAATGTATTCTGTGATAACCCATCTCTACTGAAGCTCACATGTGAAAACACAACAGTCAATAATATTGTAGGATTATTTAACACCGCTGTGATGCAAGCCATAAGTTTGTCTATTCAAGCTTTTTCCTATGTGAAGATTCTGATCACATGTGTGGTTACAAGGAGGTCCAAAGCAAAGGCAAAAGCTGTCAATACGTGTCTTGCCCAGTTGCTTATTTTAATCATATTTGAAATAGTGGCAACTTTCACAATTTTATCTCATAGGTTCAAATATGTCTCAGCTGACTTGCAAAAGATAATGGGCATGCTAATATTTATTGTACCTCCACTTCTGAATCCAATTGTATATGGGCTGTATACAAGTGAAATACGAAAAACTCTCCTGAGTGTTTTAAAAAATAAAGTATCTGTCTAAGTCTTTACACAAGGTGGTTAACAGCACTGAATTTTGTCTTTTTGAACTGCAATCACAATCAATCTGTTGTCTTAGGTAGTCTTTCTGATAGTGTAAACAAAGTCAACTATGAAAGAGACAATAGCAAGTGCATAAACTTAAATAAATCACTTTTAAGTGTTTTGTCTGTTGAGGAAACCGTAATTCTAGATGGAAATGCGGTTTATAATGCAGGGCAGGAAGGACTCTGGATTTGAGTATTTATTGACTGGTATTTTTGTTAATATAGTTTTTCCTCAGTACAATCAAAACAGTTTTGTAAAAGGGGGGGAACATATTTCACCCAGTCAGTGATGTTGAGTCAAGTTTTAAGTGTGATGGGCTTTCACATTTGATAATGATAAGATGAAACTGGGTCAAACTGCAATTGTACAAATATATTACTTGGCTCTGTCATTTTTGTTACAAGTTTGGAAATTTGTATTTATTTACATATTTTTTGTGTGTTTTTATTGGTGTGTACAGCACTTTCTGATGTTTAAGTCCAATAGTGTATAATTAGTCTCATACGGCAAATAGTCTCTAACATATAATACTTACTTTTTCATATATTACATTTCACATCAAGACAAACTGTGAAAATGGATCAGGCATTTACTGTAGCATGTTGCTTTACCTGTCCTGATGCCCTTCAATTGATTGTATGTTGAAATATTTTTGCTCTTTCTCACATTTCTATTTACTTATCTTGCACTCCATTCACAATACTGTAGCTACATAACTTTACATCATAAAAGGCAATTCCTTCTTTATTTCATTTGTTTTATTTTGTAGCTTCCCAGTAGTGTATTCAAATCCAAACAGTCACATTTTCTATGTTTGTAAGAATGTTTTAGTGTCAAAATGCTGTTTTCCAAAGCCCTTTTCCCACATGACCCAACATAGGTTTCTGTATGATGACGTTGCTTCAGTACGGTGCATTACAGTAGAATACAACACAGTAACTTGGATGGCAGTCGGCACGGCCCCATGTTTGGAGACACTGACAAGCAATGTACTGTTCTGGATGCCATGTTAGGTTGGATATAAAAGTCAAACAATAACACAAACTTCCAGAGTTCACTAACCGGTCAAGGCAGCGGTAGCAACTCCCATGTTCTGTAAGGTAAACCTACTGTGAATCAATTATATCGCTCACATCAAATCCACTGTACTCCATTGATAAAAACAAGTATTTCACCTCACAGAACACGGGAGCAGCTGGTCTACTGTTACCGCTGCCTACCATGCTGTCCACAGCAGGAACATCACATTGCTTAGCTTCTGTGCTGTTATTTCCCAACTTAGCACAGCTAACTTTGACTCAGCTATTGATTCAAATGTGAACTCAGTATATAGCGTTCACATTATTCATAACCTTAACCCACGGTAACCCTCGTCACTGCTTCTTGTCAAGGCTAAGTGTCCATTTTCATTTGTGTAACCTGGAATCACACAAAGGATTGCAGAGTCCAAACCAAACAATATGGAATATGTGCTGATGCTTGCTGTGTGGACCATTAATAAACCTGAATATTCTGAAACATATTTCAAGTTGTTCCATCATTTAATGAAAACAAGTAAAGGATTAATAACCTCAACATTAACAATACAAAATACATTTGAATTTAATAGTACTCAGTTAGAGAAAAAACTAAATACATATAATCAGGTTTTGTTTTTTATACAAAATAAGTATTGGGCTGCTTACTACATTACTGACATTCACTTGTGCTCGCATTCATGCCTTCTCACATACCTTTTCTCATACCTAAAGATCTTAAAGAATGACTTTGTTCAACTAAATAACCTTTAGTAGCAGTAGTAGTAAGTGTGGTAGATATGTTACATATACGGTACACCTGTTCATCTGCTTGTTAATGCAAATGTATAATTACTACATCAAGATAAGGCATAGCCCCATTAGTTGCAAATTGAAAGTTTAAGAATGAGGTGATCATTTAGAAACAACTTTACAAAATAATTTTAGAAGTTGCTTCTAAATTTAACAACCCACCAAAGTGGTACTACCTGCCAGAATGCAATAATGAGAAAGGACATGATGTTGGTCAGTTAAACACGCATATAACCCACATTTCACTAACAAGGATTACGAACAGGAACATTATGAAAGA
This sequence comes from Etheostoma spectabile, assembly GCF_008692095.1. NCBI lineage: Eukaryota > Metazoa > Chordata > Actinopteri > Perciformes > Percidae > Etheostoma > Etheostoma spectabile. Next base: position 20,900,041 of record NC_045735.1, on the reverse strand, counting down.
GCAGATAGATGAATAGCTGTGGCTGTTGTCTGATGTCTGGTCCGGGAGGATGTATGGCGACCTGGTGGAGAAGACTCAGAGTTCTGTTTTGGAAGAAGTTTTCGCCCAAATAGTTTACAGACCCCCAGACAGTACCTAGTTGAGATATGAGAGAGGTGTGCACTGGGATGAACAGGAAGCGCGAAGGGGTAAGATGGATGGAAGAAGGGGAGGGAAAGGGAGGGAAAGGAAGGGTGGGTCAAGCAATCAGAGACACACAAGGCTGGGTGTGCAGCACGGTACATGTACGTTTGTCTGATGATTAGAGGTGTGTTTAGGCCTGGCCCTGCTCCCAAACCTAAGTTAACAAATTAACTTCATTTGAGCTCATTCATATAAGACTGTATAACACACATTATACCCCTTGTTGTCATGGAGACAGCAATTGTACCTCTATCAAACCTAAAAAGAGCTGGTTTACTGAGAATATACTTTAATCATCAAGGAATTTACTTTAATCAAGTTAACAATTAAACAAGTGTAGATTCCAAAAACATATATGTTTCATTCATGTACAGTACAGGCCTAAAGTTTGGATACACCTTCGCATTCAATGCGTTTCCTTTATTTTCATGATTATTGACACTGTAGATTATCACTGAAGGCATCAAAACCATGAATGAACACATGTGGAATTATGTCCTTAACAAAAAAGTGTGAAATAACTGAAAACATGTGTTTTAGTCTAGTTTCTTTAAAGAAGTCACCCTTTGCTTTTTTGATAGCGCTGCAAACCCTTGGCGTTCTCTCAATGAGCTTCATGAGGACCATGTCACCTGAAATGGTTTTCACTTCACAGGTGTGTCTTGTCAGGGTTAATTAGTGGAATTTCTTGCCTTATTAATGGGGTTGGGACCATCAGTTGTGTTGTGCAGAAGTCAGGTTGATACACAGCCGACAGCCCTATTGGACAAATGTTAGAATTCATATTATGGCAAGAACCAATCAGCTAAATAAAGAGAAACGAGTGGCTCTTCATTACTTTGAGAAATGACGGTCATTCAGTTCGGAAAATTGTGAAAACTCTGAATGTGTCCCCAATTGCAGTCACAAAAACCATGAAGCACTACAACAAAACTGGCTCACATGAGGACTGCCCCAGGAAAGGAAGACCAAGAGTCACCTCTGCTGCTGAGGATAAGTTCATCTGAGTCACCAGTCTCAGAAATTGCAAGTCAACAGCAGCTCAGATTAGAGACCAGATGAATACCACACAGAGTTCTAGCAGCAGACACATCTCTAGAACAACTGTTAAGAGGAGACTGCGCGAATCAGGCCTTCATGGTCAAATAGCAGCTAGGAAACCAATGCTAAGGACAGACAACAAGCAGAAGAGATTTGTTTGGGCCAAGAAACACAAGGAATTGACATTAGACCAGTAGAAATCTGTGCAAGTTTGAGATCTTTGGTTCCAACCGCCATGTCTTTGTGAGATGCAGAAAAGGTGACCGAACGGATTCCCACCGTGAAGCCTAGAGGAGGAGGTGTGATGGTATGGGGGTGCTTTGCTGGTGACACTGTTGGGGGTGTATTTCAAATTGAAGGCGTACTGAACCAGCATGGCTAACACAGCATCCTGCAGCGACATGCCATCCCATCTGGTTTGCGTTTAGTTGGACCATCATTTATTTTTCAACAGGACAATGACCCCCACACCTCCAGGCTATGTAAGGGCTATTTGACCAAGAAGGAGAGTGATGGAGTGCTGCGCCTCCACAGTCACCGGACCTAAACCCAATCAAGATGGTTTGGGGTGAGCTGGACCGCAAAGTGAAGGCAAAAGAGCCAACAAGTGCTAAGCAACTCTGGGAACTCCTTTAAGACTGTTGGGAAACCATTTCAGGTGACTACCTCTTGAAGCTTATCAAGAGAATGCTAAGAGTGTGCAAAGCAGTAATCAGAGCAAAGGGAGGCTACTTTGAAGAAACTAGAATATAAGCCATGTTTTCAGTTATTTCATAGTTTTTTGTTAAGTACATAATTCCACATGTGCTCCTTTATAATTTTGATGCCTTCAGTGATAATCTACAATGTAAATAATCATGAAAATAAAGAAAACACATTGAATGAGAAGGTGTGTCCAAACTTTTGGCCTGTATATTTTATACATACATATAGCCTGGGGACAGGAAATTAAAATAGGTATACAATACATTATGTTGCAAAGATAAGTACTTTAAAAAGATTAAACTTTTCAATCGGCCGCTAACAGGGCTGTTTTGCATGATGTCATTGTTTTGCTGATGTTTTATACTCTGTATTCTCATGAGGTATCTATGTGTTTGTAACAAAGGGCAATAAAAGAAAAGAAAAAAATGTTTTTCATTGCTCCGTAGTGCAGGTGAGGACAACATAACAAACTGCAACAGGTATAAAACCAGAGGTACATTTGACGCAATGCATAGTACTTATTTCAATACGTGCTTGTTAATAAAAACATTTCTTTCAGGTGAAGCTCCTTCATCAGTTGGCCTAAATTTTGAGGGACTTTTTTTTCAATAGGGGAGGCTACAACATAATAAAGACGGTAAAGCATGTATTCAAATGTGTCTACTGTGGAATTACTAACACTGGCACCATTGGACTTATCTGCTTCACATATTTACCCAGCGTTTGTATTTGGCACACTTACCTATTTAATTATTGTATTTTGCAACCTCTGTGTATTAACAACTATTGCTGTGAGTAAAAAGCTACACAAGCCCATGTTTATCTTGCTGTTTAATTTGCCAATTAGTGACATTGTGGGTGCTACAGCTTTTTTTCCTCAGCTTCTTTTTAGCATTGTCACACAGGACAGGCTGATTTCGTATCCTGCATGTATTACTCAGACATTTCTGATTCATTTGTATGGTACAGGAAACATGCTGGTCTTGACTGCCATGGCATATGACAGATATATTGCTATATGTTGTCCTTTGAGGTATAATGCTATCATGAGTCCACATAATGTAATCAGAATTATTATTTTAATATGGTTTACAAATGTCTCAATGGTTCTTGCTTTGTGTGTGATGGTTGCACGGTTTAAATTTTGCAGGATGAATATAGTGGATTTGTATTGTAACAATCCATCATTGTTGAAACTGGTGTGTGAGGACACCAGCGTCAACAACTACTATGGAATAGCTACTATATTTGTGTTTATGGGTGGACCACTGCTAGTGATAACATACACATATGCACAGATCTTGCGCACATGTGTCATGACCAATCATACGGATGCCCGGAGAAAAGCCCTTCAAACCTGCGGAACACATTTAGTTGTTTTCTTAATCTTGCAATTTAATACAGCCTTTACACTCATTGCTCATCGCATTACAAGTGCTTCTCCATACATTAGAAGGATTCTTGGTGTGTCAATTTTAATATTTCCCCCTTTTTGTGACCCAATTATATATGGACTGAAAAATACAGAACTGAAGCAGAACATCTTAATGTTTCTAAAAAGAAACTTTGGTTTAACAAAGTTGTAACCAGTTTTCCGGTTAGGGCTGTTTTGATGAGAGATGATTGGAGGAATTGGTAAACCTGTATCGTTTATAATGCCGCCTAAACTAACTCTGATTTCAGAATCCACCTTAAATGAAGGCTGAGAGAGATTTGAAAAACAATATGCCATGAATTACTTCACTGTGGAGAAGTTACACATCTCTGTGATTGTTATTAGTCTTATAAATATGGTGTACATTTCTTTATATAATGTTAACGTGTATGTTTGTATGTGTCACTCAGCAGTTCCCAGATCACAGATCAACAGCTTAGGTAATTTCTCACCCTAAGGTAGCCAGTTTAAATAGTTTTGATTATAGATAAGGACAATGACAGGTGTGCATAATCAAATCACAGATCCTTTCAAAACTTCTGGAAGATATGATAAAATATATGTAAATGTACACTACATGGAGTAAAAATGTATTGAATTGCTCAAAGTTATATTCTGCTCTATATGTTTCAATTTGTCATGAAATCAATGTAGCTGCCCGTGTGTAAAATGTGTAAATGCCTCAACACTGCCTCAATCATATGTGAACTGGACTGAAAAATGGACTACAGATGAGGAAATTAAAACATGGTAAATGTGCAGCCTTTGTGATTCACTTGACACTGCAATACAAGGAAATTTGTTTCTAAATTTCATTGTGTTTAACATGACTTGAAGATATATCATATTTTAAATTTTGCAACAACACAACTGAATGTCAAGAAACAAAACACTGTACCACTCCATTAGTTACGTTTTATTAAAAATCCTCAGCTCATTCCTTGTTCTGCTTTGTTTAAAAGTCTCTGTCTTTGCTGTGAATATCATCAGTCCCAAATCAAAGAATTATTATTATTACAATTATTATTAGTAATTCCTTTAAAAATCAGGAATATAGAAAATCTGCAGGGGTAATTTGATGAACAAGGAGGAAATGAAAGTCACAGTCACAAGAGTTTCACTCCAGAACTAAGGGTGTCACGATTTCAATTTTAATTCAAAATTAACTGAAATCAAGTCACAATTTCAAACTTTAAATTAAAAAAATTGCCACGCCTCCATGTCACATCCGGTTTGTTTGCCAAGTGGAAAGAAACACACATGGATGTTGTGGTGCTGCGAGTCAACCTCTTCTAACTTAGCTAGAGCCAGTCCAAAGATAGCATGGCAACATTAGATGCAGGAGACCCATTGACAGAACTTTAACCCTCTCCTCTTTCACTGAAGTTGCCGGTTTTTTGGATTCTCATTATGGTAGAGAGCACCAAAATGATCAGACTGATTGCCATTTTGAATTGGCGTATGCATGACATGCCAATTCATATGCCATTATTGGTGTGTTGCCAAGACACATACTTGCTTTTTAGCGTGTATATGAACGCCATTTGGTCTCCATTGACTTACATTACCTTGCGATTATGTGGGAATTTACACCCTAGCTAGTAGTATGAAAGGGCGAAAATCGTAGAGAGGTTGGTTGGGGTGGTTGATGGGAACACAGGACTTTCACCCAGGAAACCAAGGATCGTGTCCCACGGGTTTTCTTTGTGTCCCGCGTGTCAAGTTTCCTAAACTCAACCACTGCTTTCTTTTTTTACAAATGCCAACCCCGTTCTTCTTTTCATAAACCCAACCGCGTGTCACATTCACGATGACACACAAAGTGGCGATAACACGCCAAGTGGCGTGTATGTTTACGTTTGCTGTATAGAGCATACACGCGGAGCGCTCAAAATGTAGACAACATGCCACTTGGCTTAAGAAAGTTGGTATGTATGTTTATGCAAAGTCTTGATGTCATGTTGAAATGATAATGATATCATTTTCCATTGTGTTTCAACTGTTTCCATTGTATGCCACAATGGAAACATTTACAAGGACATGAATTAGTTTTTCATTGTAACAGAAAATGGGCAGTCATTTTAGTCTCCTTACAATGTAAAAGTAGAAAGCAGTTGAGAAATGTCCCTATCTATTTTTAAAACCTTTCCTCTAGCAGGCCTCTTTGTCCTGCTGTCTGGCCAGCAAAAACGGCCATACTGCGTGGAAACCAAAGCCAGGTTTGTTGTCTACCATGCCTGTATGGATGATGCCTCCATCATCCTAGGTTGGAAACTAGGGTATCAAGATACTGTGGGAGATGTAGGAGTATGGGGTGAGGGGGGTCCCTTCTCAGGGCCATCCAATCTCTGTATGACCAAAGCTAGAGCTGTGTCCGGCAGTAGGTCAGACTCGTTCCAGGTGATGGTTGGCCTCTGCCAAGGCTGCGCTTTGTCACCAATCCTGTTTGTAGTATTTATGGACAGGATATTGAGGCGTAGTCGGGGTGGGGAGGGATTGCAGTTCAGTGGGCTGGGGATCTCAGCGTTGCTTTTTGCAGATGACGTGGTCCTGATGGCATCATCGGCCTGTGACCTTCAACACTCATTGGATCGGTTCGCAGCCGAGTGTGAAGCGGCTGGGATGAGGATCAGCACCTCTAAATCTGAGGCCATGGTTCTCAGCAGGAAACCGATGGAGTGCCTTCTCCAGTTAGGGAATGAGTCCTTGCCCCAAGTGAAGGAATTTAAATGCCTAGGGGTCTTGTTTGAGCCATAAGGCAAAGCTCTCGATCTACCGGTCAGTTTTCATTCCTACCCTCCCCTATGGTCATGATGGTCATGGCTGGGTCATGACTGAAGAAAACGAGATCCAAGGTACAAGTGGCCAAAATGAGTTTCCTCAGGAGGGGAGGGGGGGGGGGGGTGGCGTCTCCCAGATAGGGTGAGAAGTTAAGTCACCCGTAAGGAGCTTGGAGTAGAGTCGCTGCTCCTTTGCGTCGAAAGGAGCAAGTTGAGGTGGTTGGGGCATCTGGTGAGGATGCCTCCTGGACGTCTCCCTAGGGAGGTGTTCCAGGCAAGTCCAGCTGGGAGGAGACCTCGTGGAAGACCCAGGACTGGATGGAGAGACTATATCTCCAACCTGGCCTGGGAACGCCTTGGGATCCCCCAGTCGGTGCTGGTTGATGTGGCTCGGGAAAGGAAAGTTTGGGGTCTCTTGCTGTAGCTGCTGCCCCCGTGCCCCGATACCAGATAAGCGGATGAAGATGGATGGATGGATGGACTAAAGTGTTTTTTTTTTAACAAAAGAAAGTCCTGTTTCTGTTTTAACTCAATCATTTTACTTTTGTTTTATGTTAATGTGGGTGGTGGTAGGGTAGCTTATTCGTTAATTATTCTTCCAAAACTATTGTAAGCCAGTGCTCAAGTCATTTTCTTAACAATCTGTAGATACACTTCATGGTAAACAAAAAGACTCCAGGGAGTTTTCCGGTGTTCAGCAAAATATCCCTCCTATAAAGCTGCTATCCTTCTGAATCAGGTGGTCATTGCCAGTATTTCCAGTACTGGGTTGTGATGATCCATATCATGTTTCTCTTTTAGTTCAGCAAGTGAATGAATCTACTTTTTTCTGCCTGTCATAAGCTTTTATTTGTTTCTGGAGTTTCAGTGCAAAGCTGTGAATCCTAGACTATAGGTAATGTTTAACTGAAATGCATTTTGGACTTGTGTGGAAGTATCCAGGCTTTGATTTGGTAAGTTCTGTCCTTGGCACAGTTTTTACAACATTATCTCTGTATGCATTTCTGTTTTGATAATTCCTCCATATTCTTGCTAAATGAATGTTGTGTATGACATAGTTATGCCATTTAATAATGACTTTTTTTAAATTTTCTAGGGAGGAAAAACATAAAAATGGACAACCTGTACAACACATCATATGTTTTAGTGCTGAATCGCTTTAATCTCTCCTCTGAAGAAGTCTTCCCTGCATTTCTTTTCGCAACTCTGAGCTACATGATCATACTTTTCTGCAACCTTATTCTAATCCTCACCATTGTACTGAACAAATCCTTGCATCAGCCCATGTATCTAATTCTGCTGAACCTTCCTATCAACGACCTCATAGGCTCCTCAGCCCTCTTCTCACAGCTCATTAAAGACTTACTGACAAACAGCAAGACAATGCAGTACTCAGCTTGTGTTGCCCAAGCTTTCTTTCTCCACATCTATGCAACAGGTGCAGTGACCATTCTGTGTGCTATGGCATATGATAGATATATTGCCATATGTTTGCCTTTGAAATACAACACAATAATGACAAATGCTCATATTATGAGAATAATCACAGTTGTGTGGATATGTTGTATAGTTTTAATAGGTGTGCTTTTTTTCCTGCTTTTGCGTTTACCCCGCTGTCGATCTGAAATTACACATCCCTACTGTGATAACCCATCTTTGCTGACTCTGGTCTGTGCCAACACAACTATTAATAACATTTATGGGCTTTTTACAGTTGCTCTTACACAAGTTATGGCTAATGGGATGATTTTGTACACATATCTGCGGATTCTTGTTGCATGCTTCAAATCCAAACGACCAGACACAAAAGCCAAAGCTCTGCAGACATGTGCTACACATCTATTTGTTTTTCTCCTGTTGGAGTGTCTGGGTCTTTTTACCATCATATCATACAGAATAAATAACATTTCACCACAACTAAGGAGTTTCATTGGGATGGCAACTTTAATTTTCCCCCCAACATTGAATCCAATCATCTATGGACTGAAGACAAAAGAAATTCGAGAAAAAGTAGTGCACTTTTGTAGGAATAAAATCCCTCCCTTTTAGGCAATACCGTATGGCTAATTGACTTTTGACTAAATATTGTACAAGATAATGCAAAATAATGACGTCCCCATTTTCATTATCATACTTATTATTTCAAAATGGTTCATTTTTTCTTCTTCAGGAGTTGCACCTAATACTCATCTTTACAAAAAAGTCACCAGTGTTAACAACAATGAGGTAATTCTCTGTCTAAACTGATAAAGAATACTGTAAGCTAACAGTGAAACTACACACAACTACTGGTTTTGACAGCTGATATACAGTTTACATGTTTAATTGGAAGCAATATGTTAACAGGCCAACCTGTGAATCCAGTGTCTCATCAAAGTTTGCCGTGACCGTGTTAACATGTGTGTATACTACTTCTTTTTGTTTTAATGTGATCTTCTTGAGAGGTTATCTAACTTAAAATGTAAAATTAGTTGTCACTGAGGCATTTGAAATAAACAAGAAATGAGAATACTTCTTACAACCTGAATTTTGTGATGATAGTGCATGGCCTAAGTAGGATGATAATACTGTCTGTATGAAAAATAAAGGAAATTAAGGAGGTAAACTGAAGACTCTTTTCTGATTTTGAGCAGCACATTGAAGAATGTTTTGTCCTGCCATTCAAGCATTGTACATTGCACAGTACACATTCAATCATCACATATTGCTGAGTGTATTCACAGTGCACATACAGAAGAGGGCGCCATCAGTACACACTAAACTCATTCATACCAAAAAATTAACAGAAGGCACATGCACTCCATTGGTTCAACATTATGTGGTTTACTGCCCTCTTGTGATTTTTGAGATCAGTAGACAAGAAAGGTTGACAGGATATAAGAGATAGTTATTTCTTTAAAAGCACACTATAGTTAGAGTGAACTAAAATTAAAGCTCAAAGAAAGCCACAGAGATAAGGAAAGGAAATTTAATTTAATATGTGGCTCCAAATATAACTAAAAACACATAAAACTGCATATTGAGGAGAAAGAATAATTTTGTTAAAAAGAGGTTTGGATCAAATACCAATTTAATTATCCAATATACTGTACTTATCTAAGAACCCTGATAACGTAATAAATAGTTAAAGCAACAGTTATTTGTATTGTATGTTTATCTTTTTTAGCCTTGTGGTCCTTGTTTATATGCAGGGTTTGTCCTGCATAGAGGTATTTTTTAACTCCCCACAAAGAGGTTTTAGCCTGCCCCAAAGGAAAATAACCAGCACTAAAATGATAACAATTGAGAAAGAAAATTATTATTTTTTAACCAGTTTTGCTATATGGGTTTTATTTACTCAAGCATAATACACATTTTTGTTTATTAAAGTGTCAGAAATAACAAGTAAATCCACAGACGTCTGTCAAATAAGGTAACACTGACTCTCTTCCTTTACTGTACATGGACTAATCCCCCCCGAAGGTCCATTCTGAGCTAGGAAAAACCCAGATATGTGTCTATGTATCTTTCTGTATGTTTGTACTTGGCACATTGTGAACAATTGGAATCCAGAGTCAAATTGTTTTTATCAATCAAAGGTATATCGCATATTTGTAGCAATCAAGATTAACATAAAAATTGGCCGGAATTCTCCTTTAAGGTTATCAAATAGGTTTAAGTCTAAATAACACACTTTAAATTAACTTTTGGGTAACAGTCTTGTTCTTGGTGTTGTTTTAGACTAGATTCTTGACATACAGCCTTAACTAAAGTGTTTTAAAACTGTGACTTAGTCTACTTAGGAAGCACTAAAAATCAATCTTTGCAATTTAAACCCTCCGTTTAATCTGTCATTTTAAAGTTTGGTTAATTTGATGCTAAACTGTGACCACCACAGATAAAGTAAACAACAACCACATTGCAAGCATCCGTTATGTACAGTAAAAAAAGAAACAAAATGAGCAGATACTTTTAATTCAACAAATGATGACCTCATAGTTTAGAAAGCAAAGTGAAAGTGGAAAAAAGTAAGCAAAGAATTCCCAAATGTCAAAAGGGTAAGCTGCCAGATATTAAAACATAGAGCTCAGCGCAAATTCTTTCAGGAGGACTTTTAAATAATCACCACTATCTCTTCATAGAACTATTCAGCTGTTAAGAGGCGTTCACTTTTCAGTAAACCAACCAAAATTGGCCGCAAATTTGATGATCCAATCACAGAGCAACATCCTGCTTTAAATGTCTCCTCTCTTTCCATCAGCTGTCTTTTTAGGCAAACGTGCAACCCACATCCTCCCCTTCCACCTCTGGTCATCATCATCCACGGCAACCTGAGGCCCTTTCCGGCAAAGAGCTCCTTTGTTCGGTTTTCGTGTTTCTTCTCCTTCATCACCAGTGTCTAGGCTCCATTGGGGGGGGATTATGTTTGGCTTCTCTACCTCTTTAAAATGTTTTTAATGATGGAGTCTAATCCCCAAAAACTCTGTACATTTCATATTATTCTTATGTACAGTACATCTGTGCATATCTGCAACAAATGGGAATCAGGATAAAAGGGAGGTACTGAACGTTAACCACCGGGGGTGCAATATGGGGCCCACTGTTGAGATAAAATAAGATGCAATAAAACTATTCATACTGAGAGAAATTGCTGTGCAACAGTACAAATACAAAAGTGTAGGGGGAAAGTGAAAAGAGGGAGAGAGAGAGAGAGAGAGAGAGAGAGAGAGAGAGAGAGAGAGAGAGAAGAAATAACACAGCAGAACAGAGCTGAAACAGAGGCTGGCTCCAATTTATTCTTTGTCTCCACACTGTGGTCATATTTGATATTGCACTCAATTAAATTATCACCATGTAAATTCTGCATACATACATCTACCTACAGTGTAACATTTTATTGTCTCCCAGGCTTTTTTTGACCTGTTATCATTCATGCAGAAGAAGTATGAATGTGCCTGATTTGCAGTGACCGTGCAGCGATAATGCATCCTATCAATGCATGAGTAAATTCTTAACTATGACACAATCAACACAGTTTTAAGATTACAGTCATCAATAAAGTATCCAAATGTCTCCTCTTCTGTTCCTAAGGTATGGTGTTGAATAATGGCCAGAAAAGTGTTTTTTCAGAACATTGTGATGGGAAAGTGAAGTTGATCTTTTTGATGGAAAATGTCATTACTTTTTAATTTTATCCTATTATACTTATATTATTTTATCCTATAATATGAAATGTTGTCATAATTAGGGTAAACATTTTTGATTAATGGAAAAATACATGTTTTGGGATGTCACAGTGACCGATCAACGACATTGAATATTCCGCCGCATGTCCCTTGCCTTCTGTTATCTGTGTGTTGCCATTGTCTCTTGTTCCCTTCGGAAAAAAGCGTTGACCCAGCACACATGCTGAAAATGGCAAGTTTATGAAGAATTTGAATTTTGAAACAAGGCAGGTCTGCTTGGTTCTTTCAGGGAATGATTGTAAAGATTTACCATATGATTAACCCTGTGTAACTGGGATTATTGGGGCCGATTGGTGTGAATTTACTATGGACGATGTACACACAGCGATACATCAGGAAGAGAAAATTGCGTTTAACCATGTATCCAGCTAATAATAATATTTCATGCTACAGTATTGTATCAACTGTTAATTTAATGTTGTATATTCTTTATTGTATAGTCTTTGCGTTACCCAAGAAGATTGTGACTGGTTTAAAGAAATGTAACCAACCCAAAGCACAATGTACGGGTATGTGTGGTGCAAATGTGAGCAATGTGAGACTACAGTAACATTAACCTTTGACCCCCAAATAATAATCTAATCAGTTAATCCTTGAGTCTAAGTGTGTGTTTGTGCCAAATTTTTCCAAATTCCCTTAAGATGTCCCTTAAATATTGCATTCATTAGAATGGGAAAAACGCAGTCAACGCTGAGGTAATGCTAAAATAATATTGCTCTCCTGAGATCCTGACCAGGGCCAGAGGATGTAAGACATGTTGTTTCCTAAAACTGTGTTTGACAGGCTGTAAAAGTGCACACTGTAGCTTGTCAGGGCACAGGTGCAAAATCTGGGTGTTCCACAAAGCACAAAACCAGGCACAAGGCTATTATGTGTCAAACATGTTGAATAAAAAAAAACTATTGGAGCCATGAATGAATTTAGTTGGTTGTACAGTATTTATTTAGACTTCAGTTGGATGCAATCCAACCCAAATATAGGAAGTGAAGCAACAGTGCATTTTCCAGCCTTTAATTTCAACTTTGCACACAATTTATCATTTGATTTAAGGGGTGATGACTTTCAAATCCATGACCTATTATGATCATACATTGCTTATTGTCAGTGTGACAACACATCAGCATGCCTCTCTTGTCTGGCCCACCTTCTCTCTCTTACTCGCTGTCTTGTCAGCTGTTATATAAAGCGACTGTTTCAAGCATGTGACATTTGTTTATGATGTTTGGTGCAAAGTACAAACGCTAACCAAACCAAAGGAAAAATGCAGTAATTTCGAATTAAATTGAGTCTATCAAACTACAGGTGTGACAGTGCCTTCTTTAGGTTTCTGAAGTCACTACAAAGACTTTACAAATACTCTAATTGGCAATACTGTTGTTACATTATAAATTTGAACTTTATTTCTTGTCTTGTTTCAAATGTCCTTTCTGTTTAATGTCTCAATACATAATGTAAAATTTTTTTTTATTTTGAATATTTTTTGTTGTAGGATATTTGGCATACACAATTGTGTTTGGGACCTTTGGAAACCAATCCAAATTTGCTTCTAATAATATTTACCAACATCTGATTGGTGGCCTGTGAGCATGTCATTATACCCATCATAGGATCTCTTCTTCCACGTAACTGTGTTCCTAACATTGTGTGATGGTTACCGATGCTTGGTTACAGTTTCTTTCTTTAACTTTGCTCGTTAGGTTAATGACTTCTTTGTTTACGAAGTGTTGATAGGAAAGATGTGTCACTCTCAGCCCTCTGGAGTGACGAGTCTCTGTACTCAGCTCTGGTAATGAACCTCAAAGGATTTGGTGACACAATGCCATAAACACATACTGTTTTTTTGTGGAAAGTTACAGTGACAGACATGTGAGCTTGTGAAAGTTAGAGGGGTTTGCCCATGTTGCATTTTATAATTACAGAGCATAAAACACTTTATTAGCCATAAAAAAAATAGAAATGACACTAAAATATCTCACTCAAGTAATCATTTTTTACTTTTGATCATAGGCCCAAAATCAACAAATAGATCTCAAGTTCAGTAATGGTAAATAACAAAAAGTTGTTTTGGAAAGTTTGACATGCAAGCAAAAAAAGATTCTAGAACTAGAATATCCTAGATGTGCCATGACATAATTCAATAAATAGTATACAATTCAAATAGGATAATTCAATCAATAGACAGGATTTTCAAAAAGTATTAAAAAAAAAAGTAAAATATGGAATCCCATTTCCATGTCAATAACTTTTACTGAAGTATGAGATATTAAAATCAACTTAAAGTATGTAAACAAATAAACTAAATTACTATAACTGTGGTATGTTCTCTTAATTTTCACCCAAAGTATTGTGAAGTTATGATAGCATTCATCATTATCATCACTATCTAAAACATAAGCATACTATGATAAATATTTTAAACATCAGCCACGCTCAAGGCCGGACTGGGATAATAATTTGGGCCTGGAAACTAACATCAGCCTAAGTCAACCTTCACACATTTACAATAGCCCATGCATACTGTAACTGCTTTGTTAAATTATTATTCATGGTTTATTGTTTGTTCCACTAACATGTCTTCTACTATTATGCACTGAAACTGCTTAAAGAACATCCAAAATAGTCAAACAGTTGAATGTCTTCAGTTTCAGGGGTTAGTCAACTGCACTTCCTTGATAAGGGCAAAAGGAATATTAATTAATGTGATCTTTATGTTTGCTGCCCACCTGACAGATACTGGCTGACAGGTCTTTATTTCGGATTTGATGTTGAAATTCACCGATCTCAGCAGAACCCTGTGATGCATTTTGCGTCACCCTTGGGTGATCTGAGCCTCGTGCCCTATGGCCACGGAGGGAAGCCACACACGGTTCATCTGAACACACCGCACATACTACCAGACACAGAGCTGGATTTAATCAGCAAAATATCTCTCTTTATATATGTATACAAATTAAATAAATAAATTTAAAAACATTTAACCCTAACCCTAACCTTTTTGAATAATAATACTTAATCTATGATCAGTTAAAGTAATTTAAAATAAGAGTTTCCTTACGTGTAATTTTTTTTTTCAATAATAGACTGCTACATAATCATGTTTATGAATAAAAAGTTTTTATTAAATAATTATAGTCTTGGGAAATGAATGAGGCAACAAGTAGGACTTTAACTTGAACAGACTAAGAGTTGAACATTTACTTGGGATTAAGTCATTTTTATTCACCACCCAAAATTATTACTAGTATAACATGTCAGTCAAACATTATTACTAGTACAACATGTCAGTCAAACATTATTACTAGTATAACATGTCAGTCAAACATTATTACTAGTACAACATGTCAGCCAAACATTATTACTAGTATAACATGTCAGCCAAACATTATTACTAGTATAACATGTCAGCATTAGTGATATGCTCAATTTGTGCTTTCTTCCCCCCACCTCCTGTAAACCCAGGACAAATTACACTTACATTAGTAATATTGCTGAAATGTCTTTCACAGCAGTTGTGTCCCATTTGTAACAGTACAACACACACTTTCTCACATACTAACTTTAGGCAAGCAGGCAAAATTTACAAAGAGCATGGATAAATATATTAAATCATTTTAGCATAATACTTTGCCAATAGAAGAATGCACCTTTTATAATAAACTAACAGTTTACGAGAATCTACTGAGATGTCTAAACTTTTTTGAATATCCTAAATATCTTACATTTTATTTCTTTTGTCCTAAAACAATACACCAAAGGATTTAAAAGAGGGTGAGCAACAATGGAACCAATCGTTAAACCCTGGCGAGCCTCAAGATTTAATACTACGCCTAGTCTGGTGAAAACAATGGTGATAAATAATGGACAGTAATAAAATGATACCACCATTAAGTGACTCAAACAAGTGCTGCTCATTTTAATTTTGTCATTATTGGAGGATATTTTCACAAAAGCTATAATCCAAAAGTATGTCAGGCAAACAAAAAAGAAAGTGACAAATAACATACAAAATGATATGATGGAAACCAGATTGAAACGGTAAGTGGGGTCAATACAAGTAGTTCGTATTAGGGCAGCATACTCACAGAATGTGTATTTCAGTTTTGAGTCACAGTGAGGGAGGGAAAGCACAGTTGCAGGCAGTATACCCACCAAACCACAGACAAAAATCCACAGGATACAAGTTAGGATAAGAATGCGCACATTTGTTAAATAACTGTGGTAATGAAAGGGATAGTTAAAAGCAATCAATCGATCAAATGCCATAACCGATAAGGTAAACATCTCCATTACCATTCCCAAGTGGTAAACATACATCTGAATTAAGCACGGCACATAAGATATAGTACTAACCCCAGCAACTAAAACCCCAATCATTGTTGGACAGCTGGAGGTGAACAGTATATCAACAACAGCAAGGTTGCAAATCAGAATATACATTGGTTTGTGCAATCTCTTATCACAAATAATGAAGAGGATGTTGAGTATGTTGGCTGAAACAGCCAGAACATAGGTAATCAATATAACCACACCAACTACAATAGGTCTTTTGGTTGTGTCAAAACCAGTTAATATAAATTCTGTTATGTTGATTGAAGCATTCTGCAGAGACATATTCAAAACATACCAAGAGTAAAGAAATTGAAGAAAAACCTCTTCTCGAAGCATGAGATCCTTCACAACATTGTAAATCATAACCAACAATGGACCAGTTGTTGTCCGGTTCTCAACTCAATCAATCAGCGTTTAGCTTACAGGCAACAGTGGAGTTTACCATACAGGTTTTATGGCTCACGGGAATGAAAACCTTTCATTGGGCAGACTCATTGTCCAATCACATTGGCAACTGATCCCAGGAAATTTAAAATAGTTTCCGGCTATCTTAAGCCAATTAGAATTCTGCATCTTCTAAGTGAAGATGCAGGGAGGCCGAAACAGCCGGCTACGTTGTCATGAGTGGATCTGTAGCAGACTGAAGTCTCTCCTCGAGTCAGGGTGAAAAGCAAAAATAACATGCTTATACCGTATACAGTAGGTTATAGGTGTGGTGTAAAGATATAGCATATAAAAATTCGGTTGATCGATTTTAAAAATGTTTCTTTGTCTACATTGAAAGCCTATATATCAGATCTGAAATAGGGAGTCTGCGCCGAGTGAATCCACAGAACTTCCAACTATGTTAGTGGTTAGAGACAACGGGCTAGGACTGAGTTTCCTTGGCGCTTTAGCAATACTGACTCAAGTGACTCGCACAACCTGGATCAATCGAGTAGGTGACTCAGAATAACCCAAATCCTTGCCAGCCTTCTGCAGAACTACATCAAAACAGCGCAGCAAAGTCGCATTAGGGAAGGCAGAGGCTTGTTTGTTGGTACTGTAGTTTGTATTCATTTATTTCCTCAAATGGAAATCAATTGTTTTTAAGCAAAATAACCACAAAAGAATATTGAAGCGGAACGTCTGGTAAAATGAAACCAAACAGGTCACATGACCGGCACCAATATTTTCTAGCGGACACACTGCATAGTACAATGTTTCCTCTGATGTAGAAGTACACAGTAATTCAGTAGTATACAGTGGGTTTGAATATTATTAGTGCTATAAGTGCTTTGGGTTCCTTGTTTTTTTAAAGATTTCTTTTGGGTTTTTGCTTTATTTAATAGTGATGGAGGATATACAGGAAAGGGGAGAGAGGAAGAGAGGGGCAGCAAAGGGCCACAGGGCAGATTCCACCCAGGGGCCCCTTTGATTCCTTCTCTAAGTAATCTTGGGTACAATGATTCTGGAAAAATACCACAGGCGGAGCAAACGACACATTTCAAACAGGAACTGCACTAGTGAATATAAAGCACAAAAGGTCAAGTCAGTTATATCAAAACACAGAGGGATGTTTTCTTTCAAATAAGACCATTATATTTCTCATTTTAACAAGTAGGGCTGCAGTTTGCTTATACAAATTTACGATAGAGGCACATGTGTGTTCTGCTCATCTGACCCCGGCTGTTAATATTAAGCGGTTCAGTTTGCAATAACTGTGGGGGGTGGGGGTATCACATGACAATTTGAAATGAGTTTTAATAACAATAAATATATTATTATTTAAATACAAATATCTTGTGTTTTGTCTTCATACCCATTGCTCTTCGTAATTAAGTCCAACTTTCGGCTTTCCATCTTTTTTGTAGCTGGATATATTATTTGTTGTTTCTAATTATGAATTTTCTAATTATGAATTTGGATAACTTAAATAGTGAGATACTTGCTAAGTTGCATTTAGAGTGATAAATCGATAAAAACAACATTTTACATCTCTGATTTACTGCTGTGTTTTAATGCTGTCTGGCGTTCTCTCTCTTCAGGAACTCTCTACCTTGTTTGTCCACATACCGTTACCGTGCAAGCGGCCGCTCATCAACCTGAAACACATTTATTCTCATTTTGACCAGTTGACAGTTTGTGAAATAAAAATAAAACAGACTGCGGTGCACAATGACACCAACAGATAGTGAAGGAAGATTGATTCCACGTGAGTGACACAGAGTGCACTTTAAAAAAAAAAGGTTATTAGTTATAGTTATTATTACTTGGGGGGGGGCTTACAAACATTTTGGAGTAGCTTCATCCCCCTAAAATAGGCCTAACGATGTCCATGCTTAAGACAAAGGACCAGAAATAATGTCTGAAGTTGGGAACTGAAAGGCCACCATCCTCTTTCCTCCTCTGTAAAGTAGAATCTTGCTGCTTGCCTTTCCATATAAATTTACATACAGCTGATTGTAATTTATGCCAGTATCCAGCAGGAGGAGAGCGGTAGCATATGGCTCACAAAATTGACCCTGGGTAAAATATAAATTGTAACCACTGAGATATGGCTTGAATCAACGTGGGGAGACCCATCCACTTTTCCATATCTTTCAAAACGCTGTTAAGAGCAACAGAATAGTTATGTTTTATAATCTGGCTTAAGCAGAGGAAGACTTCCATTCCTAAATATTTCAACTGCTTAACAATGGGGATGTCGGCAGAGATGGTTTAGTTGCGCCCAGAAACATTTAAATGAAGTAGTGCAGGTTTTGATCTGTTAATTTTAAAACCTGGAACCTGCCATTCTCCTCGCATAACGATAGAAGGTGAGGGAGACACAATGATGTGTGTTACAAATGCATATTGGTGACACCATAATCGATTGGCAAATGGTTTGAGCCAGCAGATCTGAAGAAATGACAAATAATGCAGGACTCAAGGGGCATCGTTGGCAGGAGGATCTAGAACCTGGAAATAAAGAGGAAGAGGT
Source organism: Etheostoma spectabile (assembly GCF_008692095.1). NCBI lineage: Eukaryota > Metazoa > Chordata > Actinopteri > Perciformes > Percidae > Etheostoma > Etheostoma spectabile. The sequence continues at coordinate 20,881,381 of NC_045735.1, read as the reverse complement.
GCGTCTGGTTAAGACGCGGGCTGAGGGATTAGAAAACAAAACTTTAATCATACCAATGAAAGTGTTACCAAAGCCCATCACCTCTAAGACTGACCATGAAAAGGACCACTCAAGTCTGTCAAAGGCTTTCATTGCGTCAAGAGAAAGAAGTGACATTGAGGTCTTACTGTCCTCTGCTGCATCAACAATGTGGAAAAGGCGTCTAAAATTGTATGCTGCTATTCTCGTTTTGATATATCCTGTTTGGTCGGAGTTAACTAATTTTGCCATATGAGACTCCAAATGACGGGCTAGGAGCTTTGCAAAGATTTTTATGTCAGTGTTAAGGATCCCCAGAGGTCAATAGCTGGAACACTCTGTAGAATCCTATCCTTTTAAAGGTAAGGGAAAAATAAGGAAATAAAGGCTGTGTTGAGAATTCACCCTTTTCAATAGAGAAGAAAATCATGTCAAGAAGGAAAGTGCCAAACACTTCCCAAAAAGTTGCATAAAAGTCAGGGGGAATCCCATCAAAGCCCAGTTATTTTCCTTAATAACAATAATCACTGGATCTTAATCTCATAGCGAGAAGGTGACTGGGTCTAGCACCCTGACAGTAATAGCGCTGTCTTGCTCTGTGAATTAGAAATTCAGACTTTTAGGTCAGAATGTTATCTATTTCCTTCTTGACTAATGGACACATTATAAGAACACGACCAACCAACGACCCATGTTCATCAGGCAGTTGTTTTAGTCCTAATCTTCCTCCATGGTGGACCTCCATGACAGAATCCAAAGTGTCGGTTCTCCCAGCAGCAGCAGCAGGAGAACGTGGCGCAGCCCGGTTCACATAGTCCTGTGTAAGCTCTGCACCACTGGGCCTCTTGCCTGAGCTTCTGCATTGCTGGATAAAGCAGGAAAAAATCAAGACCCTTGACCTGTGCTGAATCCATGGCTTGATAAAAAGCCTGGCGTGTTTTTATCGTGTAGTAGTAGTAGTAGTAGTTTTCCAGCCCTCAATGATGAGCGGGGATTTCCGAGTAGCTTGTAGAATCGACGGCCTGGTTGTGTAACAAACCACGTTGAAAATCAGAGTGCAACTGGTAGTGTTGTTCTTCTATGGGCTATCATGGTAAATTTGGTGGGTCCCCATAATCTCGATCTGAACATCTGCCAGATTCTGGAGCCACTTTGGCAACTGTGAGAGATACTGGATAGCATTAGCACCTTCTCTTTCAGCCCGACAATGCAGATGTTTCATCTTCGATTTCTGTCCTCCATGTCCGCTTGCTTTACCTCCATCTCACGAAAAGTGTGGCCATGGCTGTCTAGAATACTTGAGTTACTTTCAATGGTAATCTTTAGGACGTTCACGTCCGACCTGAGAAGGCCAAGGCTTGCATTCAGAGATGTCAGTTGAGCATGGATAGCAGTTAGCTTCTTGTTGTTGTCGATCCCCACCTGTTGAATCTGAGACTGAATCTGAGAAAAGCGTGGTTTGAGGTAGCTTTTCTGTTTCTCCAGTATTGCCTCTGTAATAGTCTCAGTCTCGCTACGTTGTACTTTGCCTTTACTTGCAATTCCGCCATAGGTAACTATATCGAGCATATAGTGGTAGAATAATAATAATAATAATAATAATAATAATCTTTATTTGTAGAGCACTTTTCAAAAACAGTTACAAAGTGCTTTAACAAGTACACAAATACAAAAGCATAAGAACATTAAAAGACTGAAATACAGTTAAATATAAAATTTGTAAAATACAATGAAAATAAGAGGGGTAAAATGAAAGTCAAATAAGATCGGGAAAGGCTCTCCTATAAAAGTATGTTTTAAGAAGCGACTTAAAAGAGTTCACTGACTCAGCTGACCTGATTTCCTCGGGCAGGCTGTTCCAGAGCCTCGGGGCCCTGACAGCAAACGCTCTGTCCCCTTTAGTTTTCATTCGAGACTCTGGAACAGATAGCAGACCTCTGCCCGAGGATCTCAAGGTGCGTGCTGGTGTATATGGTACTAAAAGGTCAGAGATATAACAAGGCGAAAGGCCATGAAGAGCTTTAAAAGTGATCAATAGAATTTTAAAGTCAATTCTAAAACATACTGGGAGCCAGTGCAATGAAGCTAAAACAGGAGTAATGTGATCATATTTCTTTGTTCTGGTTAAAAGCCTGGCAGCTGAGTTCTGGACAGTCTGGAGTCGATCAATAGATTTTTGAGTTAAACAGGTGAAAAGGCTATTGCAATAATCCAGGCGTGATGAGATGAAGGCGTGTAAAAGGGTCTCGGTGTCTTTAAAAGTTAACATAGATCGAATTTTAGCTATATTTCTAAGTTGATAAAAACATGATTGAACAAGTTTTGTGATGTGCTGCTCAAAATTTAATTGACTATCAAACCAAACACCGAGGTTCTTTGCCACGGGCTTAATGTAGTTTACTAGCGACCCGGCAGATGGCAGTATTTGCTTTGCCATTTGCTGAGACCCGATGACGAGGATTTCTGTTTTGTCTGAGTTCAGCTGGAGGAAATTATTTGACATCCATTTTTTAACTTCACCAAGGCAGTTGTTAAGTGAACTCAGCATTCCAGGGTCTGAGGATCTGACAGGTAAGTATATTTGTGTGTCATCAGCATAAATATGAAAAGAAATGCCATGTTTATGGATAATATGTCCAAGGGGAAGCAGATACAAGGAAAACAAAATGGGTCCTAAGACCGACCCCTGAGGCACACCATATTTAACTGGACTGAACGAGGAGACATAGTTATTTACAGACACGCAAAACTTCCTATTTGTCATGTATGATGAAAACCATTCTAGAGCAGTACCAGAGATCCCACCCAGTGCCTCAGTCTGTCTAACATGATGCTGTGATCAATGGTGTCAAAGCAGCACTGAGGTCCAGAAGTACAAGGACCGAGCACATGCCTTCATCAGCAGACATTAAAAGGTCATTGGTGACTTTAAGCAGGGCAGTCTCGGTGCTATGGTACTTCCTAAAACCAGACTGAAATTTTTCAAATATTTTGTTATTTTCCAGTACAGTGAGCAGCTGTTTGGACACAGTTCTTTCTAAAATCTTTGCAATGAAAGGCAGTTTTGAAATTGGTCTAAAATTATGTGGGAGGGAGGGATCTAACCCAGGTTTCTTTAAAAGTGGGTTCACGCAAGCCGTTTTAAAATAATCAGGGACACAACCAGTAGATAGGGAGCTGTTAAAAATTTTGATCAAATGGGGCCCAACAGAATATATCACTTTCAGTAAAGATTTTGAAGGTATTACATCAAGTGGGCTGGAGGACACTCTCATTTGTGATACTGTTTTTAAAAGCTCAGACAAGTCGATGGGATAAAACTGGTTAAAGCTGTCTTGTTGCTGGTGAGGAACCTCTGAGTAATAGGCCGCGGGGGTAATCGAGGCTCTGATTGACACCACCTTATTGATAAAATGAGATAAAAACAAATCACAGTCATCATTACTTCCAGCTGAGGCACAAGGAGGGGTTGGGTTTACCAGCTGATCCACAGTCTTAAACAGAAACCTGGGATTGTGTTTATGTGTAGTAATGAGTTCAGAAAAATAGTGTGTTCTCGCATCCTTAACCATGTTATTGTAGTTAGTTAATAAATCCTTCAGACTGAGGTAATGGACTTGGAGACTGGATTTTTTCCATCTGCGCTCTGCTTTCCTGCATTCCCTTTTTAGGCTGCGAATGCTGTCATTTATCCAGGGTTGCTTCCTAGCCTTAGACGTAGGCCTAACCTTTAGAGGAGCAGTAATATTTAGTGAAGACAAGCAGATATGGTTGAAGTGATCAACCATATTGTTGGTGTTAGAGTCAGACAGGTGTTGGCTTTGACTCTTAAAGGATGCGCAAAATTTTGAAACACTTTGTTCATTCAAAAAGCGAGAAGACACGGAGCTTGGTGAGATGGCATGAGTAACAGGCAAATTGCAGCTAAAAACAATACATCTGTGGTCAGATATGGTCATGTCCACTAATTCCACAGAGGAAATGCTGACACCCAGGGTAAAAATCAAGTCCAGTGTGTGACCACGATTATGTGTTTGCTCTTTGACATGTTGTTTGAAGTTAAAAGAAGTGGCCATATTTAAGAAGTTAGTTGCATTAACATTATTGGGGTCATCAACATGAATATTAAAATCACCACAAAGAACAATTCTGTCATAATTTAAAACCAGATTAGATAAAAATTCAGGAAGTTCAGATAGAAATCTTCCAGGTGGTTTGGGGGGCGATAAATTATAACAAATAAGATAGGTTGCAGCCCTCCAACCTTAAGAGTGAGAACTTCAAAGGAGTTAAATTCATCACAGCGTACTTGATGACATTTTGAATTTTTCCTATACACGGTCACTAGCCCACCACCACGACCACTAACCCTCGGTTGACTAAAACAATCGTATTGAGGCGGACACAGTTCAGATAGCTGGGTATAGTCATTTATTTGCAACCAGGATTCAGTTAAAACATAAAATCTAGATTTGCAGACAAGATAAAATCATTTAAGATAAACGTTTTACTCGAAAGTGATCTCACATTGAAAGAGCCATTTTAAATGAGTTTGTTCTGGGTACAGGAGTTGGTGCAGTTGTCCTAATCCTTGAGAGATTACTGATATTTCTTTGTGGGATTTGCACATTTCGGTTTACTGGTCTGTACGTGGTGATGACAGGAATAGAAGTCTTTGGAACAGCGCTGGGGGCAGACGGCTTAACATGCCAGCAGGTGGGGACAGTTTTATGTGGCAATGATGAAGAGATGTGTTCAGTGAGCGGTGGTGTGTCCAGGTGTTTTGCATAAAAGATTAGTCATTCAAGGAAGTCGTGAGTAGACCGCACCACATGCTGTATGTGCGCAGCTAACATTTCTGAACCCCGTTTGTTTGGGTGAAGTCCGTCTGTCTTAAAAAGAGAGGTTCTTTGCCAGAAAATATTAAAATTATCCACATAACACACCTGATGTGCCCTACAAGCAGACTGGAGCCAGTCGTGGAGGCCAAGTAGTCTACTGAAGCGGCCAGCACCGCGACCAACTGTGGGAATGGGACCAGAAATAAAAACTGACTTTCCACACTGCTTTAAAAAGTTAAAAAGACGGTTAAAATCTAATTTTGTCAACTCAGACTGCTGAAGAGCTGTGTCATTTGTTCCGACATGGACTATCACTCTTGTGATGGAGGACGGGAGCGATGGCATTAGGTCCTGGAGTTTTTTTAAAATGTCAGCTGTGGTGGCACCGGGGAAGCAGTGAGTTGTAGCGTTAAAGAAATGGATGTTTCTGGTTATGGAGTCACCAATTATTAATGTGGTTGGGGGGAAAAGAGGACGAGGCAATGCCGGCTGTGGGGTTCCAGAGCAGGACTGAGCAGGATCAGCAACAACACTGCGTGCGGACTGAGGATGGAGTGTGTGAGCTGTCGAGTGTTGTGTTGGAGTAGCGGTAACAGACCTGAGAGAAGGCTACCCGACGGTGCAGTGTAGAGACGGCCCCCAGAGCGTCTGAGCACAGCCTCCTTCAGGATCCTTCGTCGAGAAACGGAGGTTTTTGATCGGGATGACGGCCGCCGATCAGGCCCAGCGGCAGACCGGCGGCCCAGTACAGGAGATGTAGCCGGTGGAGGAGATGCAACAGTGCTGGCAGGCACTGTGCGCCGAAAGCGATCCGTATCAGGGAGACTTGAAGCCGCAGGTGCATCCGCTGGATGGACCGGAGTGTCATTGGATAAAGTTGCATAGCGGTTGGAGAGGCCGATATGTGGAGGAGAATACCGGAGAAGGAGCCATTTAAAACAACTTTTTGGCAAAGTTGGGCTAGGAGCTTAGCCTCAAGCCGCCATCTCCTTCCAGCTGATCACGTGAATAACGTTAAAAGTTTAACATTAATGATGGATGATGACACAACAACACAAATGAGATCCATGGGGATGCTAATTAGTGTATCACACGTAACAAAACTGTGCACGTGGGAGTGTGTTCCTACGTGTGTGTCTTTGTGCCTTGGTGAATTCTTTTCTCAAAACAGTCTTATGTAATGTTGTTTTCCCCAGAGTTCACATATTCCAAACACTGTGTTTTTGCACATATCTTCTGTTGAAACAATTCTCTCCTGCAACTTTGTGGCAACCTCAACTCTTTAATATGTTATTTGCATAAACTGACATCTTAAATAGAGTTACATAGATTCAGGAAAGTCAAAATATGAATGCAATAAATTGAGTGCACTGTAGCCTGTAAGGCAGCAATACATGAGGCTCATACAGTAGCCTCACTGGTCAAAATACATGTTTGTTTATTTTAGCAAGAACTGTGTGGTATAACTGCCTGAACTCTGATTATCAATTATTATATCATGTCGATTTTCTTTTTATTGAGTGTATATTAGGGGTGTGAATCTTTGATTTGATTCGATTACGATTATCCTGTCAACGATTTAAATTGATGCTTCCCCTCCTCAATGTTATAATATGTTACTACACCTGGTTTTCATCAACAAATTCAAGCAGTCAGTTGTGAACTCCCAGGGCCAGTTCTAGCCTGCTAAATTAGGGTGGCCTGGTAGAATAACTAAGCGGACAACTTGGGCAGTTAGTAGCAAATTTTAGAGAAGTGCATTAGTGGCCTAACAGGTGCCAGTTTCCAGAGTCTGAAGACAACAGAAAAAGGAAAAAACAAAATAAGCAGCAACTGGAAAATCAACAAGTATGATCAGTAGGCTACAATTGATCATGGTCTGTCACTGCTTCGATGCAGAATCATCCACGTCCGCGTGGCGATGCATGGATGCAATGATAAATTTCAACACCCCTACGGTACGTAAGAAAAAGTAATGACAAATCCCTGCCTACAATGTCCAACAACACCAATTAGTCTTAATATTTCTTGTTTTGTCTAGACAAAAGTGAATGAAAAATAGTGAAGTCAGTTTATTTAAACACCCTCATACCTCAGATTCCTGAGGGTGCTGTAGGGCTGCAGGTTCATGACCACTCAATGCTCCAAGATGATGACAGGAATCTTGAAGTGAATTGACAGCTGTCATAGACTAAGGCTGAATCCCATTTCTCCATCTTACCCCTACCCTACCCCTTACCCCTACCCCTTGGCCCTTGAAACTACCCCTAAGAAATGGGACACCACTTGGTTACGTCACCATACAGTATTGATCACAACCTTCCAAGATGCCGTCTCTGTCTGTCGATTGTGTGGGTTTTGACAAGTGTCATATGCATTTATATATTTATAGTTATTCTATGTTCATTTTGGTGGTGCAGAGGCAGATGTTCTTATCTGTTAGTACTTAGGTCTATTTGCAATACATATGTTTATACACACACGGTGTGTTGTATATCGGTTTCAGTTATCACCGTGTTGAATGTCATTAAAGTCCAGAAAAACGCTTTGTTAAAAAAAATCTGTCTTTATTGCTCAATAAATTAAACATAACAGGCAAAAATGTTACATAAAATTATGTTACAGAACCATTATTAACTAGCTAGCTAGCAATTTTTAAAAAGTTTCAGTTAAGAACATGGTTGCAAGTATACATGCACAGGACTTTATAGACCACAAAACAAGACTGTCGTAATTTTTAAATCAATTATTTAAGTCAAAAATACTTACATTTATGGGTCTCTCTGGTCGATGCGGCAGCCATTGTTGCATGTTGCACAATGTATGTCGCTACCCCTCGATTTCAAGTAAGCTGGTGCTCTCCCTTGATTTTTTTATTCATTGTCTATGGTTCCTAGGGCACACACCCTTTACCCCTCGTCAAAAAAGGTATTGGGACAACACTAGGTCTCACATGAACGTGCAAGAGGGTAGGGTGGGGGTAAGATAGGAAATGAGATTCAGCCTAATTACAGACTAAAATTAATCCACTCTTCAGTATTTTTTACTTTTTAGGTGGCCTTCCATTGCATCTTAAAATACTTTTGTGCTGTTGCTTACCTCTTTAGAGATACTTGTTGTAGAAAACTGGATACAGGTTTTTGACATTTATGTAGATGAAGCTTCTGCCATGTAATACTACAACTACATCATTAACCATACTGGTGCTTGTATTTATTATATATATGATTACATTGCCCATAATACAAACTACAAGTACCCTACATGCAGGCATTGTCCAACAACTTAAGACACAAAAAAGGCTTCACATTCCATGTTCATCATTTGCTTGTCATGTTATGCTTCAGAGACGTCATGAACTTAGATTAAACAGGTGCTATGTGCTGAAGACCACTATTAACACTGGGGATAGTAACACTCCCTCATCAGTAACAGTTTAGGTACACATTTGGTTTTGTTCAAGTGCCACTGTTTACTCATGTGGGATTTATAATTTATAGCATTATTAAATTAATGGCTCTTCCAATTACCCTCATGAGTTCCTCGCTATGCATAGTTGGCATAGCAGTCCCACACACACTGCTGCAAATTAACATTAATACTATGTTAATTGGAAAAAGTCAGACATTAACACCTACTGTAATACAGTAAAAAAGTTATGTTTTCTTACTTTTTTATCTGCACAGTAACTGATGGATGTATTTCTGCTAGAGAGGCTAAGAGAGATTTATGTGACTGATTGTTAGTGATCCACAGAGAATAAAAGGATGGGACATTGACCTTCATCACAAGAAGGTGTGGGTTATCTTCTGGAGGGAGTGGTTTCAGTTATCTTCATAATATCTTGTAACTGCGCACAAAGTTCAGTGTTTTTCTGTTGAAGTACTTAATATCTTTTCATTAGATTAAGATCTTATTTTTGCACCATCTTAGCCTCTTGATAAATTATTTGATTCATCCTCTGCATCTGAAAGTCTTCGACAACATGTAGGTGTAAAGGTTGAGTGGTAAAATTGATCAGCTTGTTTGTTTGTTTAAAGCTGATAATGATGTGTGAGTTACTTACACTTTGTTTTATTAATCCATTTTAATGCAAAACAGTGATGCAATCAAATGGTTGACAGTGTATGAGGTGTTCCTGCATTGCTTTTGTGTAAATGTTTGATATGATGATGTATATGATGTTTAAAATGTTTTTTTGTCTTTTTTCAGTGTGTTCAGGAAATATGTACTCCATCATGCCGGGGGGGAATCAAAGCATTGTCACTGAGTTTATCCTCACTGGATTCCCTGGACTTCATCCAGAGTACCAAGGACTTGTCTCAGCAGTACTGTTCTTAGTCTATTTCTTAACTGTGCAGGCAATTTTACAGTTTTTTTTTTATTTGTAACCGACCGCAACCTTCATAAGCCAATGTATTATATAATTCTAAATCTAAGTGCATGTGACATTCTCTTTAGCACAGTCACTTTACCTAAGATCATCAGTAGGTATTGGTTTCAATCAGGAACATTTCATTCATTGCGTGCTTCGTCCAAATGTTCTTTGTTCACTATCTTGGCACACTTAATTCTTTTATTCTCTTTCTGATGGCTTTAGATAGGTATTTGGCAATCTGCCATCCTCTCCGATATTCCATTGTTCTTAAAAACTCCACTATCCTCATTCTAAGTATTACAGCATGGGTAACTGCCACTGCATCCAATTAGTGTTAGTTCTTAGAGCTATCCTCTGCCCTACTGTGCTTTAAACATAATCAAAAACTGCTACTGTGATCATATTGGTATAACAACGCTGGCATGCACTGACAGGCTCCTTATGGTGTCACCCCGCTTTAGCATTGGCAATGGTTGTGTTACTGGGACCTCTGGCATTCGTACTGTTCTCATATTGCTCTATACTTATAGCTGTATTTAGATAGCAAATTTCCAAAGTCGTATAAATCTCTGTCCACTTGCAGTCCTCAACTGATTATAATCTCACTCTATTATTTACCCAGATGTTGTGTTTATTTAGCCAGCAATGGCTTCGGTATTAGATTTAGTGATGATGTGCGAATAGTAATTATTATGCTGTATAGCCTTGGTCCCCCCATGATTAATCCACTTATATACTGCTTGAGAGCTAAAGACATGAGAGAAAGTTTGCGGAAGCAATTCAAGTTATATTTCAGCTATAAGTAACTGATAAACCAATCTGTCTACTATGACCAATCACCTCAAATTGTCCACATATTTGACTAATAACCAGAGCTTCCAGTGACTTCAACCAATCCCAGCAGTCCCACGTGCCAGACTTTGCATCAGTAGGTGACTCTGAGAGCCACTTACCCAGCGGGAGTGAGAACAGGTTGACGTCACACGTACCTCGCCAAATTCATTACCTTGTTTCTGAAAGACAAACCTTGTGTGACTCCAACATCTCACCAGGGGGTAAGCGAGCGTCCATGAAGCGTAGCTCATATGATGCTATTTTTAATTCACAAAAATGGACAGACGTTTGTACGTACAAATAGACGGGGAGAAAATCTGAAAATGTTATGCATCTTGCTAAGGCCTTCGCAGGCGCTATGTCATAAAAATATATGGTGCACAGACGGAGTAGAAAGTAGAAAGCATAGAAAACAATTTCTTCTAACTGGCTAAAATGATGTGTCCCAATTAAAGTACCGAAAAATAAAGTATTTGACATGGTATCCTCCTGCCCCTGGCTATTCATACTGGATGCGTATTTAGACTTAGACTTAGACTTAGAATAAGCTTTATTAATCCCTTTGGGATGTCTCCCGCAAGGAAATTAAAGTTACCAGCATCCGATACAACTATGAAGGAGAAAAAATAGAGTACAATAAACACAATTAATACAATGATGCACAGGACAACACACAGTACATGTGGTTATTTGAAGGGAGTATTGAAGTGACTGGGTTTGAAGAACACAAAAAGAAGGTCCCCGAGGTCAGTTCAGCAAGGACAAGATAGAATGTCAGCTGCAAATTGTTTTCCCGCTTCGGGCAGAAAAAAAAAGGGGGGGGGGGGGGGGGCTGGGAAACAGTTGATCAATTTCAATCCAATTTAGGTGACTCGATGGAATTTGTTCGTATCAATGTCCATCACTCAATTGTTACCGACCTCAGCGTCATACGAGCATCCAGGTCACGCAGTGATTTCTGCAGTCCATCTACCTTCTCTGCCAGTCCGGGGTTACACGAAGCAACTCCACCGACTGGCCCTGTTGGTTTCAATCCCCTTCTGCGCTTCCACGGTCCGGTCTGAGATGTTGCGAGACAGTTCACGGGACTGGTCAGCCCTCAGATTAAAACCTTCATCCTCTCAATCACTCCATTTAGGCACTCTTTATTTCTACGTATCTTTCTATTTATTATTCTATACTATTTTTACCATAAACCCTGGCTGTTTTATTTTGAAATATGTTTAATTTGGCAAAATATCCGGCTGCACTGTGGACTTCCTGTATGTGATTACCTGCCTGGCTTGACACATATGGTCGTGTATTGCGCAGAAACTAGAGGAGACGCCGAAATATGGACGATATGCGCCCGGTGTGACCTAACAGATTGGATAACATGGGCGCGCGAAATAAAACTAGCTGCGTTTTCTAGTTTGGTTTTTATTTTTTTGAAAAGCTTAGTTTTTATTAGTTTTTAGTGTTAGTTTTAGTCTTTTTTGTAATATGGGTTATTTGTCAGGTGCAAGATTTAAAACAGATCGAATAGTACACAATACTTTTTCTGACCTTTTTGACAACAACAAAACATCATACAATTTTAGAAACATGTAATAAAAGTATTCAAAATAATTTCAGAACAGAAATGTACATATGATGAGCACAAATTGTAAACAGTCTACACAAGACGCTGCAGTAAGTGCAAAATGTGTAAGTGACGTGTGCCAGAAAACCCTAAATAGCCGTAGACAGACAAAGACATAAGACAGAAACACAAGAGATACGTATCTAAAAGGTGTTTTTGAACTTTGTTTGAGTAAGTGGCGAACGTTTTGAAGTAATTTACTCACCGTTGTTGTAGACATCCCAGTATGATACACAACCCACGCTTCCTTCCACTTTGGTGTCCTTGCGTGTTTACTAACCGCAGCTCTCAGGTCATCGTGAAAGCACGCCTGAAGTGTTCTCTGTCCTACGTTGTCTCAAATTCGTGGGATGTTTCCCTGTAATTAACTGTCCACAGATTTATCACCTTCCACAGCAAGGCCTCTGATTTTATCTGACACAGTCATAATCAGATAGGACTCTACCGCTTTCTTTCAACTTCAGTACCGCCATGATGCCAGGCGATGGGCACAGTCTATGTTATGTTCAATTGGGAATGTAAATGTCAACTCTGAAAGATATAACAATTTTTGCTCTGTGAAAGCAATGACAAAGACCAACTAAGGACGTTTAATAATAAGCGATCATTTTAATTCAATTTTAGTTAGTTTTGCAAACGACATTAAGTAGTTTATTACTTTTTTTAATTTTTTTTTTTATACTTCAGTTAGCGACATGTTGTTTCCCACCTTGTTTTCGTTAATTTTCATTATTGTTCATTATAACCTTCATCCCTAATTAGGACATATTTGATCAGCAAGGTATTATGAAGTAGGCCTATGCACTGAATAGTGCACACAGATTATTCACCCACATATCTCATTACATCATTCCATAAGAGTCTTTGTAAAATACAATGCACTGTATCCTTGATTGCCTCAACCTCACTTCAATAGAAAACAGCTATCATCATAAAGACCACAGGACTATCTGAATGATATATCTACAAAACTTGCAAATGTCTTTTTAGAGAATTTTTAGGGATGTAGAGATGTTAAATATGTTCCGACTGTTGCTGTCCCTTGCAATGTTTAGTTAGTTTCAACTTTCATTTATACTTTTTTCTGTTATTTCCATCTTTGTAGTTGTTTTAAGAACAGGAAATAGAAGAACAATACAAAACCTTATCAACTTGTACACCACAGTACTCATTTCTTGCCTTTATTACATGCCAAGATGTTTTGTTTATCTAGCTAATTATATGGCTCTCTTTCAGTTTGGACATCCGCAGTTTCATTGATATTGTTGTACAGTCTTCTTTCCTTGTGCTGTTAATCTAATCATATATTGCTTTAAAAACAAATAATCAAAGATGTTTTGATGAAGATATTGGAATGATACATTTGGAATGAAGCTTTATAGTAATGCATAGTGTCTAAATATGAATCTTTACAATATCTCTGTATATCAAATAGCAAATAAAAAATGTTTGTCCATCTAAACCACTTTCACTCTTGAGTGTTCAATACCAATGTTCTCTTATGGTGGAAGACAACTTATGCATGTCATGGGACTTTAAAAAAAAAAAAACCTCAAGCAGCAGCAAGTCTAGATGAATTAGGCCATTCATGTTTAACATAAAGTATCATTATTACGAACATAACAGCAATCAAAGACTTCATAATACTTGGATTCCCAGGACTTGACCAAATGTATTATGGACCTGTATCTACTCTTCTTTTCTTTACCTACATGGCTATTCTTGTTGGTAATGTATTTATTTTAGTTTTTGTTGGAGTTGAGCGGCATCTTCATAAGCCAACCTATTTGATCTTTTGTCATATGGCAATGAATGATTTGTTATTTGGGACAGTGACCTTACCAAAAATAATATCCAGATATTGGTGGAATGACAAGATAACATCCTTGCTGCCTGCTTCACTCAGATGTTTTTTGTTCATTCCTTGGGGCAATTCAATCTCTCCTTCTCCTTATTATGGCCCTTGATCGTTTTATTGCAGTTTGTTTCCCATTAAAATATCCTGTTCTAATTACAAACAACATTGTATCTATGGCTTGCGGGTTTTCATGGATTGGGACATTTCTTAACATTACATTACATTACAATCTACATTGCCTTATTGTAATTCTAACATAATTGTGCAATGTTATTGTGACCATAATTTAGCTGTAAGCTTGGGATGTGGTGGAGATGTTAAATATGTTCAGACTGTTGCTTTCAGCCTTGCAATGTTTAGTCTCCTGCTTCCACTTTCATTTATACTTTTTTCCTTTATTTCCATCTTTGTAGTTGTTTTTAGAATAGGAAATGAAGAAGGACGATACAAAACCTTATCAACTTGTACACCACAGTTACTCATTTCTTGCCTTTATTTCATGCCAAGATGTTTGTTTATCTAGCTAATTATATAGGATTCTATTTCAGTTTGGACATCCAATATTATTGATATTGTTGTACAGTCTTCTTCCTTGTGCTGTTAATCTACTCATATATTGCTTTAAAACCAATATATCAAAGATGTTTTGATGAAGAGATTGAAAAATGCTAAAGTCGGAATGAAGCTTTGTAGTAATGCATAGTGTCTAAATATGAATCTTACCATATCTCTGTATATCCAATAACAAATAAAAAATGTTTGTCCATCTAAACCACTTTCACTCTAGAGCATTTTATATAAATGTTCTCTTTATGGTGGAAAACCTAATTTTTTATTTCACAGTTCTGCTAGATAAATTGAAATGCATTTGTTTAAATTTTCTGTCAAAGACCTGAGCAAATTTCTGTACTAAAACAAAAAGTATGTGAGAAAGTGACACCCATGTGCAGTGTTACAAAAGTAACGCAATTACAGTAGTAATAGATAAAACATATTTTCCACTGAGAAACCCTCAGAAAATATGTTTTATTGCTCTCATTCCAAGCATTGCCATGCTCTCTCTCTTTCTTGCTGGCCCACCTGAGGTACAGGTGTACTGTCTACAGTTGAGAGAGTTGCCTTTTACAAGGAGTCAGAAAGCTAAAGCAATCAGAGGCTTTTTTGGGAGGCCAGCTCATAAAAAAACTTTAGAAAAAGTCAGATCAAGCCAACTCAGCTGTATTACAATGCTCATCTAAAGGATGTGAACAAGATTCAAATTTAACTATATAATGTCTAAATTGTATCTGACGATAAAAATACATCCCTCTGCTCGCACATCTTAAGAGTATCAGCCTATTGTGCTATAATAGACACATCAAACCATGAACACCTTTCTTCTCTTAACCTACCTGGGTTTTGTTGGTGGGGATCAGTTTTGTTTTATCTTTAAATAACTGACAGTTGCTGTTATTACTACACAGCCCTGATCTCTCCAAAGTACATTCAAAATATTCAGCTCACCTGAACAAGTAAAGGTTCAACTTATCGGAGGTGTCAATTTGCACCAAATTGTTCCTTTTGAAATTTTGAACAAACTAAGACCATGGGAAGAGAGGGTTCTGAGTTAGACCAAGGTTTGTGAAAAGGATGAACAGGTTTTCTTAACAAATGCGTTTTTAGGAGAATTGTACATACGTCAAACAGAACAGCTGTTTAGGATATTTCACTTAAGGATAGGTTGTACACAGGCTGTGAGTCAGTGGACATACCAGTAGTGACCAGGGGCGTTTCTAAGACTTGATGAGGTTCAGGGCATAGCCCAGACCCATTTAAATAAACTAAATTCAATGCAAAATGGCCATAGACTTGCCCAGCTTGTTAATAGACAATGTAGGTTAATTTCAACTGCCCAGTTTGTAGATGTTAGTTAGATGGCACAATCATTTGGCCTTATCACACCTGGCCTGAAAACCAAAAGCCATAGTTATAATAATAATAATACATTTTTTTTGTAATACACTTTACAATTAAGACAAACCTCAAAATGCTACAGGTAAGATCATAAAAGCAAGATAAAAACATCAGTTTAAAATACATATAAATAGTGCAACGCCATTATTGTGCAAGGTTAAAACTCATATGTTCTGCTAAACAGAAATGTTTTTAGTCCTTTTAAAAGGTCTCAATATTCTGTGGGGCCCTCGGATGGTCAGGGAGGCTATTCCAAGTCCGAGGAGCGGCAGAGCAGAAGGCTCGATCACCCATGGTGCTAAGCTTAGTTCTCGGGATTAAGAGGCGGTTGGAGTTGTTTGAGCGGAGGGATCTTGTTGTAGTGAGAGGGGTGAGTAGATCTTTCAGGTGGGGGGGTTGCATTTCCATAGATGCACTGGTGGGTGAGACTCGAGACCTTCATATTCAATCCTAGCAGAAACGGGAGGCCAGTGAAGTGAGTGGAGTATGGGTGTGATGTGGTCGTAGTTTTGCACTCTCATCAGGTTCTTGCAGCACTATTCTGAACATACTGTAGTTTCTGTAGATTCTTGTTAGGGATCCCGATGAGAAGTGCGTTACAGTAACCGGAGGAGACCAGTTTTTCAGCATCATCTAAGAGGAGTGTAGAACAGAGCTTTGCAGTATTTCTGAAATGATAGAAAGAGATTGCAGAGTTTTTGATATGGGCTTCAAATATGGTGACTGTTGTGGAGAGGGGAATGTCTTGACCAGAGATAGTTATACCGGTTATGAAGGATGACTGGACTTGATGAGAGGTGGCAACATGAATTGCCTCGGTTTTGGAGCTGTTCAACAGGAGAAAATTGTGTTTCATTCACACCTTTATTTCCTCCAGATAAGTGGTGAGTGTTGAAGACGATGATGCTGTTGGTGAAGCTGCAGTGGGGTGTGAGTCAGATTTCATGCACAGATGTGTGTCATCAGCATAACAATGAAATGAGACTCCATGGTGGCTGATGATGTGGCCAAGGGGGAAGATGTAAATGATGAAGAGGATGGAGCCATGGACTGACCCCTGGGGGACTCCGCAGGTGACTGTGTGTTGCTGGGACCTTGCGCTTCCAAGTGAAATGTACTCTGTTCTGTCAGTGATGTATGATTTAAACCAGTTCAGAGCAGTGTCAGTGAGCCCAGTGGTTTGGTGACGTACTGTAGCTGCACCATGGCAGACAGGGAGAGGCTGCTGCAGAGAGCTGCCTGAACACATAGCTACCCCGGCTTTGATCAGTTGGACCTGTTGCCCTCAGGAAGGTGCTACAGGTGCTTCAGAACAAACACTAACAGACTCAAGAACAGTTTCTTCCCAAAAGCCATAACCACTCTGAACTTACACATGCACGGACTTCACTTCACAGCCTTTTCAGAGTTGCAGAAAGACATTTGTTTGCAATTATTTTGATTAAAATCGGCTCTTTATAATTTGATGAGACAGTTTGTTTGTACTTTAGTTCATATTCTTTTATTTCCTCGGGCTAGCAAATAGAAAATAGGCCTATTTTAGTTCAGGTTGGCACAATGTTATATGGATTAATTTAATTCTTTTTGGCCTCTCTGACTTTAGCAAGTAGCCTACATTTCAATAAAAATAGTATAAATCTACATTCTCGATAATATTATTCTTTATGTAGCCTGCCTATCAGTTGTTTTTAAGTGAAATAAACATTGAAAAATATTGGATCGGTAAAATGAAACATTAAAGGTCACACGACCGGCACCAATATTTTGTAGCGGACACACTGCCTAGTACAATGTTTCCTCTGAAGTAGAAGTACACAGTAAGTCTGTAGTATACAGTGGGTTTGCATGTGTAGTATTGTATAGTGCTTTGGGTTCCTTCTTTTTTCTTGAAGATTTCTTTTAAGTTTTTACTTCATTTAATAGTGATAGAGGATATACAGGAAAGGGGAGAGAGGAAGAGAAGAGCAGCAAAGGGCCAGAGGACAGATTTGAACCCGGGGCCCCTTTGCTTTCCTCTTTAAGTAATCTTGGGTACAATGATTCTAGAGAAATACCACATGCGGAGCAAACGGCACATTCCAAACAGGCACTGCA
Organism: Etheostoma spectabile; assembly: GCF_008692095.1. Classification (NCBI taxonomy): domain Eukaryota; kingdom Metazoa; phylum Chordata; class Actinopteri; order Perciformes; family Percidae; genus Etheostoma; species Etheostoma spectabile. The sequence goes on along the minus strand of NC_045735.1, from coordinate 20,863,784 downwards.
CTAGTGAATATAAAGCACAAAAGGTCAAGTCAGTTATATCAAAACACAGAGTAATGTTTTCTTTCAAATAAGACCATTATATTTCTCATTTTAACCAGTCAGGCTGAAGGCTTTACAATAGAGGCACATGTGTGTTTTGGTCATCTGACCCGGCTGTTACTTTGAAAATTAAGCGATTCAGTTCACAATAACTGTGGGGGGTGGGGGTATCAGATGACAAGTTGAAATGTGTTTTAATAACAATAAATGTATTTATCATTTAAATACATATAACTTGTATTGTTAGTGATTTACAGAATTTCAGTAAGCAAACTACTGGACTAGGATCAACAAAATTTCTTTCCATGCAGCAATAGACCTTTGCATGCCATAGCCCCCCTGGGATTTAATGTTAAAAGTTTAACATTAATGATGGATGATGATACAACAACACAAATGAGATCCATGGGGCAGCTAATTAGTGTATCACGCCTAACAGAAGTGTGCACATGTTTTTTTTTCCAATGTGTGTGTCTTTGTGCCTTAGGGAATTCTTATCTCAACAGTCTTATGTAATGTTGTTTTCCCAGTTCACATATTCCAAACACTGTGTTTTGCACATATCTTCTGTTGAAACAATTCTCTCCTCCAACTTTGTGGCAACCTCAACTCTTTAATATGTTATTTGTATAAACTGACATCTTAAATAGAGGTACATAGATTTCGGAAAGTTAAAATATGAATGCTGTACATTGTGTGTACTGTAGCCTGTAAGGCAGCAATACATGAGGCTTATACAGTAGCCTCACTGGTCAAAATACATGTTTGTTTATTTTAGCAAGTACTGTGTGGTTTAACTGCCTGAACTCTGATTATCAATCCTTATATCAAGTTGATTTTCTATTTATTGAGTGTATATTAGGGGTGTGAATCTTTGATTTGATTTGATTCGATTACGATTATCCTGTCAACGATTCAAATCGATTCATTCCCTCCTTAATATTATTATGTATTACTACACATGGTTTTCATCAACAAATTCAATCAGTCAGATATCAACTCCCAGGGCCGGTTCTAGCCTGCTATATTAGGGTGGGCTGGTAGAAAAAATAGGTGGAAAGGTTAGTAGCACAGTTTAGAGAAGTGCATTAGTGACCCAACGGGTGCTGGTTTCCACATCGGAGGTGCAAAACTGAAACTACGGCAGAAGAACAGATGCAGTGTCACATGTCGGCAGCAGACACACAACACAGAAGCACGTCCATTATACTCAACTGGAACTGGTACATTGACTCTGAAAGCCGCGCTGCTCATCTCTATTTTTACAGAAAGAGTGGACACAAACCAACAGACAGGTGTGCTTCAGAGCACAATAATGATGAGAAGACGAAGAAGTGGGCAACTTTAGAGGCAGGCTTTAGGCTGCCCACCCAATTAGAAGTTAGAAATGGTGCTGGTGTTTTCTGTGCAATTTTTTTTTCTATTGACTTTTCTTAACTTTTGATTTAGTGGGCAAGATGTACGTTTTGGTTTTGCTGCTGCCGGCCCCGTGCACTCCCTTTTTATTGTATCTCTCTCTTAAAAAAACTTCCTGAATGTAGCAGTAGTAGAGTCTGAAGACAACAGACAAAAGGCAAAAACAAAATTAGCAGCAACCGGAAAATCAACAAGCATGATCAACAGGCTACAATTGATTATGGTCTGTCACTGCTGGATACAGGTTTTTAACATTTATGTACATAAAGCTTCTGCCATGTACTACTACAACTACATCATTAATCTTACTGCTACTTCTATTATTATATTATATAATTACATTACCCATATTACAAACTAAAATTACCACAGACAACTGTAGTAACAATATCTACATTGTTAAACAACTTAAGACACAAAACTCATAAGATAAAAGGCTTCACATTCCATGTTCATCATTTGTTTGTCATGTTATGCTTCAGAGACGTCATGAACTTAGATTAAACAGGTGCTATGTGCTGAGAGACCACTATTAAACACTGGGGATAGTAACACTCCCTCATCAGTAACAATTTAGGTACACAGGGTTTGTTCAAGTGCAACTGTTTACTCATGTGAGATTTATAAACCATTAGCATTATTAAATGAATGGCTCTTAACCATTTATGGCAATTAACCCTCATGAGTTCCTCGCTATGCATAGTTGGCATAACAGTTTCCCTCCCACACACACACATCAATTTAATAGTAATTATTATGTTAATTGAAAAAAGTCATACATTAACACCTACCAGAAATACAGAAAAAAAATGTTATGTTTCTTACTTTTTTATCTTCACAGTAACTGATGGATGTATTTCCGCTAGAGAGGCTAAGAGAGATTTATGTGACTGATTGTTAGTGATCCACAGAGAATAAAAAAGGATGGGACATTGACCTTCATCACAAGCAGGTGTGGGTTGTCTTCTGGAGGGAGTGGTTTCAGTAATCTCCATATTATCTTGTAACTGTGCTATAAGTTCAGTTTTTCCTGTTTTTTCTGTAGAAGGACTTCAGATCTTTTCTTTAGATAAAGATCTTATTTTTGCACCATCTTAGCCTCTTGATAAAGTATTTGATTCATCCTCTGCATCTGAAAGTCTTCGACAACATGTAGGTGTAAAAGGTTGAGTGGTAGAAATTGATCATCTTGTTTGTTTGTTTAAAGTCTGATAATGAGTGTGTGAGTTACTTACACTTAGTTTTATTAATCCTATTTTAATGCAAAACAGTGATTGCAATCAAATGGTTGACAGTGTATGAGGTGTTCCTGCATTGCTTTTGTGTAAATGTTTGATATGATGATGATGATATGATGTTAAAATGTTTTATATTTTTTTTCAGTGTGTTTAGGAAATTTGTACTCCATCATGTCGGGGGGGAATCAAAGCATTGTCACTGAGTTTATCCTCACTGGATTCCCTGGACTTCATCCAGAGTACCAAGGACTTGTCTCAGCAGTACTGTTCTTAGTCTATTTCTTAACTGTGGCAGGCAATGTTACTTTTTTTTTTTTATTTGCAACCGACCGCAACCTTCATAAGCCAATGTATTATATAATTCTAAATCTAAGTGCATGTGACATTCTCTTAAGCACAGTCACTTTACCTAAGATCATCAGTAGGTATTGGTTTCAATCAGGGAACATTTCGTTCATTGCGTGCTTCGTCCAAATGTTTTTTGTTCACTATCTTGGCACAGTGAATTCTTTTATTCTCTTTCTGATGGCTTTAGATAGGTATTTGGCAATCTGCCATCCTCTCCGATATTCCCTTGTTCTTAAAAACTCCACTATCCTCATTCTAAGTATTACAGCATGGGTAACTGCCATTGCATCCAATTTAATGTTGGTTATTAGAGCATATCCTCTGCCTTACTGTGCTTCAAACATTATCAACAACTGCTACTGTGATCATGTTGGTATAACAACGCTGGCATGCACTGACAGGACTCCTTATGGTTTCCCTGCTTTTGTGTTGGCAATGGTTATGTTACTGGGACCTCTGGCATTCATACTGTTCTCATATTGCTCTATACTTATAGCTGTATTTAAAATAGCAAATTTCCAAAGTCGTATAAAATCTCTGTCCACTTGCAGTCCTCAACTGATTATAATCTCACTCTATTATTTACCCAGATGTTGTGTTTATTTAGCCAGCAATGGCTTCGGCATTAGATTTAGTGATAATGTGCGAATAGTAATTATTATGCTGTATAGCCTTGGTCCCCCCATGATTAATCCACTTATATACTGCTTGAGAGCTAAAGACATGAGAGAAAGTTTGCGGAAGCAATTCAAGTTATATTTCAGCTATAAGTAACTGATAAACCAATCAGTCCTTTCAGGTTTTTCCGGTGTCGCGATTGCACCAATTCTTGCAAATTCATACTGTGACTTTGGTGCAACTCGCAATTATGACCAATCATCGCAATTTTTCAGCAAATTTGACCAATGACCGGAGCTTCCCACGACTTCAACCAATCCCAGCAGTCCCACGTGCCAGACTCTGTATCAGTAGGTGACTCTGAAAGCTACTTACCAAGCGGGAGTGAGAACAGGTTGACGTCACACGTACCTGAATGAAGACAAACCTTGTGTGACTCCAACATCTCACCAAGGGGATAAGCAAGCATCCACGAAGCGTAGCTCATATGATGCCATTATGATTTACAAAAATGGGACAGACGTTTGTACATACAAATAGACGGAAAGAAAACCTGAAAATGTTATGCATCTTGCTATGGCTTTCGCAGGCGCGGTGGCATAAAAATATATGGTGCACAGACGGAGTACAAAGCATAGAAAAACAATTTCTTCTAACTGGCTAATGTGATGTGTCCCAATTAAAGTACAGAAAAATAAAATATTTGACATGGTATACTCCTGCCCCTGGCTATTCATACTGTACGCATATTTCTAATTGCCAGTCATGTCTCTCTCTCTCTCAGATAGAAAGAGACAGGATTAGTGGAGAAACTGTAGTAATTGTAGCCTATATGTGGCTGTGTGTGTGTGTGTGTGTGTGTGTGTGTGTGTGTGTGTCGCTCTCTCTCTGTCCACCTGTCGGCCTCTCTCGCCGTGTGCCTGCTCATGGGTCTAGCTTTGAGAAGTCAAGACAGCCAAAATCACCATAAACCTGCCTGTTTTATTTTTAAATATGTTTATTTTGGCAAAATATCCGGCTGCACTGTGGACTTCCTGTATGTGATTACCTGCCTGGCTTGCAGAGATGGCAAAGTACTCACTTTCCGTACTTAAGTAGAAGTACAGATACTTGGGTTAAAAAATACTCTGGTAAAAGTGGAAGTACTGATTAAACTTCTTTACTCAAGGAAAAGTAACAAAGTAAAAGCTTGGAAATTTACTTAAAGTATAAAAGTAAAAGTAGCCTTGCGAATGACAACCATTTTTTATACAAAGCTACCTGGACCACACCAATGTGTGGCCAATAGGCCTAAAACATAACATATATGATTATTATGACAGAAACTGGGACTCCAGGTTAATGAGATTCTGACTCATTAGCAAGATATGAATTCAGTTGTGATTCTGTGAGAATTTTGAATCTTCCCCCTAACATTTAAATGAATGTAAATGTACCTGTATGTGTGTGTGCTCAAATATGGCTTCCGGAAAGAAAATAAAGGATTAAAATATGAATTACTAAACGGACATTAATTAAGAAGTTCCCACCACATTGGCCAGGAGTCATTCTTGATGCCTAAACATCTCTCTCAGATAAGGCCGAGGATGATTGGGAATGTCTTGCTGCTTGTCTGACGGATCTCTGTTTTCTTCCTTTTCAATCATGTCGCCATCCATACTACTATGTGCTAACGTTAGCGCCATCAAGCCGCAATGATTTAATGTGAATTAATGCAGAATGCTGAATCTGTTGAGTTGCGTCAAATGCAACGTAGGCCTACAGTAGATATATCCCATCCCTTTAGATTGAATATGGTATTGATGACGTAAACAATAATAACGATAACTCCAGTGAAATGATGTGAAAGTTGAGGACTAGATAAGGACTGGATTAAAGCTGATTCTGGTTTCCAACTTTGCCCCAGGTGTGTCTGTTAAAACAGACGGAGACAACATCTCTCTAGCTAAGTTCCCATCCACTTGTCAACTGAACTACAGTATCTGAAGTTGGTGAACAGGTGAAGACAACACCAAAATCACTAGCTAACTCAGGCTACTTTAAATGTGCAAGAACTATAGACCAATAACAGACTTAAGTGAACTGACAACATAAATTATACAATTTACAGTTCTCAAAGAGGCACACACACAATCTCAGCTGATTATCCTCCGAACAGCTCTCTTTTTCCTTTCTCTCACTTCTTTCTCCGTGTGGCGCGCGCACCCGCGCTATTTTCCGACATAACGACCTCTTGTACAAAACGAAAGTAACGAGCCAATTTTGTAAAATGTAAGAAGTAGAAAGTACCGATATTTGTGTTAAAATGTAAGGAGTTGAAGTAAAAAGTCGCCACAAAAATAAACAGTAAAGTAAAAATATCTGAAAAATCTACTTCGTTACTTCCCATCTCTGCTGGCTTGACACATATGGACAAGAAATAGAGGAGACGCCGAAATTATGGACGCTATGCGCCCGGTGTGGCCTGACAGATTGGATAACATGGGCGCCAAAATAAAAAAAAGATGCGCTTCCAGCTGTTAGTCTTCAGCATGTAAATCCTGAGCTTCATCAAAAACTCTGTGTGGCAAAAATAAATAAATAACACAAACAAGCCACCCTAACACACAACAGCTAGACATAAATAAATATTGGTTGATGACATCGGACCGGTTTTGCTCACCGGACCGTTGCCGATATATAATTTTATAACGATACTGATATGATCCCTAGCAAGGTTATTATAGTTTTGCATTTTTTTATTTAGTGCTTCTAAATGGCATACTTGTTTTTATGTGCATGGTGTACAGCATAACTGACGATTACAACAGTTATGTTTTGTATTGTGTAAATGAAGTGTCTGAGCGAGCGCATTTCGGTTCAAACGGGCTGTGTGTTCGTCTTCTGGCTGAGATAATTTTGAGTTGCCATATGTGCAAAACTTGCACAATATAATGAGCCAAACTGGGATTGACATTAAAAAACTAATAAATAAAAACTGTTTTGGCTGAAAATTGTCATTTTCAACTACTCTTTGACTAGCATCAGCACAGGGGGAATTCATCCCATCTTTTTACTAGGCTGCATAAGTGGGACCTAGGAAAACCTACTTTGAATAGGCTTTATCTTTTTAGTGACAGCTAAAATTCAATATTTTCGATATGCCTGATGTAGTAGTTTGAGATCTTGAGGTCGTGTGATGAGTGAGTAAGTGTAAATTCAAGTTGGAGTTTTCCCATTAACGAGGCCTTTTGAACACAACACGTTCGGTTTGAACGCAGCCGTTATTGCGAGAAAAGGCGCCCAAAGATCGTGGTCAGAGATCGGGGAAAAACGGTCGGTGCATAAAGTCACGGTAAGTTTTCAATGTAATGTTTCTGCTGACAATTGATATATTCAGCTATTCTGGTTATTCCTACTTTGCAAGATATTGGCTAATGGCAAGTCAGCAAATTGTGTACCGTTATTTAAGAACTTATTTTGTAGTTCAAGGGCAACTCTTGCCAACTGTGGCATTTCAAGGCAAGTGTTTAGAAATAAAATTAAATAAATTGATGCTTTGTCTTCGCAGTGTAAGAACAAGAATTATTGCTTAAGTGAAACTTGAGTTAGCTAACGTTAGCTAGCTAATGGCTGTAACTTTACTTAATGTTAGCTAACGTTACCAGAAAACTAACCATTCATGCAGTAACAAAAAATGCAAATTCAATGCATTAACATTACGTTAACGTCACAAGTTCAGGCATAAGGCCGTACAGGCACGTTAACGTTATTTCACGACAACAATTTCTGTGTTTTTTTTCCCCGGGCAACATCGCCATGATTAGCTGTTAGCTACATGTCTTGATGAGTTCAGTGTTAGCTAGCGATAGCTAACTAGACCTTAAGAGTTGAGCTGCTTTGATGGGACGGACCGTGGAATAACTAGCTACATTTCTGGCAACTTCAAGGCATTCGTAATGTAACTTAACCTCGGGATAAATATTTCACAAGAAGAAGAAAACGCTGGATCTTAATTTACAGCGTAGACCAGAGTTGACAACATAAACGTTATGTTGTTTAAATGTTATATATGATACTCTAACGTCCCAGTCCCGTGAATGCAGCATGTCACCTTTCAAAATGTTGCACGCACGCATGACTGTTTTGTAAGTAAGGTTCAACTCCTCTCGCTGTTATGTAGACTGACTGACTGAAATAAGGCACTTCACATTACGAACAGTCAACGTTAAGTCCGTTATTTGCACTTCTATAATAATGAACACACACCATGCTTCACCTGTTAATTCAAAGATTTTATGAGATGATCAGTAATACATTTTCCTTCACTAAAACTCTATTCTGTGTTATGATGTTTTGGATCATAATACTGTTACATAGATTTGCGGGCCGTAAAATACAGGGTGGCAGTTAACCATTAAGTTAAGCTGCTTCCATCTGATACACTTGCTGCTATTTGAAAATATGTATCAATGTAAAATGTTCTTCTTTGCAGAGCTGTTGACAACCTACAGGTTAGCCTACAGGTTGGCTAATTATCAAAGAGAACTTGGTGTGATTGCTGTGTTATGGAGAGGGAAAAGTGGAATATTGCTAGCAGCCACTTAAGGAAAAGGGCTGTTAAAAGAGGAAACCAGTTGTTTGAATCTTTCAATGAGCATGATAATAGTGTTGAGGAAAATTCTGAAGAGAACTAAAGTGGAGCAGTCGTTTCAAGCTCTGATTTGCCACCAAACTGTGGATCAGAGAGCAGTGGAGAAAGTGAATTAAGTAGTAATGAAGATATCCATTTTGATGGAAGGGGGGAGGTTCCTAAAGATGATTTGGCAGGTTTTTTGAGAGACTGGGCATCGATTGCTTTATCTGCCCTTTTGTCTAAACTGAAAGTCCATCACCCCTCTTTGCCAAAAGATGCTAGAACACACACCGACTTGCCATAGTGTTGCTTACTTGGCAGGTGGATCATTCCATTATTTTGGTTTACAGAACATGTTCAGCCGAACATTTCAGAAGCTTACATCATTTATCCAGAGTCATCACAATTTCAAATTACAACTGAACATTGATGGTCTTCCAATTTTCAAAAGTTCAGCTGTACAGTTTTGGACAATTTTGGGGATGCTCCAAGGGTATAGTAGAAAACCTGTGCTGACTGCTCTTTTCTGTGGAAAGTCAAAGCCTCAGTCATCGTCAGAATATTTGAAGGATCTGATCTGCGAGTTGAAATCCATGAGCAGTGGATTTATTATTAATGGTAAGACATTCTTCTTAACTGTGTGCTCAGTAATCTGTGATTACTAACTAACTAACTATTGTTAATATTTTACTTTCAACTAAAGTTGTATGTTGGGCAGCAGTGATGCAATTTATTTTTTCACTACTGTCCTAAATACCAGCTTATTGAAAAGTAAAATCATGTAAATTTGTTATAATTGTGTTACATTGATATATGGCATGTATCCTTTTAAGTACATTTTTCAGCTTACTGCACTGATTGTCATTGGAGGAATTGATGTTGAGGACAGTGTTTGGCGAGTTATGAAGCATTGCTTTACCAACCCCCTAGCCAAACAGCTCAACTGGCGTGGCATCAATGGCAAAACAGCTTTCCACAGTTTGCAACTGAAAGATGTAATTACTGGTAAGTGTTACGCCGATTACTTCAACGAATCACCCAAGTCCTTTGGAACTTGTTAAAATGGTTTTATTGTGTGTATCAGTACATTTGAATCTTTTTCAGCACATTTTTACAATACCGTGATAAATTTGGTCATCATGATATGAAATGTCCGTACCGCCATACTCTCTACCTTGGGGTCAATGGACCATGACTAGGATACAGCACAGCAAGCGATTGTCCAAAGCTTAGATTGTGTCCTAAGATTTTAAAAGTTGAGTACTCCATCCATGGCTTTACAATTTTCTCTATATTAAGGGACTGTCAGAAACAATAGGCTCACAGCAACAGCCACAGATCAAGAGGCAGAAACCTACATAAAAAGATGGCTTCATCTGGCGAGCGACCGAGACGGAGGGAGAAGAGAAAGAGAAGAACGAAGACGGACTGTCCAAAAAAAACGTAAGTCAGTTATTACATCTATTTATATAGAATATAAATGGATTGTGGCTCAGATTTGGTCCAGTTCTGGTTTATTTGGTTTGTTCTTGGTTGGCATGTGGCATGGTTATGGCTCACTTGGCCCAGATCTGGCAAATAGAAGTGGACCGCCCAATCGCCATCATTCCACGCAGTATGCGGGTTGGATGAGAAAATGGAATGTGGGCCACATCTGGGCCAGAAAAAAATGGACTGTGGCCCAGATTTGGGCCAGTTCTGGTTTATTTGGTTTGTGCATGGTTTTGGCATGCTTGTGGGCTCACTTCTGACAAGCAGGAGTGGACCGACCAAGTGCCATCATTCCACGCGGTATGTGGGCCAGGTGAAAGTGTCAAGTATGGTGGGATAGTGGCATTTCCAGCAGCCTGCATGGAAACTGCATTGAAAAAATGTAGATCATGAACATATCCTGCCTCCATTGCGCCTCTACAAATATTTCACACACAAGACTTAGTTTATTTCACTGGAAAACAGGGCTGGGCTTACTGGAATTTTTTAGTTTAAGCATTGACATCTAAAGTACCTTGTATTTTCTGAACAAGTGCATCTAACATCTTGCCAAGAAATAGCCCCCCCCCCCCCCCCCCAAGTAAAATTAAACATGGTTTACACCTTGGTTTTTGTTGTTTAACAAACAAGATTAGTGAGCTTTAAAGTTTTCACCCATCAGCAAGTAAGCTTGGCAATTTAGCCTATTTTTATTAAATTCAGCTTAATTGAGAAAAAAGCTGATTTCACAGTACCAATAACATGGCTTTGACTCCATCGGTCTGACAATCGGACAATCGGACATCTTCATTCAGCCTAATCCGTTGCTCATTTATTATGAATCAGAAAATGTATTCTTAATAGCAGTCGAGGTCAGGTGTAATTTTTAATTAGTTTTAATAAGTAGATTGTGATTAGAGTTTGAGTATGGCACTTTATCAGTGCTGCTGACTATGTGACGTGACGAATTTTCCAGAGAGTCTTTCTTAACAGTCCATGTCTCAAAACAACAGTCTCAAACAATGTCATCTTCTATGGTGTATTAACTATTATATTTTATACAGCTAACTCTTCTACACTGTTGCATTTAATTCAACATGTGATGTGATAGAACAGTCCATGGTTTTAACGTGATGTGGAGCAGTGGTCTGAGGGTTGTATTTGTTTTGACCTCCAGATGGACCAACGTCGTAAGGGGACAAACCCCGACCGGCCCAGCAGCCCGCGGCCCATCCACCGTAGGATCCCAGCGGCAGCGTCCCAGAGTGGCTTCCCACCTGGCACTGACCCTGGATCCTCAGCTGGAAAGCCGCTGACTCTGGAGGTAAGTCTGACTCCGGCTCTGTTAGACTGGCAACATTGTAATTGAAACTTTAATGTCAATTAAGCTTCTTTGAATTAAAAAAGATTGATAGATAGATAGATAGATAGATAGATAGATAGATTCCTTAAGGTACTCAAACAACGTCATCATATATGATGTATTAACTTTTACATTTTATACAGCTATATCTTCTATACTTTTGCTTGTATATAATTTAATACATACCATTTATTTTTAATTAAGTATTGTTGCATTGTGATCGGGATCCTTTTAATTCAACATGTGATGTGATAGAACAGTCCATGGTGTTAACATGATGTGGAGCAGTGGTCTGAGTGTTGTATTTGTTTTGACCTCCAGACCGATCAACGTCGTAAGTGGACAAGAGACTTTGTTCCAAACCCCGTCCGGCCCAGCAGCCCGCGGACCCTCCACCGTAGGATCCCAGCGGCAGCGTCCCAGAGTGGCGTCCCACCTGGCACTGACCCTGGCTCCTCAGCTGGAAAGCCGCTTACTCTGGAGGTAAGTCTGACTCCGGCTCTCAGTGGAAAAAGTGAAACTTTACTACTATATGTTGACATGGACACACAAGGCATAAGGCCTACTACAGTAATAACACTGTGAAAGAAATGCTACATTTGGCACAGAGACTGGGTGTTCATGTGCTTGATGTTGTGATATGTGTGACATGTGAGATAGAAATCAACAGATAGATATGAATCAATCTTCTTGTTTGGTAATGTTCATATTCCTATTTATCATGTCCTGTCTAAATATTTAGACTGGCAACATTGTTATTGAAGCTTTCCTGTCAATAAAGCCCCTTTGAATGGAAATCAAAAGATAGATAGATAGATAGATAGATAGATAGATAGACCTACTGTCACTGACAAAAGGACTTTTAAATGGAACATGTGAAATTAATACACTTATAAACCAATGTTGTTTTCTATGTATTTTACCTTTAAGACTTTCCGAACAACAAAAAATCCCGAGGCTAAATTCAAATTTTTTTGCTGTAAATGAATTTAATAAGACTGAAATAAGTAGCAGTGAGTAGCTTTTGGATGACTTGGCTTTGTTGGTTGATTTTATACAGACCGTCTGTTTCATCTATTGAACAATTAGACTGATCATAGTAATGTTATAATAAAAATCTTCCCACGTTTTTCTTTAACTTCTTGCCGATGTTTGTCCAGTATGCAAGCAGTGCAGTAAGCCTAATTTACTATGCCTATATTTAAATATGCTCTTCATAGACAAATAATATAGTCTACATAGACTATTTGGGATATTTTGTTTAATTTAGACCTGAAAAGATTGTTTCAAATATTCTGTTTGCATTGTGGCCGAACAACAGCCGCGCATGGTGATCAGCAGAGAGGTGTGACAACTGCAATAATAGTTAGATTTTTCAAATCTTTGAAGAAAAGTCATGAGAATGTCCCGACTTTTCACCCATGAGCAATAGAGCTTTAAATAAGCATGTTGTTGAAGTCTGGCGTGAATGATGCTCTAAAAGGTAGCCCAGGCTTATCTGTAGGCTAAGGTAGTCGGCCAGATGCAAGGATGATGTTTCTCACATCATTTATTAACAGGTCAGAGGTGAGTCAAAATGTTTTAAGAGCTTCATTAATTTAGGCTATATGTCTGGCTCACATGTTGGATATTTCCAATAAAACTGTATTTAATGAAATTGCCACAAACTAACACATGGCATTGTTCTTGCAATGGAGGACTAGTTGATGTCACTTAATTGGAACCTGAGGGAAGACATGTGGTCAGGGTCCATATTGGGTCAGGGACCTGATGATTCCACGGTTGCTATGTTTTGTCTCCAGGTGCATCATTTCACATATGATCATCATTCAAACAAAAACAAACTTTCTATCAGTCAGAAATTCAGAAAATTTCTACTTGCACACCACGATTTCTGTAAAAGAGACAATTCAACTGACGACTTTTTGCACCTTGAGTTCTACTTAAGACCTACTGTCACTGACAAAAGGAGTTTTACATGGAAAATGTGAGATTTATACACTTTCTAAACCAGTGTTGTTGTCTGTGTATTTTACCTTTGAGACCCCAAAATTAACCAATGTTAATTAATCAAATAAGACTGTTTGTAGCCTATAAGTTTGGAGAAGTAGCTTGACTGAAGCAGCTTTTGGTTGACTTGGATTTGTTGGTTGGTTTTATACGGACCGTCTGTTTTTATCTATTAAATAATTAGCCTGATCATAGAAATAATATAATAACAATAATGTTTCAAGATTTTCTTTAACTTCTTGCTGATGTTGAACAAGCAGCTGCAATAGTAAGCTAATGTAATCTTTATTATGCATATTTGAATGTGCTCATAATAAACGCATAATTTCTACATACAGTAGGCTATGTTTATGTATTTTAGTTTTTTAATTTAGGCCTCAAAATGCCATTTAAAATGTTCAGTTATCGTCGTGCCCCGAACAATAGCCCCACGCAGTGAGCAGCAGGTGTGGCGAATACTATATTGTTTTTTAGATGTTTCCAAAGTGGTGATAAGGTGTCGAGTTTTCACCCATCAGCAAGTAAGCTTGGCAATTTAGCCTATTTTTATTAAATTCAGCTTTATTGAGGAAAAACTGATTTCACAGTACCAATAACATGGCTTTGACTCCATCGGTCTGACAATCGGACAATCGGACATCTTCATTCAGCCTAATCCGTCGCTCATTTATTATGAATCAGAAAATGTATTCTTAATAGCAGTCGAGGTCAGGTGTAATTTTTAATTAGTTTTAATAAGTAGATTGTGATTAGAGTTTGAGTATGGCACTTTATCAGTGCTGCTGACTATGTGACGTGACGAATTTTCCAGAGAGTCTTTCTTAACAGTCCATGTCTCAAAACAACAGTCTCAAACAATGTCATCTTCTATGGTGTATTAACTATTATATTTTATACAGCTAACTCTTCTACACTGTTGCTTTTAATTCAACATGTAATGTGATAGAACAGTCCATGGTGTTAACATGATGTGGAGCAGTGGTCTGAGTGTTGTATTTGTTTTGACCTCCAGACCGACCAACGTCGTAAGTGGACAAGAGACTTTGTTCCAAACCCCGTCCGGTCCAGCAGCCCGCGGCCCATCCACCGTAGGATCCCAGCGGCAGCGTCCCAGAGTGGCGTCCCACCTGGCACTGACCCTGGCTCCTCAGCTGGAAAGCCGCTGACTCTGGAGGTAAGTCTGACTCCGGCTCTCAGTGGAAAAAAGTTTAACTTTACTACTGTATGTTGACATGTACACATAAGCCATAAGGCCTACTGCAGTAATAACACTGTGAAAGAAATGCTACATTTGGCACAGAGACTGGGTGTTCATGTGCTTGATGTTGTGATATGTATGACGTGTGAGATAGATATCGACAGATAGATATGAATCAATCTTCTTGTTTGGTAATGTTAATTTTCCTATTTATCATGTCCTGTCTAGATATTTAGACTTGCAACATTGTTATTGAAACTTTCCTGTCAATAAAGCCCCTTTGAATTGAAAAAAAAGATAGATAGATAGATAGATAGATAGATAGATAGATAGATAGATAGATAGATAGACCTACTGTCATTGAAAAAAGGACTTTTAAATGGAACATGTGAGATTTATACACTTATAAACCAATGTTTTTTTCTATGTATTTTACCTTTTAAGACTTTCCGAACCAAAAAAATTCCCTGATGCTAAATGCCAATTTTTTTGCTGTAAATGAATTTAATAAGACTGAAATAAGTAGCAGTGAGTAGCTTTTGGATGACTTGGCTTTGTTGGTTGATTTGATACAGACCGTCTGTTTCATCTATTGAACAATTAGACTGATCATAGAAATATTATAATAAAGATCTTTCCACGTTTTTCCTAACTTCTTGCCGATGTTTGTCCAGTATGCAAGCAGTGCAGTAAGCCTAATTTACTATGCCTATATTTAAATATGCTCTTCATAGACAAATAATATAGCCTACATAGACTTTTTGGATATTTTGTTTAATTTAGACCTGAAAAGATCGTTTTAAATATTCCGTTTGCATTGTGGCCGAACAACATCATTTATTAACAGGTCAGAGGTGAGTCAAAATGTTTTAAGAGCTTCATTAATTTAGGCTATATGTCTGGCTCACATGTGGATATTCCAATAAAACTGTATTTAATGAAATTGCCACAAACTAACACATGGCATTGTTCTTGCAATGGAGGACTAGTTGATGGCACTTATTGGAACCTGAGGGAAGACATGTGGTCAGGGTCCATATTGGGTCAGGGACCTGATAATTCCACGGTTGCTATGTTTGTCTCCAGGTGCATCATTTCACATATGATCATCATTCAAACAAAACAAACTTTCTATCAGTCAGAAATTCAGAAATTTCTACTTGCACACCACGATTTCTGTAAAAGAGACAATTCAACTGACGACTTTTTGCACCTTGAGTTCTACTAAAGACCTACTGTCACTGACAAAAGGACTTTTACATGGAAAATGTGAGATTTATACACTTTCTAAACCAGTGTTGTTGTCTGTGTATTTTACCTTTGAGACCCCAAAATTAACCAATGTTAATTAATCAAATAAGACTGTTTGTAGCCTATAAGTTTGAAGAAGTAGCTTGACTGAAGCAGCTTTTGGTTGACTTGGATTTGTTGGTTGGTTTTATACTGACCGTCTGTTTTATCTATTAAATAATAAGCCTAATCCTAGAAATAATATAATAACAATAATGTTTCAAGATTTTCTTTAACTTTTTGCTGATGTTGAACAAGCAGCTGCAATAGTAAGCTAATGTAATCCTTATTATGCATATTTGAATGTGCTCATAATAAACGCATAATTTCTACATACAGTAGGCTATGTTTATGTATTTTAGTTTTTTAATTTAGGCCTCAAAATGCCATTTAAAATTTTCAGTTATCGTCGTGCCCCAAACAATAGCCCCCCGCAGTGAGCAGCAGGTGTGGCGAATACAATAATAATTTTTAGATGTTTCCAAAGTGGTGATAAGGTGTCGAGTTTTCACCCATCAGCAAGTAAGCTTGGCAATTTAGCCTATTTTTAGTAAATTCAGCTTTGAGAAAAAACTGATTTCACAGTGCCAATGACATGGCTTTGACTCCATCGGTCTGACAATCGGACAATCGGACATCTTCATTCAGCCTAATTCGTCGCTCATTTATTATGAATCAGAAAATGTATTCTTAATAGCAGTCGAGGTCAGGTGTAATTTTTTATTAGTTTTAATAAGTAGATTGTGATTAGAGTTTGAGTATGGCACTTTATCAGTGCTGCTGACTATGTGACGTGACGAATTTTCCAGAGAGTCTTTCTTAACAGTCCATGTCTCAAAACAACAGTCTCAAACAATGTCATCTTCTATGGTGTATTAACTATTATATTTTATACAGCTAACTCTTCTACACTGTTGCTTTTAATTCAACATGTAATGTGATAGAACAGTCCATGGTTTTAACATGATGTGGAGCAGTGGTCTGAGGGTTGTATTTGTTTTGACCTCCAGATGGACCAACGTCGTAAGGGGACAAACCCCGACCGGTCCAGCAGCTCGCGGCACATCCACCGTAGGATCCCAGCGGCAGCGTCCCAGAGTGGCTTCCCACCTGGCACTGACCCTGGATCCTCAGCTGGAAAGCCGCTGACTCTGGAGGTAAGTCTGACTCCGGCTCTCAGTGGAAAAAGTTTAACTTTACTACTGTATGTTGACATGTACACATAAGGCATAAGGCCTACTGCAGTAATAACACTGTGAAAGAAATGCTACATTTGGCACAGAGACTGGGTGTTCATGTGCTTGATGTTGTGATATGTATGACGTGTGAGATAGATATCGACAGATAGATATGAATCAATCTTCTTGTTTGGTAATGTTAATTTTCCTATTTATCATGTCCTGTCTAGATATTTAGACTGGCAACATTGTTATTGAAACTTTCCTGTCAATAAAGCCCCTTTGAATTGAAAAAAAAAGATAGATAGATAGATAGATAGATAGATAGATAGACCTACTGTCATTGAAAAAAGGACTTTTAAATGGAACATGTGAGATTTATACACTTATAAACCAATGTTGTTTTCTATGTATTTTACCTTTTAAGACTTTCCGAACCAAAAAAATTCCCTGATGCTAAATGCCAATTTTTTTGCTGTAAATGAATTTAATAAGACTGAAATAAGTAGCAGTGAGTAGCTTTTGGATGACTTGGCTTTGTTGGTTGATTTGATACAGACCGTCTGTTTCATCTATTGAACAATTAGACTGATCATAGTAATGTTATAATAAAAATCTTCCCACGTTTTTCTTTAACTTTTTGCCGATGTTTGTCCAGTATGCAAGCAGTGCAGTAAGCCTAATTTACTATGCCTATATTTAAATATGCTCTTCATAGACAAATAATATAGCCTACATAGACTTTTTGGGATATTTTGTTTAATTTAGACCTGAAAAGATCGTTTAAAATATTCCGTTTGCATTGTGGCCGAACAACATCATTTATTAACAGGTCAGAGGTGAGTCAAAATGTTTTAAGAGCTTCATTAATTTAGGCTATATGTCTGGCTCACATGTTGGATATTTCCAATAAAACTGTATTTAATGAAATTGCCACAAACTAACAAATGGCATTGTTCTTGCAATGGAGGACTAGTTGATGTCACTTAATTGGAACCTGAGGGAAGACATGTGGTCAGGGTCCATATTGGGTCAGGGACCTGATGATTCCACGGTTGCTATGTTTTGTCTCCAGGTGCATCATTTCACATATGATCATCATTCAAACAAAAACAAACTTTCTATCAGTCAGAAATTCAGAAAATTTCTACTTGCACACCACGATTTCTGTAAAAGAGACAATTCAACTGACGACTTTTTGCACCTTGAGTTCTACTAAAGACCTACTGTCACTGACAAAAGGACTTTTACATGGAAAATGTGAGATTTATACACTTTCTAAACCAGTGTTGTTTTTTGTGTATTTTACATTTGAGACCCCAAAATTAACCAATGTTAATTAATCAAATAAGACTGTTTGTAGCCTATAAGTTTGGAGAAGTAGCTTGACTGAAGCAGCTTTTGGTTGACTTGGATTTGTTGGTTGGTTTTATACGGACCGTCTGTTTTTATCTATTAAATAATTAGCCTGATCATAGAAATAATATAATAACAATAATGTTTCAAGATTTTCTTTAACTTCTTGCTGATGTTGAACAAGCAGCTGCAATAGTAAGCTAATGTAATCTTTATTATGCATATTTGAATGTGCTCATAATAAACGCATAATTTCTACATACAGTAGGCTATGTTTATGTATTTTAGTTTTTTAATTTAGGCCTCAAAATGCCATTTAAAATGTTCAGTTATCGTCGTGCCCCGAACAATAGCCCCACGCAGTGAGCAGCAGGTGTGGCGAATACTATATTGTTTTTTTAGATGTTTCCAAAGTGGTGATAAGGTGTCGAGTTTTCACCCATCAGCAAGTAAGCTTGGCAATTATGCCTATTTTTATTAAATTCAGCTTTATTGAGGAAAAACTGATTTCACAGTACCAATAACATGGCTTTGACTCCATCGGTCTGACAATCGGACATCTTCATTCAGCCTAATCCGTCGCTCATTTATTATGAATCAGAAAATGCATTCTTAATAGCAGTCGAGGTCAGGTGTAATTTTTAATTAGTTTTAATAAGTAGATTGTGATTAGAGTTTGAGTATGGCACTTTATCAGTGCTGCTGACTATGTGACGTGACGAATTTTCCAGAGAGTCTTTCTTAACAGTCCATGTCTCAAAACAACAGTCTCAAACAATGTCATCTTCTATGGTGTATTAACTATTATATTTTATACAGCTAACTCTTCTACACTGTTGCTTTTAATTCAACATGTAATGTGATAGAACAGTCCATGGTGTTAACATGATGTGGAGCAGTGGTCTGAGTGTTGTATTTGTTTTGACCTCCAGACCGACCAACGTCGTAAGTGGACAAGAGACTTTGTTCCAAACCCCGTCCGGCCCAGCAGCCCGCGGCCCATCCACCGTAGGATCCCAGCGGCAGCGTCCCAGAGTGGCGTCCCACCTGGCACTGACCCTGGCTCCTCAGCTGGAAAGCCGCTGACTCTGGAGGTAAGTCTGACTCCGGCTCTCAGTGGAAAAAAGTTTAACTTTACTACTGTATGTTGACATGTACACATAAGCCATAAGGCCTACTGCAGTAATAACACTGTGAAAGAAATGCTACATTTGGCACAGAGACTGGGTGTTCATGTGCTTGATGTTGTGATATGTATGACGTGTGAGATAGATATCGACAGATAGATATGAATCAATCTTCTTGTTTGGTAATGTTAATTTTCCTATTTATCATGTCCTGTCCAGTTATTTAGACTTGCAACATTGTTATTGAAACTTTCCTGTCAATAAAGCCCCTTTGAATTGAAAAAAAAGATAGATAGATAGATAGATAGATAGACCTACTGTCATTGAAAAAAGGACTTTTAAATGGAACATGTGAGATTTATACACTTATAAACCAATGTTTTTTTCTATGTATTTTACCTTTTAAGACTTTCCGAACCAAAAAAATTCCCTGATGCTAAATGCCAATTTTTTTGCTGTAAATGAATTTAATAAGACTGAAATAAGTAGCAGTGAGTAGCTTTTAGATGACTTGGCTTTGTTGGTTGATTTGATACAGACCGTCTGTTTCATCTATTGAACAATTAGACTGATCATAGAAATATTATAATAAAGATCTTCCCACGTTTTTCTTAACTTCTTGCTGATGTTTGTCCAGTATGCAAGCAGTGCAGTAAGCCTAATTTACTATGCCTATATTTAAATATGCTCTTCATAGACAAATAATATAGCCTACATAGACTTTTTGGGATATTTTGTTTAATTTAGACCTGAAAAGATCGTTTAAAATATTCCGTTTGCATTGTGGCCGAACAACATCATTTATTAACAGGTCAGAGGTGAGTCAAAATGTTTTAAGAGCTTCATTAATTTAGGCTATATGTCTGGCTCACATGTTGGATATTTCCAATAAAACTGTATTTAATGAAATTGCCACAAACTAACAAATGGCATTGTTCTTGCAATGGAGGACTAGTTGATGTCACTTAATTGGAACCTGAGGGAAGACATGTGGTCAGGGTCCATATTGGGTCAGGGACCTGATGATTCCACGGTTGCTATGTTTTGTCTCCAGGTGCATCATTTCACATATGATCATCATTCAAACAAAAACAAACTTTCTATCAGTCAGAAATTCAGAAAATTTCTACTTACACACCACGATTTCTGTAAAAGAGACAATTCAACTGACGACTTTTTGCACCTTGAGTTCTACTAAAGACCTACTGTCACTGACAAAAGGACTTTTACATGGAAAATGTGAGATTTATACACTTTCTAAACCAGTGTTGTTGTCTGTGTATTTTACCTTTGAGACCCCAAAATTAACCAATGTTAATTAATCAAATAAGACTGTTTGTAGCCTATAAGTTTGGAGAAGTAGCTTGACTGAAGCAGCTTTTGGTTGACTTGGATTTGTTGGTTGGTTTTATACGGACCGTCTGTTTATCTATTAAATAATAAGCCTAATCCTAGAAAAATATATATAACATAATGTTTCAAGATTTTCTTTAACTTTTTGCTGATGTTGAACAAGCAGCTGCAATAGTAAGCTAATGTAATCCTTATTATGCATATTTGAATGTGCTCATAATAAACGCATAATTTCTACATACAGTAGGCTATGTTTATGTATTTTAGTTTTTTAATTTAGGCCTCAAAATGCCATTTAAAATTTTCAGTTATCGTCGTGCCCCAAACAATAGCCCCCCGCACGCAGTGAGCAGCAGGTGTGGCGAATACAATAATAATTTTTAGATGTTTCCAAAGTGGTGATAAGGTGTCGAGTTTTCACCCATCAGCAAGTAAGCTTGGCAATTTAGCCTAGTTTTAGTAAATTCAACTTTATTGAGGAAAAAGTGATTTCACAGTACCAATGACATGGCTTTGACTCCATCGGTCTGACAATCGGACATCTTCATTCAGCCTAATCCGTCGCTCATTTATTATGAATCAGAAAATGTATTCTTAATAGCAGTCGAGGTCAGGTGTAATTTTTAATTAGTTTTAATAAGTAGATTGTGATTAGAGTTTGAGTATGGCACTTTATCAGTGCTGCTGACTATGTGACGTGACAAATTTTCCAGAGAGTCTTTCTTAACAGTCCATGTCTCAAAACAACAGTCTCAAACAATGTCATCTTCTATGGTGTATTAACTATTATATTTTATACAGCTAACTCTTCTACACTGTTGCTTTTAATTCAACATGTAATGTGATAGAACAGTCCATGGTGTTAACATGATGTGTAGCAGTGGTCTGAGTGTTGTATTTGTTTTGACCTCCAGACCGATCAACGTCGTAAGGGGACAAGAGACTTTGTTCCAAACCCCGTCCGGCCCAGCAGCCCGCGGCCCATCCACCGTAGGATCCCAGCGGCAGCGTCCCAGAGTGGCGTCCCACCTGGCACTGACCCTGGATCCTCAGCTGGAAAGCCGCTGACTCTGGAGGTAAGTCTGACTCCAGCTCTCAGTGGAAAAAAGTTTAACTTTACTACTGTATGTTGACATGTACACATAAGGCATAAGGCCTACTGCAGTAATAACACTGTGAAGAAATGCTACATTTGGCACAGAGACTGGGTGTTCATGTGCTTGATGTTGTGATATATATGACGTGTGAGATAGATATCGACAGATAGATATGAATCAATCTTCTTGTTTGGTAATGTTAATTTTCCTATTATCATGTCCTCTAGATATTAGACTGGCAACATTGTTATTGAAACTTTCTGTCAATAAAGCCCCTTTGAATTGAAAAAAAAAAAAGATAGATAGATAGATAGATAGATAGTAGATAGATAGATAGACCTACTGTCATTGAAAAAAGGACTTTTAAATGGAACATGTGAAATTAATACACTTATAAACCAATGTTGTTTTCTATGTATTTTACCTTTTAAGACTTTCCGAACAACAAAATTCCCTGATGCTAAATGCCAATTTTTTTGCTGTAAATGAATTTAATAAGACTGAAATAAGTAGCAGTGAGTAGCTTTGGATGACTTGGCTTTGTTGGTTGATTTGATACAGACCGTCTGTTTCATCTATGAACAATTAGACTGATCATAGTAATGTTATAATAAAAATCTTCCCACGTTTTTCTTTAACTTCTTGCCGATGTTTGTCCAGTATGCAAGCAGTGCAGTAAGCCTAATTTACTATGCCTATATTTAAATATGCTCTTCATAGACAAATAATATAGCCTACATAGACTATTGGGATATTTTGTTTAATTTAGACCTGAAAAGATCGTTTAAATATTCCGTTTGCATTGTGGCCGAACAACATCATTTATTAACAGGTCAGAGGTGAGTCAAAATGTTTAAGAGCTTCATTAATTTAGGCTATATGTCTGGCTCACATGTTGGATTTTCCAATAAAACTGTATTTAATGAAATTGCCACAAACTAACAAATGGCATTGTTCTTGCAATGGAGGACTAGTTGATGTCACTTATTGGAACCTGAGGGAAGACATTGGTCAGGGTCCATATTGGGTCAGGGACCTGATGATTCCACGGTTGCTATGTTTTGTCTCCAGGTGCATCATTTCACATATGATCATCATTCAAACAAAAACAAACTTTCTATCAGTCAGAAATTCAGAAAATTTCTACTTGCACACCACGATTTCTGTAAAAGAGACAATTCAACTGACGACTTTTTGCACCTTGAGTTCTACTAAAGACCTACTGTCACTGACAAAAGGACTTTTACATGGAAAATGTGAGATTATACACTTTCTAAACCAGTGTTGTTGTCTGTGTATTTTACCTTTGAGACCCCAAATTAACCAATGTTAATTAATCAATAAGACTGTTTGTAGCCTATAAGTTTGGAGAAGTAGCTTGACTGAAGCAGCTTTGGTTGACTGGATTTGTTGGTTGGTTTTATACGGACCGTCTGTTTTTATCTATTAAATAATTAGCCTGATCATAGAAATAATATAATAACAATAATGTTTCAAGATTTTCTTTAACTTCTTGCTGATGTTGAACAAGCAGCTGCAATAGTAAGCTAATGTAATCTTTATTATGCATATTTGAATGTGCTCATAATAAACGCATAATTTCTACATACAGTAGGCTATGTTTATGTATTTTAGTTTTTAATTTAGGCCTCAAAATGCCATTTAAAATGTTCAGTTATCGTCGTGCCCGAACAATAGCCCCACGCAGTGAGCAGCAGGTGTGGCGAATACAATATTGTTTTTTAGATGTTTCCAAAGTGGTGATAAGGTGTCGAGTTTTCACCCATCAGCAAGTAAGCTTGGCAATTTAGCCTATTTTTATTAATTCAGCTTTATTGAGGAAAAACTGATTTCACAGTACCAATAACATGGCTTTGACTCCATCGGTCTGACAATCGGACAATCGGACATCTTCATTCAGCCTAATCCGTCGCTCATTTATTATGAATCAGAAAATGCATTCTTAATAGCAGTCGAGGTCAGGTGTAATTTTTAATTAGTTTTAATAAGTAGATTGTGATTAGAGTTTGAGTATGGCACTTTATCAGTGCTGCTGACTATGTGACGTGACGAATTTCCAGAGAGTCTTTCTTAACAGTCCATGTCTCAAAACAACAGTCTCAAACAATGTCATCTTCTATGGTGTATTAACTATTATATTTATACAGCTAACTCTTCTACACTGTTGCTTTTAATTCAACATGTAATGTGATAGAACAGTCCATGGTGTTAACATGATGTGGAGCAGTGGTCTGAGTGTTGTATTTGTTTTGACCTCCAGACCGACCAACGTCGTAAGTGGACAAGAGACTTTGTTCCAAACCCGTCCGGCCAGCAGCCCGCGGCCCATCCACCGTAGGATCCCAGCGGCAGCGTCCCAGAGTGGCTTCCCACCTGGCACTGACCCTGGCTCCTCAGCTGGAAAGCCGCTGACTCTGGAGGTAAGTCTGACTCCGGCTCTCAGTGGGAAAAAGTTTAACTTTACTACTGTATGTTGACATGTACACATAAGGCATAAGGCCTACTGCAGTAATAACACTGTGAAAGAAATGCTACATTTGGCACAGAGACTGGGTGTTCATGTGCTTGATGTGTGATATGTATGACGTGTGAGATAGATATCGACAGATAGATATGAATCAATCTTCTTGTTTGGTAATGTTAATTTTCCTATTTATCATGTCCTGTCTAGATATTTAGACTGGCAACATTGTTATTGAAACTTTCCTGTCAATAAAGCCCCTTTGAATTGAAAAAAAAGATAGATAGATAGATAGATAGATAGTTAGATAGATAGATAGATAGATAGATAGATAGATAGATAGATAGATAGATATACCTACTGTCATTGAAAAAAGGACTTTTAAATGGAACATGTGAGATTTATACACTTATAAACCAATGTTGTTTTCTATGTATTTTACCTTTTAAGACTTTCCGAACAACAAAAATTCCCTGATGCTAAATGCCAATTTTTTTTGCTGTAAATGAATTTAATAAGACTGAAATAAGTAGCAGTGAGTAGCTTTTGGATGACTTGGCTTTGTTGGTTGATTTGATACAGACCGTCTGTTTCATCTATTGAACAATTAGACTGATCATAGAAATATTATAATAAAGATCTTCCCACGTTTTTCTTATCTTCTTGCCGATGTTTGTCCAGTATGCAAGCAGTGCAGTAAGCCTAATTTACTATGCCTATATTTAAATATGCTCTTCATAGACAAATAATATAGCCTACATAGACTATTTGGGATATTTTGTTTAATTTAGACCTGAAAAGATCGTTTAAAATATTCCGTTTGCATTGTGGCCGAACAACATCATTTATTAACAGGTCAGAGGTGAGTCAAAATGTTTTAAGAGCTTCATTAATTTAGGCTATATGTCTGGCTCACATGTTGGATATTTCCAATAAAACTGTATTTAATGAAATTGCCACAAACTAACACATGGCATTGTTCTTGCAATGGAGGACTAGTTGATGTCACTTAATTGGAACCTGAGGGAAGACATGTGGTCAGGGTCCATATTGGGTCAGGGACCTGATGATTCCACGGTTGCTATGTTTTGTCTCCAGGTGCATCATTTCACATATGATCATCATTCAAACAAAAACAAACTTTCTATCAGTCAGAAATTCAGAAAATTTCTACTTGCACACCACGATTTCTGTAAAAGAGACAATTCAACTGACGACTTTTTGCACCTTGAGTTCTACTAAAGACCTACTGTCACTGACAAAAGGACTTTTATATGGAAAATGTGAGATTTATACACTTTCTAAACCAGTGTTGTTGTCTGTGTATTTTACCTTTGAGACCCCAAAATTAACCAATGTTAATTAATCAAATAAGACTGTTTGTAGCCTATAAGTTTGAAGAAGTAGCTTGACTGAAGCAGCTTTTGGTTGACTTGGATTTGTTGGTTGGTTTTATACGGACCGTCTGTTTTATCTATTAAATAATAAGCCTAATCCTAGAAATAATATAATGATAATGTTTCAAGATTTTCTTTAACTTCTTGCTGATGTTGAGCAAGCAGCTGCAATAGTAAGCTAATGTAATCCTTATTATGCATATTTGAATGTGCTCATAATAAACGCATAATTTCTACATACAGTAGGCTATGTTTATGTATTTTAGTTTTTTAATTTAGGCCTCAAAATGCCATTTAAAATGTTCAGTTATCGTCGTGCCCCAAACAATAGCCCCCCGCAGTGAGCAGCAGGTGTGGCGAATACAATAATAATTTTTAGATGTTTCCAAAGTGGTGATAAGGTGTCGAGTTTTCACCCATCAGCAAGTAAACTTGGCAATTTAGCCTAGTTTTAGTAAATTCAACTTTATTGAGGAAAAAGTGATTTCACAGTACCAATGACATGGCTTTGACTCCATCGGTCTGACAATCGGACATCTTCATTCAGCCTAATCCGTCGCTCATTTATTATGAATCAGAAAATGTATTCTTAATAGCAGTCGAGGTCAGGTGTAATTTTTAATTAGTTTTAATAAGTAGATTGTGATTAGAGTTTGAGTATGGCACTTTATCAGTGCTGCTGACTATGTGACGTGACAAATTTTCCAGAGAGTCTTTCTTAACAGTCCATGTCTCAAAACAACAGTCTCAAACAATGTCATCTTCTATGGTGTATTAACTATTATATTTTATACAGCTAACTCTTCTACACTGTTGCTTTTAATTCAACATGTGATGTGATAGAACAGTCCATGGTGTTAACATGATATGGAGCAGTGGTCTGAGTGATGTATTTGTTTTGACCTCCAGACCGATCAACGTCGTAAGGGGACAAGAGACTTTGTTCCAAACCCCGTCCGGCCCAGCAGCCCGCGGCCCATCCACCGTAGGATCCCAGCGGCAGCGTCCCAGAGTGGCTTCCCACCTGGCACTGACCCTGGATCCTCAGCTGGAAAGCCGCTGACTCTGGAGGTAAGTCTGACTCCGGCTCTCAGTGGAAAAAAGTTTAACTTTACTACTGTATGTTGACATGTACACATAAGGCATAAGGCCTACTGCAGTAATAACACTGTGAAAGAAATGCTACATTTGGCACAGAGACTGGGTGTTCATGTGCTTGATGTTGTGATATGTATGACGTGTGAGATAGATATCGACAGATAGATATGAATCAATCTTCTTGTTTGGTAATGTTAATTTTCCTATTTATCATGTCCTGTCTAGATATTTAGACTGGCAACATTGTTATTGAAACTTTCCTGTCAATAAAGCCCCTTTGAATTGAAAAAAAAAGATAGATAGATAGATAGATAGATAGATAGATAGATAGATAGATAGATAGTTAGATAGATAGATATACCTACTGTCATTGAAAAAAGGACTTTTAAATGGAACATGTGAGATTTATACACTTATAAACCAATGTTGTTTTCTATGTATTTTACCTTTTAAGACTTTCCGAACAACAAAAATTCCCTGATGCTAAATGCCAATTTTTTTGCTGTAAATGAATTTAATAAGACTGAAATAAGTAGCAGTGAGTAGCTTTTGGATGACTTGGCTTTGTTGGTTGATTTGATACAGACCGTCTGTTTCATCTATTGAACAATTAGACTGATCATAGTAATGTTATAATAAAAATCTTCCCACGTTTTTCTTTATCTTCTTGCCGATGTTTGTCCAGTATGCAAGCACTGCAGTAAGCCTAATTTACTATGCCTATATTTAAATATGCTCTTCATAGACAAATAATATAGCCTACATAGACTATTTGGGATATTTTGTTTAATTTAGACCTGAAAAGATCGTTTAAAATATTCCGTTTGCATTGTGGCCGAACAACATCATTTATTAACAGGTCAGAGGTGAGTCAAAATGTTTTAAGAGCTTCATTAATTTAGGCTATATGTCTGGCTCACATGTTGGATATTTCCAATAAAACTGTATTTAATGAAATTGCCACAAACTAACACATGGCATTGTTCTTGCAATGGAGGACTAGTTGATGTCACTTAATTGGAACCTGAGGGAAGACATGTGGTCAGGGTCCATATTGGGTCAGGGACCTGATAATTCCACGGTTGCTATGTTTTGTCTCCAGGTGCATCATTTCACATATGATCATCATTCAAACAAAAACAAACTTTCTATCAGTCAGAAATTCAGAAAATTTCTACTTGCACACCACGATTTCTGTAAAAGAGACAATTCAACTGACGACTTTTTGCACCTTGAGTTCTACTTAAGACCTACTGTCACTGACAAAAGGACTTTTACATGGAAAATGTGAGATTTATACACTTTCTAAACCAGTGTTGTTGTCTGTGTATTTTACCTTTGAGACCCCAAAATTAACCAATGTTACTTAATCAAATAAGACTGTTTGTAGCCTATAAGTTTGGAGAAGTAGCTTGACTGAAGCAGCTTTTGGTTGACTTGGATTTGTTGGTTGGTTTTATACGGACCGTCTGTTTTATCTATTAAATAATAAGCCTAATCCTAGAAATAATATAATAATAATGTTTCAAGATTTTCTTTAACTTCTTGCTGATGTTGAACAAGCAGCTGCAATAGTAAGCTAATGTAATCTTTATTATGCATATTTGAATGTGCTCATAATAAACGCATAATTTCTACATACAGTAGGCTATGTTTATGTATTTTAGTTTTTTAATTTAGGCCTCAAAATGCCATTTAAAATGTTCAGTTATCGTCGTGCCCCAAACAATAGCCCCCCGCAGTGAGCAGCAGGTGTGGCGAATACAATAATGTTTTTTAGATGTTTCCAAAGTGGTGATAAGGTGTCGAGTTTTCACCCATCAGCAAGTAAGCTTGGCAATTTAGCCTATTTTTATTAAATTCAGCTTTATTGAGGAAAAGGTGATTTCACAGTGCCAATGACATGGCTTTGACTCCATCGGTCTGACAATCGGACATCTTCATTCAGCCTAATTCGTCGCTCATTTATTATGAATCAGAAAATGTATTCTTAATAGCAGTCGAGGTCAGGTGTAAATTTGAATTAGTTTTAATGAGTAGATTGTGATTAGAGTTTGAGTATGGCACTTTATCAGTGCTGCTGACTATGTGACGTGACGAATTTTCCAGAGAGTCTTTCTTAACAGTCCATGTCTCAAAACAACAGTCTCAAACAATGTTATCTTCTATGGTGTATTAACTATTATATTTTATACAGCTAACTCTTCTACACTGTTGCTTTTAATTCAACATGTGATGTGATAGAACAGTCCATGGTTTTAACATGATGTGGAGCAGTGGTCTGAGGGTTGTATTTGTTTTGACCTCCAGATGGACCAACATCGTAAGGGGACAAACCCCAACCGGTCCAGCAGCTCGCGGCACATCCACCGTAGGATCCCAGCGGCAGCGTCCCAGAGTGGCTTCCCACCTGGCACTGACCCTGGATCCTCAGCTGGAAAGCCGCTGACTCTGGAGGTTAGTCTGACTCCGGCTCTCTTAGACTAGCAGCATTGTTATTGAAACTTTAATGTCAATTAAGCTTTTTTGAATTAAAGAAGATAGATAGATAGATAGATAGATAGATAGATAGATAGATAGATAGATTCCTTAAGGTACTCAAACAACGTCATCTTATATGATGTATTAACTTTTACATTTTATACAGCTTTATCTTCTATACTTTTGCTTGTATATAATTTAATACATAACATTTATTTTTAAGTAAGTATTGTTGCATTGTGATCGGGATCCTTTTAATTCAACATGTGATGTGATAGAACAGTCCATGGTGTTAACATGATGTGGAGCAGTGGTCTGAGTGATGTATTTGTTTTGACCTCCAGACCGACCAACGACGTAAGAGGACAAGAGACTTTGTTCCAAACCCCGTCCGGCCTAGCAGCCCGCGGACCCTCCACCGTAGGATCCCAGCGGCAGCGTCCCAGAGTGGCTTCCCACCTGGCACTGACCCTGGCTCCTCAGCTGGAAAGCCGCTGACTCTGGAGGTAAGTCTGACTCTGGCTCTCTTAGACTGGCAACATTGTTATTGAAACTGTAATGTTAACAAAGCCCCTTTGAATTGAAAAAGATTGATAGATAGATAGATAGATAGATAGATAGATAGATAGATAGATTGGTGGGTGCGTAGATGGATGGATGGACGGGTAGATAGACGGATGGATGGACGGACGGGTGGATGGATGGATGGATGGATGGATAGATAGATAGATAGATTCATCAAGGCAGCAACTCAAACAACGTCATCTTCTATGATGTATTAACTATTACATTTCATACAGCTAACTCTTCTATACTTTTGCTTGTATATAATTTAGGCCGACCAACGTCGTAAGTGGACAAGAGACTTTGTTCCAAACCCCGTCCGGCCCAGCAGCCCGCGGCCCATCCACCGTAGGATCCCAGCGGCAGCGTCCCAGAGTGGCGTCCCACCTGGCACTGACCCTGGCTCCTCAGCTGGAAAGCCGCTGACTCTGGAGGTAAGTCTGACTCCGGCTCTCAGTGGAAAAAGTGAAACTTTACTACTGTATGTTGACATGTACACATAAGGCATAAGGCCTACTGCAGTAATAACACTGTGAAAGAAATGCACTTGGCACAGAGACTGGGTGTTTATGTGCTTGATGTTGTGATATGTGTGACATGTGAGATAGATATAGACAGATAGATAAGAATCAATCTTCTTGTTTGGTAATGGTCATATTCCTGTTTATCATGTCCTGTCCAGATATTTAGACTGGCAACATTGTTATTGAAACTTTCATGAAAATAAAGCACAGTTTAATGGAAAAAAGTAGATAGATAGATAGATAAGTAGATAGATAGATAGATAAAGATAGATAGATAGATAGATAGATAAAGGTAGCAACTGATACGTCATCTTCTATGATGTATTAACTATTACATTTTATACAGCTAACTCTTCTATACTTTTGCTTGTAGATAATTTAATACAAAACATTTATTTTTAATTAAGTATTGTTGCATTGTGATCGGGATCCTTTTAATTCAACATGTGATGTGATAGAACAGTCCATGGTGTTAACATGATGTAGAGCAGTGGTCTGAGGGTTGTATTTGTTTTGACCTCCAGACCCACCAACGACGTAAGAGGACAAGAAACTTTGTTCCAAACCCCGTCCGGCCCAGTAGCCCGCGGCCCATCCACCGTAGGATCCCAGCGTCAGCGTCCCAGAGTGGCGTCCCACCTGGCACTGACCCTGGATCCTCAGCTGGAAAGCCGCTGACTCTGTCTGTAAGTCTTACTCCTGCTCTCTTAGACTAGCAACATTGTTATTGAAACTTTAATGTTCACAAAGCCCCTTTGAATTGAAAAAGATAGATAGATAGATAGATAGATAGATAGGTGGGTGCGTAGATGGATGGATGGACGGGTAGATAGATGGATGGATGGACGGACGGGTGGGTGGATGGATAGATAGATAGATTCATTAAGGCAGCAACTCAAACAACGTCATCTTCTATGATGTATTAACTATTACATTTCATACAGCTAACTCTTCTATACTTTTGCTTGTATATAATTTAGGCCGACCAACGTCGTAAGTGGACAAGAGACTTTGTTCCAAACCCCGTCCGGCCCAGCAGCCCGCGGCCCATCCACCGTAGGATCCCAGCGGCAGCGTCCCAGAGTGGCGTCCCACCTGGCACTGACCCTGGCTCCTCAGCTGGAAAGCCGCTGACTCTGGAGGTAAGTCTGACTCCGGCTCTCAGTGGAAAAAGTGAAACTTTACTACTGTATGTTGACATGTACACATAAGGCATAAGGCCTACTGCAGTAATAACACTGTGAATGAAATGCCAGATTTGGCACATTGAGAGAGCATACTTTAATATGCATAACACACCATGGTATTTATGGAATAATTCAGCAGCAGTTTGACTTCTGGATACATAAAGAATGTTCAGGAGACTTTGAGGACTTACATGGACGAATCTATTGAACTCTCGATAGAGGAGAATAAGGAAAACAGTACAGTTAGATCAAAGTGTTTTATTGTGTAATGCCGTCCCAACTCTAGTCTCTGTCCCTTTCCAAGAGGTATTTATCTCCTGCTGAAACTGTAAAGTTTGGTAATGCAAAGCTAAATATGGCACCATAACATAGGCACCACAAACAAAGATTTTCACCCAAACAATCGCTGATTTATTATAGATATATAACAATATTTCAAATATCAATAGTATAATTAGTTTTGATAAGTAGATTATGACTGACGTTTTTAGTATGGCGTTAACATGCAGAAATGTTACAGTAGGCTAAACTGTACAATTACACTTCATCAGTGTTGCAGACTGCATGCTCATCTGCTTGATGTTGTGATATGTGTGACGTGTGAGATAGATATAGACAGAAAAATATGAATCACTCTTATTGTTTGGTTGTTCATCATGTCCAGTCCAGATATTTAGACTGGCATCATTGCCATTGAAACTTTCATGTCAATAAAGCCCCTTTGAATTGAAAAAAGGTAGGTAGGTAGATAGATAGATAGATAGAGATAGATAGATAGATAGATAGATAGATAGATAGATAAAGGCAGCAACTCATACAACGTCATCTTCTATGATGTATTAACTTACATTTACATTTACATTTTATACAGCTAACTCTTTTATTCTTTTGCTTGTATATAATTTAATCCATAACATTTATTTTTAATTAAGTATTGTTGCATTGTGATCGGGATCTTTTTAATTCAACATGTGATGTGATAGAACAGTCCATGGTGTTAACATGATGTGGAGCAGTGGTCTGAGGGTTGTATTTGTTTTGACCTCCAGACCGACCAACGTCGTAAGGGGACAAGAGACTTTGTTCCAAACCCCGTCCGGCCCAGCAGCCCGCGGCCCCTCCACCGTAGGATCCCAGCGGCAGCGTCCCAGAGTGGCGTCCCACCTGGCACTGACCCTGGCTCCTCAGCTGGAAAGCCGCTGAGTCTTCTGGATGTAAGTCTTACTCTGGCTCTCATTGGAAAAATTGAAACCTTTCCACTTTATGTTGACATGTACACATAAGGCATAAGGCCTACTGCAATAATTACAGTGTGAAAGAAATGCATACATTTGGCATGAAGAGAGAGCATACTTCTTCATAACATTATGGTTTTTCTCAATAATCAATTTGTTCACTAAAAGAATGTAGAAAATGATTTTCTTTTATTTGTTTAAAATTCAATGAGCAATTTGTTGTATTTCAGCCGAGTACTGAAACAGAACTGAGGAATGCAGAACTGAGTACACTTTAATATTTGTAATATTTACTGCAAGTAATATTGTTACTTATTATCACTTGGTAATAGGCTGAGGTGTATGCGAAGCCAATTTACCCTGTTTCCGCTGACAACATCCCCTTATCAGCCTAGACTCTCTTAATCTGTAGTGACACACATAAATTCATACTTGAAGAAATGACAGGTTTTGTTGTTACTGTATTGCCGAATAGAGCTTCTCATCCCCTGACCTGTGACCTAGGAATGACCCGATTTAATCTAAGTTTTCCCCCTTGTTTCATCTTACATACTATGGTGTTTTGGAAAAATTCCACCACAATGGTGACCTAGTCGACCTATCTCAACAGCGCTGTACTTTGTCTATAGCAATCCCACCAAATGGTCCCAAACGCTCAAGTTAGATAGTAAATGCCATAAACACATTCTTTGTAAATGTTCCCAATCTTTCACTGAAAAAGCCAA
Organism: Etheostoma spectabile; assembly: GCF_008692095.1. Lineage (NCBI taxonomy): Eukaryota > Metazoa > Chordata > Actinopteri > Perciformes > Percidae > Etheostoma > Etheostoma spectabile. Next base: position 20,830,375 of record NC_045735.1, on the reverse strand, counting down.
GCAAGCCTGCCGTATTGCACAATCCTAATTTTCTTTGAAACGTGCCATTTCTAGAATTTGGCTTGCTAGCTGGTATTATGTTGTTGTTTACCGAAAAGGGAAAGGGAAAGGGAATTTAAGAACGGCAACACACAGAGAGCAGAAGGTCAGGGGAAAAGCCTGACATCATGCGTCTGTCTTTTTTTTGGAAATGTAGTTATGTTAATCCGGGCTAATGGTGTGTTAACATGATGTGTGATTTGTTTTTATCTTTAGATGGCACTCAGTGCTCCTCCGCCGTTATGGGACGGCCCAAAGCCGCAGTGGGTAAAAAACATGGAGGTTTGTATGGAAAGGAGAAAGGAGTTTGGCGGCTGGCACAAGAGTGCTACTCAGCCTGCAGGTAAGCCTGACTGTGGTTTCACTAAACCCCGCCAAAAAACTCCTTATGGCTCCCCACATTTCTACAGCTTTTCGCCTTTTCCTTCGCCCTGTTGCTCCCCGTATGGCTCTGACCCTGGTTCTCCAAGTGGCTCCCCACTTGGCTCTAAACCTGGCTCTTTAAGTGGCCCCCCTTGTGGCTCTAACCCTGGCTGTCCAAATGGCTCCCCACGTGGCTCCAGGCCTGGTTTTCCAAGTAAATTGCCACATAGTTCTACACCTTGCTCTCCATGTGGCCCCCCTTGTGGCTCTAACTCTGACTGTCCTTGTGGCTCCCCACGTGGCTCCAACCCTGGACTGCCAAGTGGCCCCCCTTGTGGCTCTGACCCTGGCTCTCCTAGTGGCTTCCCTTCAATCTCTGACTCTAGCTCTTCAAGTTGGTTCCCTTCTATCTCTGACTCTAGTTCTCCATGTGGCTCTCCATGTGGCCCCCCTCGTGGCTCTAACTCTGACTGTCCATGTGGCTCCCCACGTGGCTCCAACCCTGGACTGCCAAGTGGCCCCCCTTGTGGCTCTGACCCTGGCTCTACAAGTGGATTCCCCTCTATCGCTGACTCTAGCTCTTCAAGTTGGTTCCCTTCTATCTCTGACTCTAGTTCTCCATGTGGCTCTCCATGTGGCCCCCCTCGTGGCTCTAACTCTGACTGTCCATGTGGCTCCCCACGTGGCTCCAACCCTGGACTGCCAAGTGGCCCCCCTTGTGGCTCTGACCCTGGCTCTCCAAGTGGCTTCCCCTCTATCTCTGACTCTAGCTCTTCAAGTTGGTTCCCTTCTATCTCTGACTCTAGTTCTCCATGTGGCTCTCCAAAAGGCTCGCCACATGGCTCTGACCCTGTCTCTCCATGTGGCTCTCCAAAAGGCTCCCCACATGGCTCTGACCCTGTCTCTCCATGTGCCTCCCCACATGGCTCTGACCCTGGCTTTCCAAGTGCCTCCCCTTGTATCTCTGACTCTAGCTCTTTACGTTGGTTCCCATCTATCTCTGGCTCTAGCTCTCCATTCGGCTCTCTAAAAGGCTTGCCACATGGCTTTAACCCTGTCTCTCCATGTGCCTCCCCACGTGGCTCTGAGCCTAGTTCTCCAAGTGCCTCCCCACATTGCTCCCACCCTGGCTCTCCAAGGGGCTCCCTACATGGCTCTGACCCTGGCTCTCCTGTTGCCTCCAGTGAGCTTCCACTGACCTACTCTGACCAACCTCAGGTACCCACTTCCTCTTTGAAAGCAGGCCCCTCTAGAAGACCATGTGCTCCTTGTGCTCCTCTGCCGTCATGGAGGGGCCCTGAGCAGAAGTGGGTGAAGAACCTTAGGAGGTTAATGAACATGAGAAACCAGGGCAGGGGGCGCAAGAGAGCCGCTGCAGGTAAGTCTGCTGGTAAGAACTTTTGTCTTTAAATTGATTTTTAATTCAGTTTTCTGATTTTATTGTGCTAAACTGTGTTGAATGTATTTGAATAATTTTGCTCTTAATCTTTTGAATTTTGATTTAATTAATTTGAATTGATCTGAATTTATTTAAATTGAATTTATTAATTGGCTGGAATTTGAAAGCTTGGAATTCATTTGAATTGCTGTGAATTATTTGATTGATTTTTTTATTTATTTGAATTGAATGGAATTCATTTGAATTGCATTGAATTTAATTGCTTTGAATTGATTTCAATTTGTTTAAATTATTTGAAGTATTTAAGTATCTAACCATTTTCATGTATAACAAAGGTCAATCAGACAAGACACTTATATGTATGCCGTAGGTCTTAAATTTACAATACAATATAATTACATATTCTGGTTAAAGAGGAAAAACTAGTTTTAACCTACATACAGTAGATGGATAAATCATATTCATCTTTACTCTCTTAAGATGTTACCTACTTTCTGTTATGTGCATTTGTTGGGGAGAGGAGGTGGATGTGAAGGGCAATATTAAGTGTGAACCCTCATGTGCAAGGTAAATATGATTTTTTTTGTGTTACTATCAGAATGATAGAAATGGATAGTTCTTGTTCACTTCTGTTCTTCACTAAGATTTTAAGTACTTTCTGTTGTCTGCATTTGTTTTGTTGTGACAGAGAGGAGAGGAGATGCATGGTTTTCAATCCCAATTTCATCTGATATATCAAATGCTTGTAACTAACCTAGTTCTGGGGAGTTCACTCCCCAACATCCTTATGTGTATTTTTTGCCCAGCATATTTTCTTACACCCTACTACGCTCTGCGATGCCCTGCGATGCCCTGCGATGCTCTGCGAGGCCCTGCCATGCCCTGTGATGCCCTGCGATGCCCTGTGATGCCCTGCGATGCCCTGTGATGCCCTGCGATGCCCTGCGATGTCCTGTGATGCCCTGCGATGCCCTGTGATGCCCTGCGATGCCCTGCGACGCCCTGTGATGCCCTGCGATGCCCTGCGATGTCCTGTGATGCCCTGCGATGCCCTGCAATGTCCTGTGAGGCCCCGCAATGCCATGTGATGCCCTGCAATGCCTTGCCATGCCCTGTGATGCCCTGTGATGCCCTGCTAAGCTCTGTGATGCCCTGTAGTGTCCTGCTGAACCCGGCTACACCCAACCACGTTCTGAGATGCCCTGCAGTGTCCTGCCGCGTCCCGCTACGTCCACCTATTCTCTGCTATGCAACGCTACACCCTGTAACGCCCTGCAATGCCCTGCAGTGACAGTTGGGGTCCAACTTTACTAAGAGCCTAAACCCTTTTAATATTTCAGTAAACTATTTTTAACAAATAGATTGAACTGTTTTTCCTACTTTAGTCAATAAATTTTTAATGATAACAGTAAATAATTCTGTTTCTAATCAATAGTAAAATAGTAGACCACAGAGAATAGTGAACATGGCCTCACAAATTATAGGGTGGCCACAAAATCACTTAACCCTCATGGTGTCTTTGGGTCAAATTGACCCATTTTCCTGTATCAATGTTCTTCTACCTAACTACTAGGGGAGGGAATCACCAGAGGCTCCACGATACTTGGGTCACGATACGATATTATTGCGATTTTTGACATATTGCAATATATTGCAATTTGTTAGCTTTTTTCCAACTTCATTATTTCGTCCCCAAAAGAAAACGTTGTCAACATCTGTTTGTTCATCTTACATGAATTTTTTTGCTGTAAAATGTGACTGTTAAGCTGACTAACAAACCAACACTTTCATGAATATGTTATAAATGTTGTATACACCTGGCAAACTGAACTGTTTGCATTTAATTAAGGTGTACTAGACTGTAATACCAACAGGTATGCACTGCTGTGCTACTACAGGTCTATTTTTACAATGCAACTTCAGCCCTTAAGCCCCTAGGGAATTAGAAAGGCAATAACTGTTTAATATGTAACTGTTTGATGCCAACCTCGGCACTAACAAAAGTTCAAAAACATTTTGTGTGCGCATAACACTTGACGTGGAGGTGTCCCTCTAACTGAACGGCAACGGCCATATTAGAAAAGTTGTTGGTGACAACCACCAGGTTTTTGTCTGCAATCCCCTATTCTCGTGCAGCATTTTGCAGAAGGCGAGCAAAGTTCGCCCCGGTGTGACTTTCGTGGACTGCTCTAGTTTGGAGAACGTGAGACAGCAACTGCTCCTGTCTTCTGTGAGATAATAAGCTGTAATAGTCACATAGGAATCCACTGCCCGTGACGTCCATGCATCACAAGTCAATGCAACACGTTCTACTGTTTTTAAACTTTCCTGAACTTTAAGCTTAACTTCTCTGTAGCGCTTGGGTACGTCTGTATCCGTGAGAAAGCGGCGCTACGGAGTTACGTACCTTGGTTCCAGTGTTTTTAGCAAGTGACAAAATCCCTATTTTTCCACAACGTTGTATGGACTCAGGTCTCTGAGTTATTTTTTTCTTTGTTCGCTCTGAATTTGGAGGTAGCTTTGTCAAGCTAAGTGTGTCCAGTGTTGGTTGGTTTTTCGACGGAGCTGGTTTAGCATTAGCTTTACCGTCCTCGGCTAACGCTAACTCTGGATGGTGGCGTGTGAGATGAGCACTCATGTTGGTGGTATTCCCTGAGTATTTTATTCGCATACGACACTCCTTGCAAATCCCATGTCTCATATCCATCTCAGTTGTCCCTTCCTTGTTAAAAAATACTAAAACATTTCAAACACTTGATTTAAACGCAGACCGTGCATTTCTGAGTTCTTTCTCTGACGCTGCCTTGTTTATTTCATCTACATCCTCCTGCACGCTGACAGTCACCCCGTTGACCTCACCAGAAAACAAACAGCGCCATCTGGTGGACTGAATAAGCAATTGATTTGATTATTCTTCTGCCAACAAGTTAAATTCTCATGTGCAATTTAAATAATAAAAGACCGATACTTGGCGTCCGTGTATCGATACAGTATTGCCACGGGCAAATATCGCAATACTATGCTGTATTGATTTTTTCCCCCACCCCTACTAACTACCCAATTGTAATTACCCACAATAACATGATTTATTCCACACAACGCTCTTTGGCAAAAAAAGAATAAAAAAAAAAAATAGCATTTTGTATTATAGTTTCAATCAGTAAGTTTTTTGCTAGGTGCAACTAGGTTTATACCTCAACTCCCATTGTCTTTTAGTTGTTTTCCCTTATTCCCTAAAGCCAAACATTGGTAATTTTTGAACAAATGTAATAAAAAAATAATCTTTACTGTATTTTAAAATTGGCCTGTTGAAAATCCTTATATGTCATTGACCTGTATACAGAGGCTTGGATTACATTTTTTTGACAGTTTTCAGTAATTATAGGGAACAATATGATAGAGAAATTTGGTGATGACTGATCCTTGTTTAGGTACATTAAACCATGTAAGGGACTCAGAACACAGCTCTCTTTTGATCTTTGTTTTACTGAGTCTGAAACATGTAACATGAAAACATGTGACAGGGACTGCATCAGTTCCACACACACTCTTCTCAGACTACTGGGAGGGATAATAAAATTTTAAAGTAAAAAAATGCAAAATAGAGTACACATGCCCTGTCTCATGTGTAATAGATCACAGGTAAACACAGAAACCTCAACAGTACAAATACACATCACATTCGTTCTACACAAATCTCACACATTTTCCATATTGCCGCGGGTCGTGAGGGGCGACTGAGCATGCAGCGGCACTTCACAGGCACACAGTGCGATACAAACTTTCGCAACAACTTTGAAATACATAACAATACAAACTCCGGCCCTACACACCACATCTATCCCTCTTTACTCCTCCAGAACACAGTCATGGCGTGGTGAATCAACATTGGAATTACATTTATATACGGAATTCTCTGTCAACATACCTGTTTCTATCAGTTTTCACAACATATGAGCTACTGTCATGCGCATGTGCCTCACAATACACGGGTCATAATAATTATCAACATATCTAAACAAAAATAAATGTATGCCTACAGGAAACATTACTGCTTTCTTTTGGGCGAAAACAATTCAACTAGGACGAGGCTAATCACAGTCACTGCATTTTAAATGACATTACAAGATTACTAAGGTAGTAAAATCCACCCAATGCGGAAAATTTTAACATAGGGACATGAGACATACCGGGAAGCAAGATGTTCCCGGATGCGGGAGATTTAGGACACCTGGTTTACGGATTAAACCGGTTTATTCCACCGGTGTCCGTGCGGCAGCAGGATAACGGGCTGCCTGCTGAAACCAGGGGAGAGGTCTCTTTTTCACGTTAAGCTTTTTCCTTACAATATCCCTTATTGAAGCAGACACGCTTAATGTCAGCTACCGTCCATAATAATAGAACTTTGGGTTAGATTTTTTTGATTGTTTTTACTGTTTATGAGGAGCAATATCTGAGAGAAATATGGTGACAATTGATCGTTGTTTAGGTACATTAAGCCACGTTAAGCTTTTTCACGTTAAGCTTTTTCCTTACAATATCCCTTATTGAAACAGACACGCTTAATGTCAGCTGACGTCCATAATAATAGGACTTTGGGTCCGATTTTTAGACAGTTTTCACTGGTTATGAGGATCAATATGTAAGAGAAATATGGCGATAATTGATCGTTGTTTAGGTACATTAAACCACGTTAAGCCTTTTCCTCGCCATAGATACCAATGAAGAAGAAAACGTTAACGTGAGATAACTTCTATAATTGTTGGATTTGAGTTGTTATTTTTTTTGACAGGTTTAAGTGTTCATGATAAGATATAGCCATGGTAAATATGGTGATGATTGATTGTTGTTTAGGTACATTAAACCACGTTTAGCTTTCTCACATTAAGTGTTTTAGAATGTCCCGGTTATTTGTCAGGGGCAAGAAGGACCTTTGTTGTTTGACAACAACAAAACATCATACAATTTTAGAAATATGTATTCACAAAGTATTCAAAAATAACTCCAGAACAGACAATTTTGTTTCCCACCTTGTTTTGGTTAATTTTCATTATCGTTCAATTATAACCTTCATCCCTAATAAGGACATATTTGATCAGCAAGGTATTAATGAAGAAGGCCTATCTACTGAATAGTGCACACAGATTGTCCCTACATTTCATTAAATTATATGCAGTGCACTGTAACCTTGATTGCCTCAACCTCACTGTCGATAGAAAACAGCTATATCATAAAGACCACAGGACTATCTGAATGATATACCTACAACAAGCTTGCAAATGTCTTTTTAGAGAGAATTTTTAGGGATGTAGAGATGTTAAATATGTTCCGACTGTTGCTGTCAGCCTTGCAATGTTTAGTAAGTTCAACTTTCATTTATACTTTTTTCTGTTATTTCCATCTTTGTAGTTGTTTTAAGAATAGGAAATAAAGAAGAACAATACAAAACCTTATCAACTTGTACACCACAGTTACTCATTTCTTGCCTTTATTACATGCCAAGATGTTTTGTTTATCTAGCTAATTATATAGGCTTCTCTTTCAGTTTGGACATCCGCAGTTCATTGATATTGTTGTACAGTCTTCTTCCTTGTGCTGTTAATCTAATCATATATTGCTTTAAAACAAAATATATCAAAGATGTTTTGATGAAGATATTGGAAAATGATACATTTGGAATGAAGCTTTATAGTAATGCATAGTGTCTAAATATGAATCTTACAATATCTCTGTATATCAAATAACAAATAAAAAATGTTTGTCCATCTAAACCACTTTCACTCTTGAGTGTTCAATACCAATGTTCTCTTTATGGTGGAAGACAACTTATGCATGTCATGGGACTTTAAAAAAAAAAAAAAACATCAAGCAGCAGCAAGTCTAAGATGAATTAGGCCAAGAAATTGCCAACGAGGACGAGTTGGCCCAAGCTACAGCCCCTCTCATTAACACCACAAACACACATCCAGATGCCATATATGATGACAGCCCTCCGTGGTTATAGAGGCTTGACTTTCTCAACAGCTTGCAACAAGGCGCTTATAAGGGATTACAATGAAATCTATCCGGAGAGTGGGTCTAACTGGCCAAGGTTGTCTGCGTATTTCCTGTCTCCAGTGTGCCAGCAGAGCAAGGCTTCTCCCTACAGAACCGCATCAAAACCTTAGGCCCCCTGCACACTGGCTGCGTGGCGTAAGTGTGGCGTTTCTGTTGCGTGTCAGTTGCGTGGCGGCTGCATTACGTTTTCTATGTTTTGCACACCAAAAATGTGTCTTGACGCCGCACTACTGCTGCTAGCCTTGTCTGTACACATGTATATATTCCATTGATAAAATTAAGTAATAGTGTGTTCTTTAACTATATACTGATTTGAACAGCAAAGACAACGTTGGCAGGATTGATGGCGTCATCAATCATTGCGAGTTGCAGAAAGAAGCTTTAAAATTATTCAGATTAAAATTGGCACTTTATGATTTTAATGAACCAGTTTGTACTGTAGATTGTATTTTTTTATTTCCTCGGGATAGCAAATGGAGAATAGGCCTATTTTAATTCAGATCGGCACAATGTTATGTGGATTAATTTAATTCTTTTTGGCTTCTCTGTCTGTAGAAAGTAGCCTAAGTTTCAATAAAAATATTATAAATGTACATCTCTTAATAATATAATTCTTTATATAGCCTGCCTATCAATTGTTTTCAAGCAAAATAAACATAGAAAAATATTGGACCGGTAAAATGAAACATTAAAGGTCACATGACTGCACCATTATTTTCTAGCAGACACACTGCATAGCACAATGCTTCCTCTGAAGTAGTAGTACACAGTAAGTTAGTAATACAGTGGGGTTCAAAGGTTTGGGCAACCCAGGTAAAAATTTTTATTAATATGCATAAAGAAGCCAAGAAAAGATGGAAAATCTCCAAAAGGCATCAAATGACAGATTCAACATTCGTAAAATATTTCACAAAAAGTTAGATTTTTTTCCCATCATTTACACTTTCAAAATAACAGAAAACAAATAAATGGCGTCTGCAAAAGTTTGGGCACCCTGCAGAGTTTACAGCATGCACCACCCCCTTTGGAAAGCTGAGACCTGACAGCGTCATGGATTGTTCTCAATCATCGTCTGGAAAGACCAAGTGATGTCATTCTTAAGGTTTTAAATGCCCAGACTCATCTGACCTTGCCCCAGCATTTACCAGCATGATTTCTTCTAAGCAGTTGTCTAGAAAACTGAAATTGAAAACAGTTGACGCTCACAAAGCAGGAGAAGGCTATAAGAAGATAGCAAAGGGTTTTCAGATGCCAATATCCTCTGTTTGGAATGTAATTAAGAAATGGCAGTCATCATGAACAGTGAGGTTAAAATAGAACTTTTTGGCCGGAATGAGCAAAGGTACGTTTGGAGAAAAAAGGGCATGGAATTTAATGAAAAGAACCTCTGTCCAACTGCTAAGCATGGGGAGGATCAATCATGCTTTGGTGTTGTATTGCAGCCAGTGGCACAGGAAACATTTGTCAAGTAGAAGGAAAAATGGATTCAATAAAAATTTCAGCAAATTCTGGACACTAACTTGATGCCGTCTGTGAAAAAGCTGAAGTTAAAGAGAGAATGGCTTCTACATCTGGATAATTATCCTGAACACACCTCAAAATCCACAGTGGATCACATTAAGAGGCATAAACTGGAGGTTTTGCCATGGCCTTCACAATCTCCTGACCTCAATGTAATTGAAAATCTATGGATGGACCTTAGAAGAGCAGTGAGTAACAGACAGCCCAGAAATCTCAAAAAACTGGAAGACTTTTAGAAGGAAGAATGGGCGAAGATACCTCAAACAAGAACTGAAAGACTCTTGGCTGGCTACAAGAAGCGTTTCCAAGCTGTGATACTTCTCAAAGGGGGCAGTACAGTGTATTAACTCTGCAGGGTGCCCAAACATTTGAAGACGGCATTTTTTTGTTTTCTGTTATTTTGAAAGTGTAAATGATGGAAATGAAATCTAACTTTTTGTGACATATAATACGAATGTGTAATCTGTCATTTGATGCCTTTTGGAGATTTTTTCTATCTTTTCTTGGCTTCTTTATGCACATTTATACACATTTTTACCTGGGGTGCCCAAACTTCCAAACCTCACTGTATACAGTGAGTTTGTATATTATTACTAAGTGCTTTGGGTTCCTTCTTTTTTTTAAAGATTTATTTTGAGTTTTTACTTTATTTAATAGTGATAGAGTATATACAGGAAAGGAGAAAGAGGAAGACAGGGGGAGCAAAGGGCTACAGGGCAGATTCCACCCCGGTGCCCCTTTGATTCCTTCTTTAAGTAATTTTGGGTACAATGATTCTGGAAAAATACCACAGGCGGAGCAAATGACACATTTCAAACAGGCACTGCACTAGTGAATATAAAGCACAAAAGGTCAAGTCAGTTATGTCAAAACACAGAATGATGTCTTCTTTCAAATAAGACAATTTTATTTCTCATATTTTAGTTAATTAACTAGTCAGGCTGCTGTTTGCTTATAAAAATTTACTATATATGCACATGTGTGTTCTGGTCATCTGACCCCGGCTGTTACTGTGAAAATTAAGCGGTTCAGTTCACAATAACTGTGGGGGGTGGTGGTATCAGATGACAAATTAAAATGTGTTTTAATAACAATAAATGTATTTATCATTTAAATACATATAACTTGTGTTGTCAGTTATATACAATATGTCAGTAAGCAAACTGCTGTACTAAGGTCAACAAAATTTCTTTCCATGCAGCAATAGACCTTTGCATGCCATAGCCCCCCTGGGGATTTTAATGTTAAAAGTTTAACATTAATGATGGATGATGATACAACAACACAAATGAGATCCATGGGGAAGCTAATTAGTGTATCACGCCTAACAGAAGTGTGCACGTGGGAGTTTTTTTCCAATGTGTGTGTCTTTGTCCTTTAGGGAATTCTTATCTCAACAGTCTTATGTAATGTTGTTTTCCCCAGAGCTTACATATTCCAAACACTGTGTTTTGCACATACAGTGGTGTGAAAAAGTGTTTGCCCCCTTCCTCATTTCCTGTTCCTTTGCATGTTTGTCACACTTAAGTGTTTCGGAACATCAAACCAATTTAAACAATAGTCAAGGACAACACAAGTAAACACAAAATGCAATTTGTAAATGAAGGTGTTTATCATTAAAAGGTGAAAAAAAATCCAAACCATCATGGCCCTGTGTGAAAAAGTGATTGCCCCCTAAACCTAATAACTGGTTGGGCCACCCTTAGCAGCAACAACTGCAAGTGCACCCAAGTTCGTTTCAGCTTGAGTACACGAACAGATGGTCGGACATTCTCCTTCAGGATCTCTTGGTAGACAGCAGAATTCATAGTTCCTTTTATCAAGACAAGTCTCCAGGTCCTGAAGCAGCAAAACAGCCCCAGACCATCACACTACCACCACCATATTTTACTGTTGGTATAATGTTCTTTTTATGAATGCAGTGTTCCTTCTACGCCAGATATACTGGACACACACCTTCCAAAGAGTTCCACTTTTGTCTCATCGGTCCACAGAATGTTGTCCCAAAAGTCTTGGGGCTCATCAAGATGTGTGTGGAGAAATTGAGACGAGCTTTGATGTCTTTTGCTCAGCAGTGGTTTTCTCCTTGGAACTCTGCCATGCAGGCCATTTTTGCCCAGTCTTTTCCTGATGGTGGAGGCATGAACGCTGACCTTAACTGAGGCAAGTGAGGCCTGCAGTTCTTTGGACGTTGTTGTGGGGTCTTTTGTGACCTCTTGGATGAGTCGTTGCTGCGCTCTTGGGGTAATTTTGGGCGGCCGGCCACTCCTGGGAAGGTTCACCACTGTTCCATGTCTTCGCCATTTGTGGATAATGGCTCTCACTGTGGTTTGCTGGATTCCCAAAGCTTTGGAAATGGCTTTATAACCCTTTCCAGACTGATAGATCTCAATTACTTTCTTTCTCAATTGTTCCTGAATTTCTTTGGGTCTCGGCATGATGTGTAGCTTTTAAGGATCTTCTGGTGGACCTTACTGTGTCAAGCAGCTCCTATTGAAGTGATGTCTTGATTGTGAACAGGTGTGGCAATAATCAGGCCTGGGTGTGGCTAGAGAAATTGAACTCAGGTGTTGACAACCACAGTTATAGTATGTTTTAACAAGGGGGGCAATCACTTTTTCACACAGGGCCATGATGGTTTGGATTTTTTTTTCACCTTTAATAATAAACACCTTCATTTACAAATTGCATTTTGTGTTTACTTGTGTTGTCCTTGACTATTGTTTAAATTGGTTTGATGTTCCGAAACACTTAAGTGTGACAAACATGCAAAGGAACAGGAAATGAGGAAGGGGGCAAACACTTTTTTACACCACTGTAGCAGAGTCTGAAGACAACAGACAAATGACAAAAACAAAATAAGCAGCAACCGGAAAATCATGCAACAACAAGCAGGTTCAGTAGGCTATAATCGATTTTGGTCTGTCCCTGCTGGATACAGGTTTTTAAAATGTATGTAGATGAAGCTTCTGCCATGTACTACTACAACTACAACATTAATCATACGGCTACTTCTATTATTATATAATACATATAATTATTATAATCATGAACTTAGATTAAACAGGTGCTATGTGCTGAGAGACCACTATTAAACACTGGGCATAGTAACACTCCCTCCTCAGTAACAATTTAGGTACACACTTGGGTTTTGTTCAAGTGCCATTGTTTACTCATGTGGGATTTATAATTCAATAGCATTATTGAATTAATGGCTCTTCCAATTAACCCTCATGAGTTCCTCGCTATGCATAGTTGGCATAGCAGTATCCGTCCCACACACACACACTGACCAATTTAATATAATTAATATTTTAATTGGAAAAAGTCAGACATTAACACCTACTGTAAATACAGTAAAAAAAATGTTATGTTTCTTACTTTTTTATCTTCTCAGTAACTGATGGATGTATTTCTGCTAGAGAGGCTAAGAGAGATTTATGTGACTGATTGTTAGTGATCCACAGAGAATAAAAAAGGATGGGACATTGACCTTCATCACAAGAAGGTGTGGGTTATCTTCTGGAGGGAGTGGTTTCAGTTATCTTCATAATATCTTGTAACTGCGCACAAAGTTCAGTTTTTTCTGTTGAAGTACTAAATATCTTTTCATTAGATTAAGATCTTATTTTTGCACCATCTTAGCCTCTTGATAAAGTATTTGATTCATCCTCTGCATCTGAAAGTCTTCGACAACATGTAGGTGTAAAAGGTTGAGTGGTAGAAAGAAAGTCTGATAATGAGTGTGTGAGTTACTTACACTTTGTTTTATTAATCCTACTTTATTGCAAACAAGTAATTGCGATCAAATGGTTGACAGTGCATGAGGTGTTGCTACATTGCTTTTGTTTAAATATTTGACATGATGATGATGATCATATGATGTTAAAATGTTTTATATTCTTTTCAGTCTTTCAGGAAATTTGTACTCCATCATGTCGGGGGGGAATCAAAGCATTGTCACTGAGTTATCCTCACTGGATTCCTGGACTTCATCCAGAGTACCAAGGACTTGTCTCAGCAGTACTGTTCTTAGTCTATTTCTTAACTGTGGCAGGCAATTTTACAGTTTTTTTTTATTTGTAACCGACCGCAACCTTCAAAGCCAATGTATTATATAATTCTAATCTAAGTGCATGTGACATTCTCTTTAGCACAGTCACTTACCTAAGATCATCAGTAGGTATTGGTTTCAATCAGGGAACATTTCATTCATTGCGTGCTTCGTCCAAATGTTCTTTGTTCACTATCTTGGCACACTTAATTCTTTTATTCTCTTTCTGATGGCTTTAGATAGGTATTTGGCAATCTGCCATCCTCTCCGATATTCCCTTGTTCTTAAAAACTCCACTATCCTCATTCTAAGTATTACAGCATGGGTAACTGCCACTTTAGCCACTTTAGTGTTAGTTCTTAGAGCATATCCTCTGCCTTACTGTGCTTCAAACATTATCAAAAACTGCTACTGTGATCATATTGGTATAACAACCCTGGCATGCACTGACAGGACTCCTTATGGTGTCACCGCTTTAACATTGGCAATGGTTGTGTTACTGGGACCTCTGGCATTCATACTGTTCTCATATTGCTCTATACTTATAGCTGTATTTAAAATAGCAAATTTCCAAAGTCGTATAAAATCTCTGTCCACTTGCAGTCCTCAACTGATTATAATCTCACTCTATTATTTACCCAGATGTTGTGTTTATTTAGCCAGCAATGGCTTCGGCATTAGATTTAGTGATAATGTGCGAATAGTAATTATTATGCTGTATAGCCTTGGTCCCCCCATGATTAATCCACTTATATACTGCTTGAGAGCTAAAGACATGAGAGAAAGTTTGCAGAAGCAATTCAACAGAATGGCTGTTCCACAGAAAGCACAAGTTTCAGCTATAAGTAGCTAATTAACCAATTCATTATTCAATGTTTTTTCCTTTCTTCTTAATAGCCATCTCTCCTTGTGACGACTGGCAATTATGTAATGATTACCGGTGTAACGATAAACCACGGTAGAAATGTTGGCGGTAACAATTATCTTTTTCATTTAAAATAGCGTTATCATTGCGATGGATTGCCACAGTGTGGAAACCCTGTGTTTAATCCGAGGCCCCTGAAGTTTCCGCGCAGGCGCACTGCGCTCAGACAGGAGAAGGGGACAGAAGGAATCAGCTGACTTTTATCTTTATCTTTTTTCTTTTCTTTCCCGTTTTCTTGTTAAAGTGATGTGGATGCCCAGAACGTAGGTTAAAACTATTCTCTAGCTTGTTAAACTGTCATGGGTTTAACTGCCTCATTATCTTCACCAAGTGTTCTGCTACAAAATGGAAGCGTTGTGCGTGTTACGACGTGACATTGGAGAGAGAGAGCGAGAGAGAGAGAGAGACAGAGAAAGAGAGAAAGAGAGATTATCGCCTTGATAATATTGTTGTTTCTGTGTTTCTTATTGCGTAGCTGATAGACGTGCAGATTGTTAAATATTACTTGTGCAGCCACGTCTTGATACTCAGACTAATCTGTGGAGACACATGCTTAGCTGTTAAAGGTGTATTACACCGTTTGCTCTGTTATGGATATGTGTGCTGTAGTAGATGTGGCTTATTCTCAGTTTGTGTTACTGAGCAATATGTTACATTAATGTTAATTATTACAGAGAAATGAATGTAATTCTTAATATTGTTTCTTGTTATATGCTGGTGGCTATAACATTTAGTTTTAGTAAATGATGTTCACAGTAAGTCAGATGCTTATTAATGTGCATTATTATTTGCTCATATTTCAGAACCACATTCAACTTCACATGTAAATATAAATACAACTTCATAGTTAACTTCATGTTGGAGTTGTACATAAATCTTCCTAGATCTCAAAGTCAGACATCTCTGGTTCAAGTGTTTCAGTAGCCAGTTTTCTATAGTTTTTACAAGCCTATTGCCTATATTCTTTCTAATTTAATCAATTCTGTTACACTTTTTGAAATTATTTTAGCTTGTGTAGGCCTATCAGTGCTTTCTGAACATATTGAACACAATTTCAAAAATACCGTGACAATTTTGGTCACTATAACCATGAGGCTAAATTTTCATACCGTTACATCCCTACAGACAAGTCGCATAAAAAACATTGATTGAGGACTAATTGAAGGTCAAAGCTGTCACAATGGTAACCAAGTCATTTGGAACTTGTCTCAATTTAAGCCAATTCTTAAAGGGCGGGGAAAGGCTTCTTTTATCTGCCATGTGGAAATTATAACTGTGGAGGACTTTCAAATTGTTCAAAATGTGAATTGGAGTCAGCTGTGTCATACGTCAAATATAACACAACAAATGTATTTGTTGTACTTTTATTAAAAATTGAATTAAATTAAATATTAAGTCTGAACAGTAGTGATTATTGAAACAGTGTCTTTTAAATCTCCTGGGAAACAAACATTTGTTATCAAGCATTCATCAAGCATTCACTAAGATTCTGTTTTTATTTTATGCATTGGTTGTTCAGCAGGACAATGTATTGTACCAGCTAGCTAAAACTTAATTTCCATCTGTAGTCCCTAGGTAGAGGCCACTACTGATGCAGATGTGACAGAGATAAAAGACCACTTGTAGTAAATGAAAACCGTAGGCTACACTCTTAAAAAAGATATAATTAAACACTAGACAAAAACTATAACAACCACCTGAGCAAACAAGAGGAGAAAAATAAAGAACAATAATAATAGATTAGACATTTTTCACCTAGGAGCACACAATTGCCAACATCATTAAAAACATACAGTTAACCAGTGCAAGACATTTCTAACAAAACACTCCAATACTGGCCAGAGGGAGTCAAAGAGCCAGTGAGTTTTATTTGATTTTGTTAGTTTAACAATAAAACATTTGATTTACAGTGGGGCTCAAAAGTTTGGGCACCCCAGGTAAAAAATTGTAGTAATATGCATAAAGAAGCCAAGAAAAGATGGAAAAAATCTCCAAAAGGAATCAAATGACAGATTAGACATTCGTATAGTATGTCACAAAAAGTTAGATTTTATTTCCATCATTTACACTTTTAAAATAACAGAAATCAAAAAAAATGGCGTCTGCAAAGTGTGGGCACCCTGCAGAGTAAATACCTTGTACTGCCCCCTTTGGAAAGTATCACAGCTTGGAAACGCTTCTTGTAGCCAGCCTCGAGTCTTTCAATTCTTGTTTGAGGTATCTTCATCCTTACAAATGTCTTCCAGTTCTTTGAGATCTCTGGGCTGTCTGTCACGCACTGCTCTTTTAAGGTCTATTCATAGATTTTCAATTATGTTGAGGTCGGGAGATTGTGAAGGCCAAGGGAAAACCTTCAGTTTACACCTTTTGATGTAAATTCCTTCTGTTCTCAGTTGCTGGCATTGAATAACGGCCAAAATAGGGTTTTTGCAGGAAATTATGATGTCACAGCAAGTTGACCTTGGACCTTTTGGATATAACATGTCATCACATTTGTGTGAAATGTCGCTATTGGCGCAGGAATTTTTGAGTTTTGGCCAAAAATGTGTTTTGTGTACCCAGTGACATTAACATTTGACCTCTAATATATAATCAGTTCATCACTGAGTCCAAGTGGAAGTTTGTGCCACATTTGAGGAAATTCCCCTTTTGCGCTAATCTCTTCTTAACAACTACTCAAAGCGCTTTTACAGGAACAGGAACCATTCACCATTCCCACACATTCACACGCTGTGGTAAACGTTTTGAAGTAAATTTACTCACACAGTTTCCCATACTCAATACACAACCCACGCTTCCTCCCGCTTTTGGTGTTCCTGTGTATTTACTAACCAGCAGCTCTCAGGTCATTGGTGAAAGCACGCCTGTAGTGTTCTCTGTCCTACGGTTGTCTCCGTCATGCTGCCTGGCCCTGTACCCATACATCCATGTACTTTCAAATTCGTGGGATGTTTCCCTGTAATTAACTGTCCACATATTTTACCACCTTCCACAGCAAGGCCTCTGATTTTATATGACACAGTCATAATCAGATAGGACCCTGCCGCTTTCTTTTGACTTTCAGTACCGCCATGATGCCAGGCAAGAGGCACGGCCTATGTTGTGTCTCTGTGAAAGACATTAACAAAAAACAAAACTAAGGACATTTTATAATAGATAGTTTTGCAAACAGATATTACAGTTTTAGTTAGTTATCATTTTTTTGTAATGTCTCGTTTTTATTTTTATTTCAGTTAACAACAATGTTGTTTCCCACCTTGATTTGGTTTGTTTTTAATTATAACCTTAATCCCTAATAAGGACATATTTGATCAGCAAGGTATTAATGAAGTAGGCCTATGCACTAAATAGTGCACACAGATTATCCCACCCACATATCTCATTACATCATTCCATAAAGAGCCTTTATAAAATGCAATGCACTGTAACCTTGATTGCCTCAACCTCACAGTCGATAGAAAACAGCTATATCATAAAGACCACAGGACTATCTGAATGATATACCTACAACAAACTTGCAAATGTCCTTTTAGAGAGAATTTGTTAACTTTAACATAAAGTATGATTATTACGAACATAACAGCAATCAAAGACTTCATAATACTTGGATTCCCAGGACTTGACCCAATGTATTATGGACCTGTATCTACTCTTCTTTTCTTTACCTACATGGCTATTCTTGTTGGTAATGTATTTATTTTAGTTTTTGTTGGAGTTGAGCGGCATCTTCATAAGCCAACCTATTTGATCTTTTGTCATATGGCAATGAATGATTTGTTATTTGGGACAGTGACCTTACCAAAAATAATATCCAGATATTGGTGGAATGACAAGATAACATCTTTTGCTGCCTGCTTCACTCAGATGTTTTTTGTTCATTCCTTGGGAGCAATTCAATCTCTCCTTCTCCTTATTATGGCCCTTGATCGTTTTATTGCAGTTTGTTTCCCATTAAAATATCCTGTTCTAATTACAAACAACATTGTATCTATGGCTTGCGGGTTGTCATGGATTGGGACATTTCTCAGGATGATGGCAGTTGTATATCATGCCCTAACATTGCCTTATTGTAATTCTAACATAATTGTGCAATGTTATTGTGACCATAATTCAGTTGTAAGCTTGGGATGTGGTGGAGATGTTAAATATGTTCAGACTGTTGCTTTCAGCCTTGCAATGTTTAGTCTCCTGCTTCCACTTTCATTTATAATTTTTTCCTTTATTTCCATCTTTGTAGTTGTTTTAAGAATAGGAAATGCAGAAGGACGATACAAAACCTTATCAACTTGTACACCACAGTTACTCATTTCTTGCCTTTATTTCATGCCAAGATGTTTTGTTTATCTTACTAATTATATAGGATTCAAATTCCGTTTGGACATCCACATATTATTGATATTGTTGTACAGTCTTCTTCCTTGTGCTGTTAATCCATTCATATATTGCTTTAAAACACAATATATCAAAGATGTTTTGATGAAGAGATTGAAAAATGCTAAAGTCGGAATGAAGCTTTATAGTAATGCATAGTGTCTAATCTTACCATATCTCTGTATATCAAATAACAAATAAAAAATGTTTGTCCATCTAAACCACTTTCACTCTAAAGTAATTGATAACTATGTTCTCTTTATGGTGGAAGACTTCATTTTTTATTTCACAGTTCTGCTAAATAAATTAAAATTAAAACAAAAGGTATCTGAGAAAGTGACAACCCCCATGTGTCAAATAAAACTAAAATGTAATACATAAAATACCAATGTGACGTACTTTAGTTTAACTTTTTGGGATTGAGTTTGATGCATTTCTTCGTATGTATTGGATTTTTGACTGATTGATTACTGTTATTGTTAATCTTGTTTCTTCTTGCTGTTTATTTTTGTTTGTTTTGATTTTAAATTTATTTTTTATTTTTTGTTATTGTGTTGATTTTTGTCCTCAAGTTATCGAAAAGTCCATTGTATAAGCCTGTAATTCATGTCCTCTCCTGATGTCTATTTTTTCTGGATGTTAAGCAGTTTGTGTTGTAAAATAAAATAAAAATTAAATGTTTCTTTCACATTTTCATATATTTATACCAGTCTGATATTGAAAAGAAAAGTTGTACATTATTGTGCATTATTATGAAACACACTTTGCATTCTGCAGTTCATTGTTTCATCAACAATACACATACAGTACAGGCCAAAAGTTTGGACACACCTTCTCATTCAATGCGTTTCCTTTATTTTTATGACTAAGTACATTGTAGATTATCACTGAAGGCTTCAAAACTACGAATGAACACATATGGAATTATGTACTTAACAAAAAACTCTGAAATAACTGAAAACATGTGTTATAATCTAGTTTCTTCAAAGTAGTCACCCTTTGCTGTTTTGATATGGATGATAACCTTTGGTGTTCTCTCAATGAGCTTCATGAGGTAGTTTTTACTTCACAGGTGGGCTTTGTCATAGTGGAATTTCTTGCCTTTTTTTTAATTTTTTTTTTTATTTATTTGATTAGGACAATGCACATTAATGAACATTTCTGTAAATACACCAGTGTTAGCCAATTGGATAGTTTTAACTGTAGTCCTACCTAGGATGCATGTTTTTTATGGTGGGAAGAAACCAGAGCACCCAGAGGAAACCCACGCAAACACGGGGAGAACATGCAAACTCCACACAGAAAGGCCCAGAATGACCTGGATTCAAACCAAGCACCTTCTTGCTGTGAGGCAGAAGTGCTAACCACTTAGCCACCGTGCTGCCTATTATATTATTAATGGAGTTGGGACCATCAGTTGTGTTGTGCAGAAGTCAGGTTGACACACAGCCGACAGCCCTATTGGACAAATGTTAGAATTCATATTATGGCAAGAACCAATCAGCTAAGTAAAGAGAAACGAGTGGCCATCATTACTTTAAGAAATGACGGTCAGACAGTCCGGAAAATTGCAAAAACTTTGAATGTGTCCCCAAGTGCAATTCACAAAAACCATCAACAGCTACAATGAAACTGGCTCACATGAGGACCGCCCCAGGAAAGGAAGACCAAGAGTCACCATTGCTGCTGAGGATAAATTAATCTGAGTCACCAGCCTCAGAAATTGCAAGTTAACAGCAGCTCAGATTAGAGACCAGATGAATACCACACAGAGTTCTAGCAGAAGACACATCTCTTGAACAACTGTTAAGAGGAGAGAGCAAATCAGGCCTTCATGGTCAAAAAGCAGCTAGGAAACCACTGCAATGGGGGGAAATGGGGGGAAACAAGCAGAAGAGATTTGTTTGGGCCAAGAAAAACAAGCAATGGACATTAGACCAGTGGAAATCTGGGCTTTGGTCTGATGAGTCCAAGTTTGAGATCTTTGGTTCCAACCGCCGTGTGTTTGTGCGACAGAGATAAGGTGACCGGATGGATTCTACATGCCTGGAGCCCACTGTGAAGCATAAAGGAGAAGGTGTGATGATGTGGGGGTGCTTTGCTGGTGATACTGTTGGGGATCCGGTCCCGCATGTCTTAAGAGAGAATTTTCTTAACCTACCTGGGTCTTTATCTTTAAATAACTGCCAATTGGTGTTAAAACTACACAGCCCTGAACTCTCCAAAATACATTCAAAATATTCATCTCACCTGAAGTAAATGTTCAATTTATCAGAGGTGTCATTTTGCACCAAATTGTTCCTTCTGACTTGAGAAATGTTGAACAAACTAAGATCATGGGAAAAGCGGTTGGGGAAAACAGGGTTCTGAGTTAGGTCAAGGTTTGTGAGAGGATGAACAGGGTCAATTAATTTCTTAACAAATGAGTTTTGAGAGGAATTGTCCATACGTCAAACAACAAAAACTGCTCATTTTGGTAAGGATAGTTCACTTAAACATAAGTTATACACTTAGACTGTAAGTTAGTGGACATAGCAGTAGTGACCAGGGGTGTTTCTAGGACTTAGGTTACTTTCAGACTGCAGGTCTTAATGCTCAATCCTGATTCATGCCATATCATATTTTTGACCGTTCACTTTTTTATATACATATACATATAGTACACTACCGGGTAAAAGTTTGGGGTCACTTAGAAATTTCCATTGCACTCCATTATAAACAGAATACCAGCTGAGGTCAGTTGCATTGTTTTTTTTAACCCGGTCAGCAGTTTTCAAATTACATTATGTGCTTACATAATTGCAAAAGGATTCTCCAGTGTTTTCTCAGTTAGTTTTTTAAAATGATATCAGATTAGTAAACAGAATGTGCCTCTGGAACATTGGATGAATGGTTGCTGATAATGGGCAATGTAGATATTACATTAAAGATCAGCCATCCACTCAGATCAGCTGGTATTATGTCTATAATGGAGTGGCATGGAAATTTGTAAGTGACCCCAAACTTTTGACCGGTAGTGTATATATTCCTAATTGGTCCAATTTTATCTTTTTCTCAACACTGACTGTATTTTTATCTCTTTTCCCCCCCTCCAAAAAGTAGATCAGAAATTACAGTAGTGTGCCTGCAATGTGTTTCTCAAGTTGAACTTATTGGAAAGAAGAAAACAAACATAGGGCTCTTTGAGTCACATTATGATCCTTTGAGGATAGGTCAACCTTGATAAAAGGCTGATATTTCCTGGTTTCAAGACATTGTAATGGGATTTTGGACACCGAACTCCAATCTCAAAAGGAAGAGCCATATTTAGATGGGAGAGCATCAGAGTCATTAGATATACTTTTTGGCATTGATATTCAGATATACTGCAGGGCATCCTTTTTAATAGTAGGGGGTTGGATATCTCTGTTAAATTAGATGGTATGTTGGTGGTATAATCTGCAATTAATATTCTAAAGGTATAATCAGTACATTTGCCTTGCAGGTCTTTATTTCATGTCTTGGTTCTGATAAATTATTATTGTAAACTCAAAGTATGGCCACCAATTTTACAACCATGAGAAGCTTCCTCATCCTTGGATTCCCTGGTCTTTCCCCACAATATTATGTGCCTTTGTCAACCCTGCTTTTTTTCATCTACCTAGCTATTGCAACAGGAAATATTTTTATTTTAGCATTTGTTGTCAATGAGAGGTCCCTGCAAAAACCAACCTATCTGGTCTTTTGTCACCTGGCACTGAATGACTTGACATTTGGCACTGTGACTCTCCCAAAGATCATATCACAATATTGGTTGGGTGATAGCATTATTTCATTTCATGCATGCTTTACACAGATGTTCTTTGTTCACTATTTAGGATCAGTTACTTCTTTCATATTGTTGGTAATGGCTCTTGATCGATTTATTGCAATATGTATTCCACTGCGTTACCCTGCTCTAATCACAAACACCACCATATCAGTTCTCTGTGGTTTTGCTTGGTTTATACCTCTGCCTTTGATGGTAGCTGTTGTACTCCATGCCCTAACTTTACCTTTCTGTAAATCAAATGTGATTGCTCAGTGCTACTGTGACCACATATCTATAACAAGTCAGGCATGTGGAGAGAATGTTAAAATTGTACAGGTTACTTCTCTCTGTATTGCCATGTTTTGTCTCTTGCTTCCTCTTGCAATAATCATGTTTTCCTATCTTTCCATTATTGTGGTTATTTTAAAAATGTCCAATGTTTCAGGCCGCAAAAAAACCTTATTAACCTGTACCCCCCAAATATTTATCACTTGTGTTTTTTACCTTCCCAGGTGTTTTGTTTATGTAGCTAATACTGTTGGATTTTCCTTCAGTTTAGATGTTCGTATTTTATTAATACTGTTGTACAGTATTTTTCCTGCTGTTGTTAATCCGATCATATATTGTTTCAAGACTCAAGACATTAAGCAGATGTTGATGAAGAGGCTGAAGAAAACTAAAATTGGAATAAAGATTATCCTTTCATATTAATGTGAAGTTGACAGAAGTTGACACACCACCAGCAGGATTTATCTGTATCAGAAACGTTTATGATATTAATGACAAATCCCACCTTCACATTTTTGGCTTTACACTTTTAATCTCCACATTTAATTGTTGCTTTCCCTCAGTCATTTATTTAACTTTCTTTTTTTACTTTTCAGCATCTGTAGTTGGCAGGAAACACGGCATATTGCTATCTAATGTCAAATTCTATCTAATGCACTTATAAGCAGGGCTGATTTTGATTCTGATTCTGATTTTGGAAAATAATGTAATTGCAATTTTTTCCCACCAGTATTGCGATTGCGATTCTTTTTTTTTTACAAACTCTTGTTGAAGCTATTTCTCTTCTGTGTTATTATTTAACAAAGACAGGCAATAAGTCATTATATAGTATGAACAACACAATATTAGAACTTTCCCGGAGGCCAGGCCTGTATATGATGATGAAATTAGGTGATCCATGAATTAACTTATACGAATGACATCTTTTATTTAACTATTTCAGTCACAGTAGTATAATGAGCATTGACCAAGCCTGGTGTAAACATTCTGTTAGGTCTGCTGCTGGTAGCTCTCTGTCTCTGCTCTCTTCCTCCCTGCAGTCTGTCCTTAATTGCAGGAGTGAAGCCTGGTGTGCGGGAGTCAGGGTTCCAGCTGCAGCTCATCTACTTTAATCACCTCTGCTTCAAATACCCGGTCAAGCTACCACTCTTCGTCAGATCATAGTCAAGATGACCATGTTAGGCTCTCTGCTGATGCTACCAGTTTGTACTAGTTTTTGTGATACTTGTGTGTAGTGATTATTCTTTGTCTGCATCAGTTCCATGAACCTGACTCCTGCTGCCACTTCACTCGTGCTATCCACCACTCCTGCTCTCTACACTGGATTATTGGACACAGACCCTCAGAAACACGGCACCACACACACTCCCTACCCTGGATTCCCATTGGATTTTGGACTTGGCTTTTCCCTGTTTCATCCCCTACCTTGGACATTGGAATAAACCTGATAAACTATCATTTTTCTCTCTGTATTGTTTGCATTTGGTTTCAACCTAGTTCCACACATAACACATTCATATGAAATTTAAAAACTAATCCCACAAACCAAAGTGCAGATTATCAGTCTGGTTGTTGGCCCTCTCTGCGGCAGTCACCTCCGCTCCACATATTTATAATGGAGCTAGCTAACCGCTAATCAGCGCTATTTGTTGCTAACCGAGCCTTCAGTTCTTTGTGCCTGTATCCAATAACTGCATGTATGGACTTGAGCCTGAATTTAAAAAAAAAAAAAAAAAAAAAAAACAGTTGGCTGTAAAAGTTTTAAACTACAAGTTGTTTGAATGACAGAAATCTGCTCAAAGTATGGCTTAGCGTGCCAAGTTGATGCTTTCTCTGCGGAGTGCGGACTGAGTTGCAGCCTTTGCGATTAGGAAATTGCGTTGCATTAGATCGTGATATTATTGCAAATGTGATTAGTTGTACAGCCCTACTTGTAATTTTTTTTTTTTTAAACAGTTTGGGGAATTCTATTCTCATTGCAAGCACTGAAAAACACCTCCCTGATGCTAGGCTTAACTGGCAAAATATGAGATTTAAAAATATGATCTTTACCCATTTTTGCTGGTAGTACACTACCTTTAAAGCTTTAGTGAGTAACTTTTTGATATTAAACGGCCATTACATTCAAGCTGTTGCCAAATGACTTGCTACAAAGCTTATTAAAACTATCCGCTCCCAACTTTCTCTGCATCTCTCAGTATAGCTATGTTTAGATAATGGTGGTGTTTGTCAAGTTTCCCAAGCAGAAACTAAAGTGTAGATAATGACCTCTTTTTGAGCATGGCTTAGCTTTTGGTTGTTTAATGACGATAACTTTATCAATGCCCAGATAATTATGAACTAAGTTTGAGATGGGCCTGAACTTTGTAAACTTTAGACAAATGTTAATCAGTTCACTTTATGTATCTTTGTCTTGTGCTGCCAACTCAATAAAAATATGATTATAACATTTGTCATTTAATGTTAGAATATATATTCCAAGCAGTGGCTCCTCTCTTCTCTTAAGGCAATAATAGCATGTACTAATGTAATTTGCATTATTTGTATAGTAAGACTAGCTTAACCCTATTTCCTATCAATTGATTATATGATTATTATGTGAAGTGTATATAATCCCTGCAAGACTTGTCTAAGTAGGCTAATTGCATTATAGACGCACTGTAGGCAAGACAATGTTATACATGCTACAATGACTTCTCAAACAGCAGCTCATCTTTTACGTTTTCAACAGTTATCTCGTATAACCCAGTGAACTATCAGGAATGTATAATGGTAAGATAAAATAGATAACGCTAAGTAGGCATCCAAACAAATCAGTGATATTTCATAATACATACATCCTCTGGGTTCTTAGGTTATACATTCTACAGTAAGTACAAGGCTGACCTTTTTCACTTTAATCTTTATGTGACTTGTTTTCACTATGTCCAAATTGAGATTACACAATTTTAAAGTGAAATTGCGTAAAATATGCCAGAGCAGGTTACTAATTGTCAATGGAAAGCAATTTGACAAAAGCAGTGTAATATAGTAAACAAAATAAGAAATGCATGAATTAGAGAACATCTTGTGATGCTTGGACCACACCCGTTTTCAAACTCAGTCTTTATTTTGATGTCAATTATAAACTGTAAAGTTTCGCGACTGCTTCTTTGATGGTTTTGGCCCGTTTTTCACTTGCTGCATTGCCACAAAATGTTGCTAATAAACATGTTAAAGGTCCCATGACATGGTGCTCTTTGGATGTTGTTACGTAGACCTTAGTGTCCTCTAATACTGTATCTGAAGTCTCTTTTATATAGACCTTAGTGTCCTCTAATACTGTATCTGAAGTCTCTTTTATATAGGCCTTAGTGGTCCCCTAATACTGTATACTATAAATGTTGAACCAATAACTCAAACCTTTTTCTAATATTTGTCTTCTCTACTTCATGCTTAGACTGACTTATGCTAACGTCTCTGCGGGTGCTAATTTCCCTTGGGTACTGTTATCCTTCCTCTGTAGCGCCAGCACTGACTTCTGCTGGTGTAAAATTGCTACTGCAATACAGTCAATATAATAGACTATTTTTAAAAGGCAAAAACTGTTAAAGGAGAATTAATCTTTATCATCATAAATATGCGTATGCTTTTGATTGAAAAACAAACAAACAACCGAATCAGTGCAGGCAACACGGAGTAGCCGCAGCAATGTGTATGAGCTTCCACTGAGCTAAAACGGCAGTTGTCGGGGTAAGTTTTATAGAGCCTTTGTGCCTCTTAACAGACGTAATATGCGATTGAAATGTTTGTGCCACGTGAACAGGGCCCTTGCGTGACAACAAAATGCGTTTTCAACTCAGACATTGTTTAAATTCACCTACCCTGGTCCCTGTCTCTATCCTGCCAGTAGCTTGTAGCTGCTAGCTCCTAGCTGCTGTTTTTCAGTGTGTTCAGCCAGTCATGTCTTGAAGTCCCCCCTCTCCCCCCCCTAAAAAAAAGTAGCGCTGAGCAATGTGCCCACTGTTTTACTTTCCTGCTACAGCGGGACTTCAGCGCGAGACTACAGCTACGTTCTCTAACGCTATCACTGTGCAAGCCACATAATCAATTGCCCCATTTCCATGTGCTGTAGGTACATAGTCACAGATATGGTCATAACCACTACAATGCTCAATTTCTTATTTTTGAGGGGAATAAAAAGTTTTCGTTGCAAAGTCATGACCTGTCCTCTGGAGGGCATAGCCACACCACCGTGGCTCTGTAAATTGTTATTGAGATGATTATCACAGTTTGGCTGACCACACTAACCGGACGGCAGCTACCAACTACAAGCTACCAGCTACCGGCAGAATCGAGACAGGGACCAGGGTAGGTGAGTTAGAACTATGTCTGAGTTTAAAATGGATCTTGTCACATAAGGGCACTATTCATGTTGTACAGACATTTTAATTTCATTTTATCTCTTAAGAGGCACAAAAGCTCTCTAAAACTTACCCCGGCAACAACCGTTGTAGCTCAGTCGAAGCTCGTACACGTAGCTGTAGCTACTACGTGTTGTTTTGTAATGCAACATTGACCAACTTCATGGATGAACTTGGTAACTGATTATAATTTTAAAAACTGATGAGTCTCTAATTTCCCAGTGGGGCACTCCAGACTCGCCGCAAACAGAGGGCCATTGAATAGGCATGGCAAGGCAATTTATTTTGTATAGCACTTTTAAGCAGCAGTGCAATCCAAAGTGCTTTACATAAAACATCAAACACATTATTATTAAAAATATATTATACACCCCATATGTTAAATTCCCATACAGCCAGACACATTTTTATTTTTAAAGGCCAGTTATTTCATGGATCAGGATATACTACGCATCCTGATAATGTTCCCTTGGCCTTTGGAATTAAAATAGCCCCCCATCATCACATACCCTTCACCATACATAGAGATTGGCATGGTTTTATTTCAGTTAGCTTAATAGCTGGTGTGATTTGCATTGAGAGATGATCTTATGGAAGGTTCCCCATGCCAATCGCTATGTATGGTGAAGAGTACGTGATGATGTGGGGGAGGGGGGGGCTATTTTAATTCCAAAGGCCAAGGGAACTTTATCAGGATGCATAGTATCCTGATCCATGAAATAACTGTCTTTTAATAATAAAAATGTGCCTGCCTCTATGGGAATTTAACATAGGGGTGTGTATACTTATGCCCCCTGTATTTTAAGGAAGAACATTTATTTATTTATAATCATTCAGAAAGAAAATTGGTGTCCTTAAAGGTTGGATTTTCCTAAATATTTTTAATTAAGGCATTAAGATATATTTCCAAAAGATTTTTTTTTATTTTTATTTTTAATGAACTTTAGCATGGGTTTGTAAACTTTCTCAAGCCATTGTATATTGCAGCTGCATCATTTTTATGCCTAAAAGCTTGAACCTGAAAAACATTTACACTACTCTTTGTGTCATGTTCGCACAGATGGGTGGAACTCGTTAGAGAACATGATCATTTGGGACCTAATTGTTTATGAAAGTAAACATTGATATTAGTTTCAAATACAATGCTAATCACATATAAGGTGTCACTACAGTGTCATGTGGCAGTACTTCCATGGAGGCAGATCTATTGTAACTTTTACGAGGTAAGATTTACACTTTAGATGCTCCACAGAACACATGAAATTACACTGTAGTGACTAACAGGTCTATTGTTAATGTTATTTCATATTTTTCCTCAACTTGTCACATCTAATAACCATTTCAATGTTTGTGTTTTCTTTGATAGGTTGTTACTGTTAATTCAAGTGATTATGTTCTACACTATGTAACAAGGATTAAACATTTTTCATCCTGGGATTTCCTGGACTTTCACAGGAGTATTATGGACCTGTGTCAGCCCTGCTTTTTGTTCTCTTCTTGGCTATAGCTGTAGGAAATATTTTTATTTTAGTGTTTGTTAAATGTGAGAGGTCTCTTCACAAACCCACATATCTGATATTTTGCCACTTGGCACTAACTGACTTATTGTTTGGGACTGTAACTCTGCCAAAGATTATATCAAAATATTGGTTTAATGACAGCATTATTTCATTTTATGGATGCTTTGTGCAAATGTACTTTGTTCATTTTTTAGGGGCGTCTCATTCTTTCATCCTGATGGTGATGGCCCTTGATCGCTTTATTGCAATTTGTGCTCCACTGCGTTACACAGCTCTTTTCACAAACAACACTGCTTCTGTGCTTTGTGGAATATCATGGATTTTGCCAATGTGTTGGATGGTGGGTATAGTTTTAGATGCTCTGAGATTGCCTTACTGTAATTTAAACATAATTACACAGTGCTACTGTGACCATCAGTCAATAACAGGGCTTGGATGTGAGGCCGTGCGAGAAGTTCAGGAAGTGGCATTTGGTATGGCCATGTTCAGTTTGCTGTTGCCTCTGGGTTTTATCATTGTCTCTTATTTTGTCATCATTGTTGCAGTTATAAGAATGACCAGTTCTAATAGCAGCCGCATGTTGGCTCTGTCTACCTGCTTGCCACAGATTATCATTACATTTCTCTTTTACATGCCAAGATGCTTTGTGTACATGGCAAATTTTGTGGGATTTACATTCAGTGTCCCAGTTCGCATAGTGATTGTAATGCTGTACAGTATTTTACCTGCTGCCATTAACCCATTAATATACTGTTTCAAAACCAAGGATATCAAAGAACACTTGAAAAAGAAATTAGTTACTCTGAAAATTAATAACAGCACAACTGGGTAAAATACAAGACATCATCAATCAAGTGATAAGTTACTTTTGCTGCTTCAAATATGTCACTTCCCTGTGAGCTTTAGAAACAATTTGGATACTTTGCTTTTCACTATTAGTAGTCCATATTACTAGTACTGCATCCTCCTACAGATCCTGAAGCAGGGGTCTCCTGAACAAAAATGATATGTTAGTTTACTGAGGCTTTTCTTCTTGGCAAGGATCCAGAATAGAATCACTTTATACCACGTCTTAAAACTCCTTGTAGCCAGCCCAATGTTAATGTTTTACACTACTTTTACATTTTCATGTCTGCTAGCTCATACTTTGTTTGCATATTTGTGTTCTTTAGTCATAAATACTCTATAAATAAAATGTATTGCAATTTTTCTAAATGTTATAAAATAAACACATTTTCTATTGGCATCAAAATAATCACTTAATAATCAATTTTTTTTAGTTCATTCACACTCCACATAATGCTTAAACATAACTTGAATTTGAAAGTTCTTTAAGCCTGCAATTGCTGTAAATGTAAATTAACACAGCCACACTGTAGGTCTTCTGGAAAGTGCCTTTTCTAAAAATGAATGTGTTGTGTCATCCTATAATGTACAAAACCTGATCTGCAAACAGCATCCTGAATATTTGTCTGAAATAATGCACAGGTTACTTAAGAAACCGACAAGACTGGGAACATAGAACATCATCACCAGAATAAAAAAAACAAACATGATTAAGTAACCAAGTGACCATGAAAAGATCAATATTTTTGGTTTAAGTAAAACATATGTTTACTGCCTGTTCAGAAGCTGGTCATGTCCCTGTTATGTTTGCATGATAATCAAAACCCAAATGCTGACAGACGCAGGGCCAGGAGTGTGAAATAAACTGTTTTATTCAAAGTACTCAAGTTGCAAGTCAAGGTTTCCGGGGGGCAGGTCAGGGGAATTCTGAAAAGGAGCGGGTCCGTCAGAAAGATGCAGGTGGCCGATGAGAGGCAGCTGGACACCTGACTCCAGCACACCCGACTCCACTCCTGCAATTAGGACAGACAGAGAGAGGGGAGGGAAAGAGAAGCTACCTAAGGGCAACAGTCGCTAACTAAAAGTTTGGATTTTCATGTCATTCTTTTACATTAAGTTTTGATAGATCAAAATGCTTTCAAATAAGTAACCGATTGCATATTTAAAATTTTCCCACATAACCTTTTTGCCACATACACAAAGTAGCCTATATAATGGCCCTCAAATAATTTCCTCCATGTCACTTTGCATATCAAAGCCATGACTGGGGTCAGAGGGTAGACATGCTATATCCTCAAATACAGGAGCATAGCTGCTGAAAGGTAGATGCGTATTTAAAAGACTTCTCCATTGCTCAAACACACTTGAGGGAGCACTCTCAGCTTTGTGCTGACCTGCAGCAGAGTGACAGGAGTGTTTTAAGAATGAGCGGACAGGCAAGATGCCTTGTTGTCTGAAGCTGCACGCTGACAGGGATGACAGGTCATGTACAGTGGTGTGAAAAAGTGTTTGCCCCCTTCCTCATTTCCTGTTCCTTTGCATGTTTGTCACACTTAAGTGTTTCGGAACATCAAACCAATTTAAACAATAGTCAAGGACAACACAAGTAAACACAAAATGCAATTTGTAAATGAAGGTGTTTATTATTAAAGGTGAAAAAAAATCCAAACCATCATGCCCCTGTGTGAAAAAGTGATTGCCCCCCTTGTTAAAACATACTATAACTGTGGTTGTCCACACCTGAGTTCAATTTCTCTAGCCAAACCCAGGCCTGATTATTGCCACACCTGTTCACAATCAAGGCATCACTTAATAGGAGCTGCTTGACACAGTAAGGTCCACCAGAAGATCCTTAAAAGCTACACATCATGCCGAGACCCAAAGAAATTCAGGAACAATTGAGAAAGAAAGTAATTGAGATCTATCAGTCTGGAAAGGGTTATAAAGCTATTTCCAAAGCTTTGGAATCCAGCCAACCACAGTGAGAGCCATTATCCACAAATGGCGAAGACATGGAACAGTGGTGACCTTCCCAGGAGTGGCCGGCCGCCCAAAATTACCCAAGAGCGCAGCAACGACTCATCCAAGAGGTCACAAAAGACCTCACAACAACGTCCAATGAACTGCAGGCCTCACTTGCCTCAGTTAAGGTCAGCGTTCATGCCTCCACCATCAGGAAAAGACTGGGCAAAAATGCCCTGCATGGCAGAGTTCCAAGGAGAAAACCACTGCTGAGCAAAAGAACATCACAGCTCGTCTCAATTTCTCCACAACACATCTTGATGATCCC
The DNA here is from genome assembly GCF_008692095.1 of Etheostoma spectabile. Lineage (NCBI taxonomy): Eukaryota > Metazoa > Chordata > Actinopteri > Perciformes > Percidae > Etheostoma > Etheostoma spectabile. The sequence continues at coordinate 20,798,509 of NC_045735.1, read as the reverse complement.
CAAGACTTTTGGGACAACATTCTGTGGACCGATGAGACAAAAGTGGAACTCTTTGGAAGGTGTGTGTCCAAGTATATCTGGCGTAGAAGGAACACTGCATTTCATAAAAAGAACATTATACCAACAGTAAAATATGGTGGTGGTAGTGTGATGGTCTGGGGCTGTTTTGCTGCTTCAGGACCTGGAAGACTTGCCTTGATAAAAGGAACTATGAATTCTGCTGTCTACCAAGAGATCCTGAAGGAGAATGTCCGACCATCTGTTCGTGTACTCAAGCTGAAACGAACTTGGGTTCTGCAGCAGGACAATGATCCTAAACACACCAGCAAGTCCACCACCAAATGGCTGAAGAAAAACAAAATGAAGACTTTGGAGTGGCCTAGCCAAAGTCCTGACCTGAATCCTATTGAGATGTTGTGGTATGACCTTAAAAAGGCAGTTCATGCTCAAACCCTCTAATGTAACTGAATTAGGACAATTCTGCAAAGATGAGTGGGTCAAAATTCCTCCAGGACGCAGTAAAAGCCTCATTGCACGTTATCGCAAACGCTTAGTTGCAGTTGTTGCTGCTAAGGGTGGCCCAACCAGTTATTAGGTTTAGGGGGCAATCACTTTTTCACACAGGGCCATGATGGTTTGGATTTTTTTTTCACCTTTAATAATAAACACCTTCATTTACAAATTGCATTTTGTGTTTACTTGTGTTGTCCTTGACTATTGTTTAAATTGGTTTGATGTTCCGAAACACTTAAGTGTGACAAACATGCAAAGGAACAGGAAATGAGGAAGGGGGCAAACACTTTTTCACACCACTGTATATATGTCCTGGCGCTGATGGTAGAAAACTGTCCGCACTCAGACTCCGATATTTTAGAATTTAAATATGAATACAGTGCTTCTTTTAGGTTAGCCTTTGTAATCCACACCAAATCCCCATAGGTATAACTTGCCTTTTCCTAATAACTAGCAAGTAACTAGTTAGCTAGCTAACGGTTGTGGCTAGAAAGTAAAGGAAAGTAGCTAGCTGTATCCCTACTAGCCTCAACCGTTAAAACCTGTTGCAGCCTGTTTGCTAGCTATCATTACATAGCTAAATAAGATTTTTTGTTATATTTCCTGATATGAAGGGGTTACAGATGGGCTCCCATCGCTCGGTTTGGTTATGTCTCCGATGATTGTTTGCCCATTCTTCTGGAGCTATGGTGCTTTAATATTGACTGGTGCATGCTGGGATTCCGTGACGTAAATTGCTGGCGCTTTTGCTAGCTGACGTTAGCTCTTGCTAACGACAGAGTGACATGAGGCATAGCAACAACACAAAGCAAGAGAGTGAGGACGATACATAGCGACGACAGAGTGAAACAACACATAGTCATGACACTGCCAGCATTGACACAGCAAGACTGCAGTCAAATGACAAGGACAGACGGGAGTGAGTTGACACAGACAAAAGTTGAGCCATGTGCGCAATCGACATAGACAGTAAATAGACACATATACTGTACATGGAAGACGAAACATAGCATGACACAGCATAGACAGACAGGCATGGTCATAGACAGTGTTGGAGGACTAAATTGGGACTGTATCTTCAGCTGATCCCAGTTTCCAACTTCACCCAGGTGCATCTGCCAAAATATGGACGGAGACCACTTCTCTCGATATTTTATTCAATAAAGCAACAGTACAAACATGGGCGTCTGCTATTACGGTTTAGCTGTGTAGGTGTGTGTGGTTCTGCTAGGGAAAAACAACACTTTAAAGGCCACCATACACAATGCATAAGAACCACATACAGACTAGCAAACCATAACAAACCCATCATTTAGTACATTATATATAGATAGGCTGGCTGATAATAACAAACTCACCATTAACCACATTATTATAATGCTGTGTTACTACTACAGGATGTAAACAGTGCACATAAATTGAAACTGTGAGACAGGGCGTGACAATTACTGTTATATTGGATCAACAGACAAGTGTAACCTAGCTAATAGGTAAAGAACAAAGACAACAAATCCCTAGCTAGCTTAATTTAGATTAGCACTATAGAACTATAAAACCATTAGCCTACAACGTCAAGCTTAAAAGAACTGACAACACAAGTTACATGACTCAGAGATCTCGAGGATGCACACACACGATCTGAACCGGTTCATCATCCTCTGAACATCAACCGTCTCCTTTTTTCTCTCTCTCCTCTTTCTCCGTGTGGATACATACATGGAAGACAACACATAGACAGACAGTTAGGATGTCGATTTAATTTTGGCACAAACGGAGTAGACACAAATACATGGAAGACGACACATAGACTTAATTTGGCACAAATGGAACCCCATATCCAACTTCCAGTCTTCAACTTCTAACAACCACGCTGACGCAGTCAACTCGATTCTGTCTTGAAATTGAAGACATTGCTTCATTTTAACTTTTGCAAATAAATCAAATAAAAGAAAATGCAACTAGATTTGTTTTATTCAAACCATGCACATTTTGAACATCTGATCTGAATATAGGTTGAATACCAGAATAAAAGAATAAAATTCACAGTACAGTGCAGTGCCAATAATTAAACAAAGGCACTGTTGAAAAGGAAGGTCTTCAGCAGTCTTATACATTCCAAAACGTTCCAAAAACCTTGCTTGTAATCAATTCTAATATCATGTTTTGCAAACCAGACACCTGAGTAAAGGTTTTGAAAGAACGGAGTTGTCTTGTGAAATATATCTTTATACAACCTGCTCCGCAATACAGAGAAAGTTGACACACCCATGATAAAGTCGATTAAAAAGAGGAATAATGTTCAGTAGGTTTAGGGGGGGGGTTTGTTTCTTTTTGTTTCTTTTTTTTTTCTTGTCAGGTTTTTATTTTCTGTTTTCCCTCTCCCCTTTCCTTCTTCATTTCTTGAAAATCAATAAACATATTTAAAAAAAAAAAAAAAGAGGAATAAATGGTTGTGTGAACTTTTTCAATCCACTGTATATTGCAGTTGCATAATGTTTTATGGCTGAAAGCCACTGACTTGAACCTGAATAATATTTACACTACTCTTTGTGTCGTGTTAGCACAGATAGGTGGAACTTGTTAGAGAACATGATCATTTGGGACCTAATTGTTTATGAAAGTAAACATTGATATTAGTTTCAAACAAGATGCTAATCACATATAAGGGGTCACTACAGTGTCATGTAGCAGTACTTCCATGTAGGCAGATCTATTAAAACTTTTACGAGGTAAGATTGACACGTTAGATGCTCCACAGAACACATGAAATTTCACTGTTGTGACTAACTACTAAGAAGTTAGGTCTATTGTAAATGCTTCAATGTTATTTTTTTTTTTCTCAACTTATCACATCTAATAACCATTTCAATGTTTGTGTTTTCTTTTGATAGGTTGTTACTGTTAATTCAAGTGATTATGTTCTACACTAATGTAACAAGGATTAAACATTTTTTCATCCTGGGATTTCCTGGACTTTCACAGGAGTATTATGGACCTGTGTCAGCCCTGCTTTTTGTTCTCTTCTTGGCTATAGCTGTAGGAAATATTTTTATTTTAGTGTTTGTTAAATGTGAGAGGTCTCTTCACAAACCCACATATCTGATATTTTGCCACTTGGCACTAACTGATTTATTGTTTGGTACTGTAACTCTGCCAAAGATTATATCAAAATATTGGTTTGATGACAGCATTATTTCATTTTATGGATGCTTTGTGCAAATGTACTTTGTTCATTTTTTAGCAACGTCTCATTCTTCCATCCTGATGGTGATGGCCCTTGATCGCTTTATTGCAATTTGTGCTCCACTGCGTTACACAGCTCTTTTCACAAACAACACTGCTTCTGTGCTTTGTGGAATATCATGGATTTTGCCAATGTGTTGGATGGTGGGTATAGTTTTAGATGCTCTGAGATTGCCTTACTGTAATTTAAACATAATTACACAGTGCTACTGTGACCATCAGTCAATAACAGGGCTTGGATGTGAGGCCGTGCGAGAAGTTCAGGAAGTGGCATTTGGTATGGCCATGTTCAGTTTGCTGTTGCCTCTGGGTTTTATCATCGTTTCTTATTTTGTCATCATTGTTGCAGTTATAAGAATGACCAGTTCTAATAGCAGCCGCATGTTGGCTCTGTCTACCTGCTTGCCACAGATAATCATCACATTTCTCTATTACATGCCAAGATGCTTTGTGTACATGGCAAATATTGTGGGATTTACATTCAGTGTCCCAATTCGCGTAGTGATTGTAATGCTGTACAGTATTTTACCTGCTGCTATTAACCCAGTAATATACTGTTTCAAAACCAAGGATATCAAAGAACACTTGAAAAAGAAATTAGTTATTATGAAAATGAATGACCGCACAACAACTGGGTAAAATACTTTACATCATGAATCAAGTGATAAGTTACTTTTGCTGCTTCAAATGTCACTTCCCTGTGAGCTTTGGACACAATTTGGATACTTTGCTTTTCCCTATTAAAGTACTGCATCCTCCTAAAGATCCTCAAGCTGGGGTCTCCTGATTATTCCAACAAAATGCTATGTTAGTTTTCTTCTTGGCAAGGATCCAGAATAGAATCACTTTATACCACGTCTTAAAACTCCTTGTAGCCAGCCCAATGTTAATGTTTTACACTACTTTTACATTTTCATGTCTGCTAACTCATACTTTGTTTGCACATTTGTGTTCTTTCTTTCTAAGGTACTCATAAATAAAATGTATTGCAATTTTTCTAAATATTTTAAAATAAACACATTTTCTATTAGCATCAAATCACTTAATAATCACCTTTTTTTTAGTTGTCCATTCACACTCCACATAATGCTTAAACATTCTGTAAGCCTGCAATTGCTGTAAATGTATATTCGCACAGCCACTCTGTGGGTCTTCGGGAAAGTGCCTTTTCTAAAAATGAATATGGTTTGCCGTCCTATAATGTACAAAACTTGAAGCTGGTCATGTCCCTGTTATGTTTGAATGATAATCACAACCCAAATGCAGAAAGACGCAGAGCCAGTAATGTGAATTAAACTGTTTTATTTAAGTACTCAAGTTGCAAGGAAATATTTTCCGGGGGGGGGGGGGGACAACAAAGTAACGACAGAATGACATGAGGCATAGCAACAACACGAAGCAAGAGAGTGAAGACGATACATATCGACGACAGAGTGAAACAACACAGTCATGACACTGCCAGCATTGACACAGCAAGACGGCAGTCAAATGACAAGGACAGACGACGGGAGTGAGCTGAGTTGACACAGACAAAAGTTGAGCCATGTGCGCAATTGACATAGACAGTAAATAGACACATATACTGTACATGGAAGACGACACATAGCATAACAACGCATGGATAGACAGGAATAGTCATAGACAGTGTTGTGGAGGACTAAATTAGGACTGTATCTTAAGCTGATCCCAGTTTCCAACTTCGCCCAGGTGCGTCAGCCAAAACACGGACGGAGACCACTTCTCTCTTGATATTTTATTCAATAAGCAACAGTACAAACATGGGCTTCTGCTATTACTGTTTAGTTCTGTAGGTGCGTGTGGTCCTGCAAGGGAAAAAAAACACTTTAAAGGCCACCATACACAATGCCTAAGAACACATACAGACTACGCAACAATAACAAACCCATCATTTAGAACATTATATACATATAGGCTGACTGATAATAACAAACTCACCATTAACCACATTATAATAATGCTGTGTTACTACTACAGCATGTAAACAGTGCACATAAATTGCAACCGTGAGGCAGGGCGTGACAATTACTGTTATATTGGATCAACAGACAAGTGTAACCTAGCTAACAGGTAAAGAAATGAGGACAACAAATCAGTAGCTAGCTTAATTTAGATTAGCACTATAGAACTAAACAATTAGCCTACAACAACAAGCTTAAAAGAACTGACAACACAAGTTACATGACTCACAGATCTCGAGGATGCACACACGCAATCTTAACCGGTTTTATCATCCTTCGAACAGCGACAGTCTCCTTTTTTCTCTCCCTCTTTCTCCGTGTGGCGTGTCCACGCCACGCTTTGGCATACACTCCAACAATCACTACCCACAAGACAGCCTTTTGTATAGCCACCCCAAATAGCGATAGCAGTTTACACCTACAATAGTCAATCAACTTCTGGTGGGGGTGGGTTGGAAGGTTGGTCCTTATCATTTGGTTTGGATGGGAGGATAACCAGCCGGGCCATAGGCCTGGTGTAGATCTTATCCTATATCTTCACGTCAGCAGATCTCACATGACAATCTCCGCTGGTGTACACCTTGACCACTCGTCCGATAGGCCAGAGTGCCCTTGGTAGCTGGGGGTCTACTAGTATCTGTGAGGTTGTCCCTGATGACATGCCACTTCTGGCGGGTTTGCAGGCTGGGTACATAGTGCCTAATAAAACTTGACCTAAAGTGATCTGACCAGATCTGAGAGTGTCTCCACCTGCGTTGGCTGAGGAGCTCCGTATTCAGATACACCGCCTGAGGAAGCGATCCATCGGGCCGCCCCATCAACAAGACACTTGGGGTCACAGGGTCAAAATCCGCAACGTTGGATGATAAATAACCCAAGGGTTTGGAATGAATTTAAAATGCCTTCCACTTCTATGAGCACTGTTCTGAGCACCTCTCCAGCCTGTGCCTGAGCACCCACGGTGGTGTAGAGTGCCTGTTTGACTGAACGGATCTCCCTTACCCAGACTCCTCCAAAATGTGGTGCCGTCGGTGGATTAAAGTGAAAGACTCTTTGACAAGGCTCTGCATCAGCTTGGGGACAGTGCAGCAAAGGCCTCTCGCAGTTCTTTCTCTCCTCCCTTGAAATTTGCCCCATGATCTGAGAACAACTCAGCTGGAGTCCTTCTGCGGGCAATGAACCTCCTCAGGTCCATCAGAAAAGAGTCAGCATTGATGGTGAGGAGATCAAAGTGCACAGCTTGGGTGGTAAGACAGAGATTATACCCCATCTCTTCTCAAGACGCCACCCCACCTTGACCTGGAATGGCCCAAAACAGTCCATGCCAGTGGAGTGGAATGCTGGCTTAAATCGGCGCAGGCGGGCTGTCAATAGGTCGGCCATCTTGGCAATCACTGGTTTAGACTTCCACCGATGACACTCATTCCAAGTGTGCTGGTGGTGAGGGATGGCCTCACGCCCTCTAAGGATCCAAAATGTGCATTGTATTTCTGCAAACACCCTCTTGGTGCCAGGGTGATGCAGTCAACTGTCATAATTCTTTATCAGAAGTTTGATTGCAGGGTGACTAGGATCTAGAATGATGGGATAGAGGGTGGAATGCTCCAGGTCTTCGGATCATTGTAGTCTGCCACCTACTCAGATGATGTCTTGTGACGCGTCAAACTCTGGGGATAAGGTAAGTAGGCGACTACTAGATGGGACTGGCTTGCCAGCTCTCAAGAGATGCAGCTCTTCTGGGAAGCTGTCCCATTGGGCTCTTCGGAAGATGAGGGTCTCTGCTTTCTGGTAGTCTGCGACCGTAGGACTACTATGCTGGTCTGCTGCCCCGTGAAGGTCCTGCGCTGTAACATTGATGAGCTCCCTTCAAGTGTTATACTTGTCCGCATCTGTGGATGCAACTCCGCAGAAGATTAACTTCCGGAGTTCTGATACCTCTTCCTCAGCTGAGGTGGTCGGTTTCACGGGCCAGGTGTCTGAAGAGTGGAGCAGGTGGGCCTTGACTCCACCTATTTGGCTCTGCAAGATCTCTATGTCTTTCCTCTTGTGATGTTATCTGCAGGATTCCTTGCTGAATCCACATAAAGCCACGCTCTGAGGTCAGTGAGCTCTTGGATCTCGGGCACCCTTGTGCCAACTAAGACTTCAAAGCGACAAGACTCAGACTGTAGCCACATCAACACAGTTGTGGAATCAGTCCACATTGTTATCTGATTGATTTTCAATGTGAGCTCCTGTTGTAACACTGTGGCGATTTGGGCTCCTACTACAGCTGCACACAACTCCAGTCTCGGCATTGACAGGACAAGTTTGGGTTCTACTCTGAATCTTGCCAAAAGGAATGCCAGGTAGGTCTTGCCCTGATTTTCCTCTGTTCTTAAGTCGGCTACAGCCCCTTATGCTCTTTTGGAAGTGTCGCAGAATATGTGGAGCTCACGTATGACGCTGTCACAGTCCACTTCTTCAGGAGTATAGCACCTAGGCAGGCAGATAGATGGTTGGACCTGTAGTTCCCCTGACCACTCGTTCTAGGCATCTAGAAGCTCCTGTGGGGGGAGGGGGTCATCCTATTCCCTTTTCTTGTCCCAGAGGCGCTGGACTAAATCTTGGCTCTGGTTATGAATGGCAGAATGAACCCAAGAGGGTCGTACTGGCTTGCCAGCACCTTGTACACATTCTGCATAGTAGGCACTCTGTAATCCACAGGCCGGTGCTTATACCCTAAGGTGATGGACTGGAAGTGCCAACTGAGCCCGAGGGTCGATTCTGGAGCCTCTGCTACCTCTTGAGTAAGCCAGAGCTCAAGGTGGTCTGATCTGGCCTCCTTTGGTAGGTGATTAACTACGCTGGAAAATTTACTGGCCCACTGGCGCAGCTCAAATCCTCCGGAGGCTAGGAGGGCCTGTAGATGTTTCTAAGTTATTCACGTAGAAACATCTTTCCACTGATGACCGGACACTATCCCCAGGCTCACAGTGATCTGAGACGTGCTTCTGCAAGGTATAGCTAGCGCAGCATGGACTGCAAGTTGTGCCAAATGGTAGCACCTGCACTCAAAGACTTCTGGGGGATATTCTCTCCTCATGTTGCGCCACACAAAATGCAGTAGGGGCTTGTCTTCAGGTAGAAGGCGGACCTGATGAAACATTCCCTTTATGTCTCCGCTAATGCCGACAGGATGCTCCCTGAAACGTAGAAGAACTCCCAGGAGTGATGCACCTAGGGTCGGTCAAGGTAGGAGGGACACATTTAGGCAGTGACGTGCGGTGATGTCAGTAAGAGGGTAGGCACTGAGTTATGAAAGCCAGATTACCTAATTTATTGTTTAGGCTAATAATCAAAACGTTATGCACAAGCGCGGCACCCGCGCGCGGTCGATAGCAAGACATTTCCAATTAATCTATCAATCAAAATCAATCTAATGTAATTATATAACACTTTCCAGAAACCAGCAGGCTACGGTGCTTAACAGAATGAGTATAATGACATCATCCAATAGAAAGAGTGAACATAGCGAACAGTAAAATCAGAAAAGGTCTCAAAGAAACAAAAGAATGAAACTGTCCCACCACAGCTACGTATTAAAAGACAGACTCGACAGATATGTCTTGAGTTTGGACCTAAAAAGAGCGACATCTGTAACAGTACGAATATCGGGGGGGGGGTAACTTGTTCCTAGTCTCGGGGCAGCAACCGCAAAAGCCTGACCCCCCTCCCCCCCGTTTTTACCTTAGGACTTCTTAAACCAGCTGATTTGAAGACCGCAATGACAGTGTGTTCCCGCAAAGTTAAGATTTCAGACAAATATTTAGGGTGACATATTTTCTTTCTCTCTTTCTCTTTCTCTCTCTCTCTCTCACACTCACACACACACACACACACACACACACACATTAATGTCCAGCATCAGAATGCAAGTTATGAAACCATCTTAGTTCTAATTATTGCACTGCGGCCAATTATGTTTGTCAGTCCCAGTCTGCAACAATGAAAACACACACTGCTCAACTATGAAGGCAAATGGCTAGCAGCATTAGTTCAATCACACTAAACCCAAAATAGTTTCTGACTCACCAATCGGTAGATTATTTGTACATAAAATCCATCCGACGCTCTTTCCCCGTGAAGGCGTCGATCACAGCGTTGTAAAACTCGTCTTTCCGGGCCTTCAGTTTGCATCGTCTCTGACTCTCAATAGACAGACGGGCGAGGGCTGAAAGACGTGCTGGCCCGGTCCGGTTCCAACTGGATGTTTTGATCCGTTTCAGGGTGGAAAATGTGCGAAGCTGTAGTTTCCGATATTATATGAGCTGACGGTTTTTCCTGCTTGGTTAAAGCTGCGGGCAGGTTGTTCAGATCCAGGACCCCGTAAAGGTCCCGCCGCTGACTGTTAGCACATAGCCACATCTTTTCTCCAAACCAGTCAGTTTGAAACGATGCAACGAGTATTTGTCCCTTTTGCTGCAGTAGTCCATCTAAGGCTGGCGTAGACCTCCATCTTGCTATTAGTTCTTTTTTTGAATTAAAATCGAGTTTAGAGAAGTTCCTCACCGCTGTGATGTCGGCGGACACCGCTGCTGTCATTTTGACTTTGAATTTTGCGGGGATTGCGCTTACAACGTAGCTGGTAGATAGGGTAGGCACTGCCTACCCTGCCTACCCTGACTGCACGTCACTGCATTTAGGTTCAGCTCTTTGAACTGGTATGAGCAATTAAACACAACATGGTTCTCCCATTGTGGCTCACCATGTGGTGGGGGATGTACCACAATTCCCTCCCCGTTTCTCAATGTCAAGGATCCTTCCTTGGTAGGACTAGTCCTTCCAAGAAAGGACCCTTCAGGAGTAGGTCAGAGTCCTCCTTAGCATTTGGAGAACATGTACAATGGAACAGGCTATCAAGGGCACGTCATTGCGGGCTCTCGTCATTGAATTTATTTGCTGCATTTCTAAACACTAGATGAAATGGTTGTAGAAGTGTTAACTGTGCTGTTTAATTATGCTGTTGGGATGTAGAATATGAATTAGCAAGCGTTTCCAATGTCAAGGAAGGATCCTCCAAAGCCAGGAGGAGGACGCTACGTCATCAACGTTCGTCGAAGGACCGTTCAAATTTCGAGGATCCTCCGAATTCCTCCAAGGACGGAGTCCTTCATTCAGAAGATTTCCCATAGACAGAGAAGGATGCATATGTGTATCCTTCGTGGTCCCAAATCACCCACAATCCTATGTGCGTACCTTTAGCGGCTCGTTTAAAAAAAAATAAAAAATAGTGGACCTCAGCGGGAGTTCGAGCGGCATCGCTGAAGGTGAAATAATAATTTAAATGTAAGTATCTTTAGTGTGTGTCGTAAATTTGTTATCACAGTTAATGTTTTACATCAATGTAAAGCTTAACGCTTTAATGCTTGTACAAATTGCTATAATAATTGGGTAGATACACCCCGAGCTAACGTTAGCTAACTGAACCTGTCAGTTAACATTCGACTGTTAGCTAGCTGGGTTGCTGTCTTTGTAAAGTTTAATGTACGGTGGCATGTACATGTGGCTTTTTATATGCCTTTACCGTATATGCGTAACGTTAGCAGAGATTTAGAAAGTTGGTGTGTTTATCACTGGTTGTATCTGTAGACTGGAGGTAACACTGCACCGTGTTAACTTCACTATGTTCAATGAAGGCTAACATGAGTAGTTTCCCATGTAATAACGTTGTGTTGTAGCGTTCATAACGTAAACATCTTTTTGTTGTGTTAACTGTCTTAACAGGGACTAACGGAGGCGGTCACCAAGGATGGCAAAGCCAACAACCAGCAGGGAGACAGAGGCCAAAGAGAGATGTTGACTACATTATATATGTATTATATTGTATATACATACATATGTATGTATATATATATACATACATATGTATATATATATATACAGATATATATATCTGTGTATATATATATATATATATATATATATATATATATATATATATATATTATATAATATATTATTATATAATATAATATGCTTATATTTGTTTAATATATTAAACAAATATTTAATGATATTTAAATTATCATTTCACCGTCAGCGATGCCGCTCAAACTCCCGCTTAGGTCCGCTATTATTATTTTTAACGAGCTGGCAAAGGCACGCACATAGGATTGTGGGTGATTTGGGACCGCGAAGAATACACATATGCATCCTTTGTCTATGGGAAATTTTCCAAATGAAGGACTCAGTCCTTGGAGGAATTCGGAGGATTCTTGACATTGGAACGGTCCTTTGGCGGGCGTTGATGACGTGGCATCCTCCAAATTCTGGCTTTGGAGGATCCTTCCTTGACATTGGGAAACACCCTGTCTTGGGTGAGTGCACTGGATTCTAGCTTGATCACAGAGCCTGCCTGAACTAACTTCTGTATTTCTTTGTTGTAGGCCATAGCCCGATCAGGATCCTTGGGCAACAGTCTCCCGGTACTTCGGAGGCTCGGCATCACTGCCTCTTCAGGAGCATGGAATTGGGGTATGTCCTTCTTACGGAGCAGTGGTGTTGCATAGCGTAGTACTCCGTCCACCTCCACATACGTAGTCTTCTCTTTAAGCAGACTTACTGCCTACTGGTCTTGTCTTGACCTGGTCACCACTTTAGCATTTCTGTATGGCAGCACATCCAGCTGCCAGAGCTTCTCAATGTTCTGCAAGAGCTTCATGTTGGAAGGAACAGTGGATGTCAGAAGACACTGTTGCAGCCATAGCTGTTGCTCCACAATCCTTGCTGGGCCTTCTAGCGTTCGAATGGCGACTGGTCCACCTGGTGGCCCGAGCTTCACTGGCTCTATGGGGGTGATGAGATGTGGATGATTGGCACCGATGAGAAGGAGTGGGCTGGCGTTCTCAAACTGCTGAAGGGAGAGACCTGCCAGGTACTTATACCTCTTCTGCAGACTGGCTATTGGATAGGATTGATCCGCCAAGCCTAGGTGAGCTGCTGTGAAGGCTCTGTCAATGCGGAAGCGCTTCTTAGGCTGAGAGACGGAGGAGACGCAGAATGATACAGAGGCCCCATGGAGAGTTTAGAAATCCTGCCTGATTGTTCTGAAGGTGAGATCTTCGACTTCTCCCTTCAGTCCAAGCTTCTCTGCTGCTGCTGGAAGGAGCAATGTGCACTCAGACCCATCATCTAGTATAGCGTAGGTGTCCAGGGTGTGCTTACCATTATGCAGGATCACTCTGATGACTTTTAGTAGCACCCGGTTGCAGTCTGTCAGTCCAAGTAGAGTACTCCAGGAGCTGTGTTTATGAGGCAATTCCTTTCTGTTGGCTCCTCCTTTGGTGCTCTACTGTTAACATCATGAAGGACTTGCAAATGTTTCCCTTGACAAAGACCACAAAGCTTTTTGAGCGTACACTGTGCTGCCTGATGGGACCTTCCACAACGCCAACACTTATTTTTGGACCACTCAGTGGTTTGAGTCTTAGTGAGGGTTTAGATTGCTGAGCACTGGTTGAGGTAATGTGCATCATTGTCACAGTAAGAACAATTAACATTTCCATCAATGACTGGACCTGCAAAGCGAACCTCTCAAAGGCGCCCGCTTCACCACGTCGGAGGTCAGGTGAATCGATGACACTGGCTATCCTCTTCAGTGCAACCTTGTACGGTTGCCCAAACCTCTCTGTCAGAGCTGCTATAGTAACTGAATATGGAGTGGGGGAGTTGAAGTATGAATCTGCTACCAGACACGCCTCTTCTAGTTGAAAGTGGTCAGTGAGAAGCTGATACATTAAGAATACATTTGCATCAGGTGGCAACAGGTTCTCTAGAGCGATCTTTAATCGGGGAAACTGTCTTGGGTCTCACTGGCTGAAGTCTGACAAAGGGGGCCTGGGTCCCCTATAGGCTAACTGTGCTCGAGGGAGTTCCCTGTAGGCTTGCCCATAGGACGGCTCTCCTGGCCTAAGCATCTGTGCAGGTGAAGCTCCGGGAACCGTCAGTTGCGAGGGAGCCCAAGGTGTTCTAGGCATATGGGTCTGCGGACCAGAATTGTGTTGAATTGGTGTGGAACTGGACTGTGGAAGGTAATGTTGAGGTTGCATATAACCTGGCTCCTTATATGTTAGGCCTAACTGTGGTGGAAGGTCTCCGTAAGGAAGCAAGGCACTCTTGGTAGCTGGTCTGCTATGGGTTGCAGCACCAAAGGTGGCATTGAGCCTGATATCCTGGATCTTGTTTATTACCCTGTCCACATCTCTTTGGGGCCTTTCATCAAACTCAAGCCACGGTGGGGGTGGTGGTTCTGGCCACTCCACTTCATATTCCTCGACTGCTGAGTGCATGATGTTGACTCTGTATTCCACCTGAGTGGATAAGGGTCGGAATGATGAGGAGTGTGACGGCTCCCTTCAGTGGTTGATACTTATCCTCTTCTCGCCCATGTTTGTACTGTACTTTGCTTATTTTTCGTGTAACTTGTGATCTGTGGTTAGGACAGTCCACTTCAGATCTCGAGGACACACGCATACAATCTCAACCGGTTCATCATCCTCCGAACAGCGACCGTCTCCTTTTTTTCTCTCCCTCCTCTTTCTCCATGTGGCGCGCGTACCCGCTCACGGTGCGAAGCCCGTGTCCGCGGCACCCTTTGGCATGCACTCCAACAATCACTACCCACAGACAGCATTTTGTTTAGACAGTAAATAGACATATATACATGGAAGACAACAAATAGACAGACACTTAGGATGTCGATTTAATTTTGGCACAAACGGAGCAGACACAAATGCATGGAAGACAACACATAGACTTTATTTTGGCACAAATGGAACCCCATATCCAACTTCCAGTGTTCAACTTCTAACAACCACGCTGACGCAGTCAACTCGATTCTGTCTTGAAATTCCCAGAAGGCATTGCTTCATTTTAACTTTTGCAAATAAATAATCAAAAGAAATGCAAGCAGATTTTTTTTATTTAAACCATGCACATTTTTGAACATTTGATCTGAATACAGGTTGAATACCAGAATAAAAGAATAAAATTCACAGTGCAGTGCAAATAATTAAACAAAGGCAATGTGGAAAAGGAAGGTCTTCAGCAGTCTTATACATTCCAAAACGTTCCAAAAACCTTGCTTGGACCAGACACTTGAGTAAAGGTTTTGAAAGAACTGAGTTGTCTTGTAAAATATCTTTACACAACCTGCTCCGCAATACAGTGGCTTGAGAAAGTTGACATACCCATGCTAAAGTTGATAAAAAGAGGAATAAAAAAACATCTTTTAGAAATTGAGCTTAATGCTTTAATTAAAAATTAGGAAAATCCAACCTTTTAAAGACACCAATTTTATTTTGAATGAATAATGTATTGTTAATAAATGTTCTTCCTTAAAATAAAGGGGGCATAAGTATACACACCCCATATGATAAATTCCCATAGAGGCAGGCACATTTTTATTTTAAAGGCCAGTATTTCCTGGATCCGGATACTTTGCAACCTGATGAAGTTCCCTCGGCCATTGGAATAAAATAGCCCCCCCCCATCATCACATACCCTTCACCATACATAGAGATTGGTATGGCTTTATTTCAGTTATCTAAATAGCTGGTTTGATTTGCATTGAGAGATGATTTTATGGAAGATGTAAAGAACATTTATTTATTTAATTCAATTTCAATTCATAATATTTATAGTATCAATTCGTAACAAGAGTTATCTCAAGACACTTAACAGATAGATTAGGTCTAGACCACACTCCAGAATTTACAAGGACCCAACAGTTCAAGTAGTTTCCTTAAAGGTTAGATTTTCCTAAATATTTTGAATTAAGGCATTAAGATCAATTTCCAAAATAATTTTTTTTATTTGATATATTAATCAACTTTATCATGGGTGTGTAAACTTTCTTAAGCCACTGTATATTGCAACTGCATAATGTTTTATGGCTGAAAGCCACTGACTTGAACCTGAATAATATTTACACTACTCTTTGTGTCATGTTAGCACAGATGGGTGGAACTTGTTAGAGAACATGATCATTTGGGACCTAATTGTTTATGAAAGTAAACATTGATATTAGTTTCAAACAAGATGCTAATCACATATAAGGTGTCACTACAGTGTCATGTGGCAGTACTTCCATGGAGGCAGATCTATTAAAACTTTTACGAGGTAAGATTTACACTTTAGATCCTCCACAGAACACATGTAGTTACACTGTAGTGACTAACACTTTTGTTTGCACAATTGTTAGATTGGAAGAAGTTAGGTCTATTGTTAATGCTCCAATGTTAGTTCATATTTTTCTCAACTTCCCACATCTAATAACTATTTCGATGTTTGTGTTTTCTTTTGATAGGTTGTTACTGTTAATTCAAGTGATTATGTTCTACACTAATGTAACAAGGATTAAACATTTTTTCATCCTGGGATTTCCTGGACTTTCACAGGAGTATTATGGACCTGTGTCAGCCCTGCTTTTTGTTTTCTTCTTGGCTATAGCTGGAGGAAATATTTTTATTTTAGTGTTTGTTAAATGTGAGAGGTCTCTTCACAAACCCACATATCTGATATTTTGCCACTTGGCACTAACTGACTTATTGTTTGGGACTGTAACTCTGCCAAAGATTATATCAAAATATTGGTTTGATGACAGCATTATTTCATTTTATGGATGCTTTGTGCAAATGTACTTTGTTCATTTTTTAGGGGCGTCTCATTCTTTCATCCTGATGGTGATGGCCCTTGATCGCTTTATTGCAATTTGTGCTCCACTGCGTTACACAGCTCTTTTCACAAACAACACTGCTTCTGTGCTTTGTGGAATATCATGGATTTGGCCAATGTGTTGGATGGTGGTTATAGTTGTAGATGCTCTGAGATTGCCTTACTGTAATTTAAACATAATTACACAGTGCTACTGTGACCATCAGGCAATAACAGTGCTTGGATGTGAGGCTGTGCGAGAAGTTCAGGAAGTGGCATTTGGTGGGGCCATGTTCAGTTTGCTGTTGCCTCTGGGTTTTATCATCGTTTCTTATTTTGTCATCATTGTTGCAGTTATAAGAATGACCAGTTCTAATAGCAGCCGCATGTTGGCTCTGTCTACCTGCTTGCCACAGATTATCATCACATTTCTCTATTACATGCCAAGATGCTTTGTGTACATGGCAAATATTGTGGGATTTACATTCGGTGTCCCAATTCGCGTAGTGATTGTAATGCTGTACAGTATTTTACCTGCTGCCATTAACCCATTAATATACTGTTTCAAAACCAAAGATATCAAAGAACACTTGAAAAAGAAATTAGTTATTATGAAAATTAATAACAGCACAACAACTGGGTAAAATACAATACATCATCAATCAAGTGATAAGTTACTTTTGCTGCTTCAAATATCAAATCCCTGTGAGCTTTGGAAACAATTTGGATACTTTGCTTTTCCCTATTAAAGTACTGCATCCTCCTACAGATCCTCAAGCTGGGGTCTCCTGATTGTTCCAACAAAATGCTATGTTAGTTTTCTTCTTGGCAAGGATCCAGAATAGAATCACTTTATACCACGTCTTAAAACTCCTTGTAGCCAGCCTGTTCTTAATGTTTTATACCATTATATTTTCATGTCTTGTTAACTCCTACTTAATTTGGACATTTGTGTTCTTTCTTTCTAAGGTACTCATAAATAAAATATCTTGCAATTTTTCTAAATATTATAAAATAACACATTTTCTATTAACATCTAAATAATCACTTAATAATCAATGTTTTTAGTTGTCCATTCACACTCCACACAATGCTTGAACAATGAAAGTTCTTTAAGCCTGCAATTGCTGTAAATGTAAATTAACACAGCCACTCTGTAGGTCTTCTGGAAAGTGCCTTTTCTAAAAATGGATATGTTGTTCCATCCTATAATGTACAAAACCTGATCTGCAAACAGCATCCTGAATATTCATGTCTGAAATAATGCACAGGTTACTTAAGAAACCGACCAGACTGGACATATAGAACAGCGAGTGACATATGATTATGAATTAGTACAACATTAACTTTAAATATGGTTGTCTTTACATGGGTCTTATTATTTAAGCATCATCACCCAAACAAAAAAAAACATGATAAAGTGACCAAGTAACCGTGAAAAGATCAAGATTTTTGGTTTAAGTAAAACATATGTTTACTGCCTGTTCAGAAGTTGGTCATGTCCTTGTTATGTTTGAATGATAATCAGAACCCAAATGCAGACAGACACAGGGCCAGGAGTGTGAATTACCGTAAACTGTTTTATTCAAAGTACTCAAGTGGCAAGTGACGATTTCCTGCATGTCTTCCCCCTCTCTCTCCCCTTTCTCACCTAGCTGTTCTGTCAAAGATTAAATGCAGAAAAGCCCAAAAAACAAAAGAAAGAAAGAAAGAGGCAGGTGAACAGGCTAGAGGCGGGGTCCAGTGGTGGTGATGGTTCTGCTTTGGTGTACGGCAGGAGTGGAGCGGTAGCAGGAGTCTGGTTCTAATGGCAGCTGGAGGCACATGAAAAAGAATCAGAACAGGCAAACATGCAAGTAGCAGTCCTTCCAGACAAATGCAGAGATTTTTTGTGATTGTTGCGAGCAAAAATCCTTGATTAAAAATGCAATGGAGTATGTGGGATTTGTATGCAATTTTATGCAACGAAATTGCAGGAACTTGCAAAAATTGTCTGTGTGTTTTGTCACTTAATTACGTCACTTCATAGCATTCCCATGACAACAGGGGAAAATGGCTGCTAAACACAAAATCTTTCAACTTTCTGCAACTATATGAGTTTTTGCAACAAAAATGCAGGGATTATGAAATCATTCAAGTCTGCAATTTATGCGGCGAAAGTGCAGCGTATTTGAAGAAATGCGGTCCCCGCCTAAGTCTAATGCAGACATTGGTTGACTATGCATTGAATTATCCAATCACATAATCACGTTTTTCTGGAGGGACTGAAGTAGGCTTAAACTAACAGGCAAAGGTTTGTCTGGCGGAAGACTAACTGTGGCAGTACTGGAAGGACCGGGTAGGACCGGATATATGAGGCAGAAGTTGATTGTGGCCGATGAGAGGCAGCTGGACACCTGACTCCAGCAAACCCGACTCCACTCCTGCAATTAGGACAGACAGAGAGAGGGGAGGGAAAGAGAAGCTACCTAAGGGCAACAGTCGCTTACTAAAAGTTTGGATTTTCATGCCATTCTTTTACATTGTTAAGTTTTGATATATCAAAATGCTTTCAAATAAGTAACCGACTGCATATTTAAAATTTTCCCACCTGACCCTTTTGCCACATATACAAAGTAGTCTATATAATGGCCCTCAAATAATTTCCTCCATGTCACTTTGCATATCAAAGCCATGACTGGAGTCAGAGGGAAGACATGCTATGTCCTTAAATACAGGAGCATAGCTGCTGAAAGGTAGATGCATATTTAAAAGACTTCCCCATTGCTCAAACATACTCGAGGGAGCACTCTCAGCTTTGTGCTGACCTGCAGCAGAGTGACAGGAGTGTTTTAAGAATGAGCGGACAGGCAAGATGCCTTGTTGTCTGCAGCTGCTCGCTGACAGGGATGACAGGTCATGTATATGTGTCCTGGCGCTGATGGTAGAAAACTGTCCGCACTCAGACTCCGACCAAGTGAATGTGCTGCCTGTTTCACTGTCAGATGAGGCACCGTTCATCATGGTGGACTTGGCAGGTCCAAACCCTGGGGATGCTGGATGTGACATTGTTTCCTCCAGAGGAGTGTGTAGCTTACCAATTTCCTCCAACGTGAGACATTGGGCCGGTTCCAGGAACTTTGGTTGTATGAACCTTTTCTGGTAAAGAGGCGGTGTATGCTGGGACTGCTCTGCATCAATCTTAGTCAACAGCTGCTTGTTTAAGAAAGCTGCATCTTGAGGCTCTGTAGGATTTTTTGCCCTCTCTTCACTGAAGCATTCTTTCTTAAATCCTGCTAACAGCATCCTCAAATCTCCCCACCGTTTAGGATCAGCTTTCACACATGTTGGGCTGTACAGATGTTTGTGCCAGCTGAGCGTCAGTGAGGCAGTGTCTGAATGAAGTGCGCTACAGATGCTGCCGATTTCATAATACTCCAGCTCACTGTTTGGCACCTGCTGAACACTTGACAGACTGGCATCACCATAAAACTCTACACTTAACCTCTGCTGATCAGCGCTCATTGGGTTGGGTTGTTTCTCTATTTCTGCAGACTCATCATCTGTGCGTGTTCTCTTGTCATCAAAGCTAAACGCTACATTGTCTGTCCCCTGCTCTGTTTTCTGTGGCGAACTATCTCTCTGACACTTTGCATTCTTCCGCCTCACTCTGTAAAGGGCGACACATATCCCTATCACTGGGATGGAGATTAGAGGAAGAATCACAGCTATGAGCCACAGGGGAGCGCTGCCCTGCGCCTCAGAGCATTGATTACGGCTCTCTGTCGTAGAGATGCAGATATCACAGGCGTGCTCAGAAACGTTATGTAAACAGATGCAGGACCTGTTGTGCACAGCAGGTCCAGAGAGACAACGCCTCCTGGCTGTGTCCTCCTCAGAGCAGGGCGAGGGGAGGCAGACACCCGTAGAGCTGCAGTTCGACTGAACAAGGGTCGAGCTCGGCTGGACGTCCACCATCAGACTGTGTCCGCTGACTGGCAGAGTGCGCCCGTTCACTTTGAGATACTGCACACAACCATTGAACCCTGCCATTAAAAGAATGAAGACAGTTTCAACGGTGTTACCCAAAGGGCTAGAAAACATGTAAGCTGACCATTTCATTCATGCTTGTACTTGTACTAAGAGTGATCTACTTAAAGAAAAAAGGAAACTTGGGTCTGGTCCCTTATTTAAGCAATTTGCTATAAGTTTATTTTACATTTAAAGAGAAAGGATTGAATACATGCACACTATTTCCACAGAAAACAAATAATCCAACCTGATGAAACATCATGTATGAAGAGTAATAAAGAAATATGTTGCCATGTTAGAGACCCATCAGCTGAGGTTCACCCCCTTAAATTGTTTTAGATGTTTCATGCTGCAAAGTTCCCCTTTATTCAGATATTGCTTCTATACTGTTATCTGTCTGCATGCCTTATATGATACTCCTGCACATAATCTTGGCATTGATGATCTTGCGTGTACTGTACTGTAGTTAGACATTTTGACTATTTATCTAGGTTAAAACATTTTTAGGCATATGAATATCTGGTTTACACATTAACACCTGGTTTGTCAACAATGATCACTGTATATTTACCTGACTGCTGGAGTTTCAAATCACCTGTCAGAAGTGCACCAAAAATAATCTTTTCCACAGTGACAGGATTGAGATCTATACTGCTGTCAGTGATGTTCAAGACTGATTTACTATCCAGAAGCAGAAAGGTAATCTGTCCGTTGCTGAACAAGGAGAGGACGTGCCAGACCCCGTCAGCCACAAGAGAGTCCACTGTGAACTCCGACTGGTGTCCTGACAGTGCGTCTTTGGATATGTACACTGGCTTTCTGTCTTTTATCTGAATTAGACAGAAAGAACAAGCAATTTCACACTTCATGAAACCAAGACGTCTCAGTGTATTGTTTGTAATTGTTTGTCGCTGTTTGTTTCTTAAATATATAAAAATAAATAAAAATTTGATGGAAAAAAAATGAAACCACAAAGAGTAAATATGTGGATGAATGCATTCCATACCAACCTTCAGCATGGTGTATCCTGTCTCTCCAACAACAAACAATAACACTCCATTATCTTGGGTCTTGAACTTAACATCAATTACTGTTTGGTCTCTCTCTCCTTTTTTTTCACCATCCAGCAAGTTTTTTAACAGGTAGTCTCTTTTGAATCGCTCCTTGATGACATACTCAATGTAGTCGTCCCCATTAAATCGCAATACAAGCTGTTCTGACATTTCTATTCAAAAAGAGAGAGCATAAAAACACACGTATTAAAGTTAAGATGAAAATCAACAAAAATCACTCCTGTGTATTTTAAGTTACTTCACCTTTAGCACAGTTGCTTCCAGTAAAACTGCTTTTGCACTCGCAAAGGTAGTCAGACCAAAGGTCATGGCACACGCCGCCATTTTTACATGGGTTGCTATGACATGGGGATGGTGTTGTCCGAGGACACCTTTTATAAAACAAAAATGAGTTACTAAGACAAATTTATGAAACGTAGACAGACCCAAAAGTAACAGAGATTTCTTTCTGTATTGTGCAAATATGTTAAAAACATAGTTTTATAACATATGTTTTTTATTAGATGGGGGCTGTGGAAAGGTGAGGGCAAATGAGTTGGGAGATAGGGGGTATGTGACATAAAGCTAAGGTCCCTTGTATCGAGTTGAGTCAAAACAGAGACCATGAAGTCAGCATTCCAAACCCCTACACCACCAAGACAAGGGCCTGAAATTAACACCCAGTCATGCGCTGAATGCGGGTGAATTTTGCCATTGGCCAGTTAAAATTGAGTCACTATTTGTTTTTTTGCCACTGTTGTTTTTTCACATTTCAACCAAGTCCGTTATTTCCTTGGATTTGAGCTCAAAATTATGGCGGCACATTACTGGGACTAAGAGGCCGGCTGAAGCAAGCAAGCAACAAAAAGATAATAATAAAAATAGAGGTTTTAATACCAAGTGGACAATTGGTGACAATGGCAGAGTTCGAAGATGAAGATGGATAAATGTACTGCAGTGACTGTCGTGTGTATGGCTCAAAGAATAGGAAAGTAAATCCTTTTGCAATCAGGACTAAAAACCTAAAATTAATTATTCCTTCAAGTCTTAATTATACTAATTTCATTAATAACTTGACAGCACTTGAATGTGTATTCTTAACAAAATTTCCTGTTTTTCACTTTCATGGAGGCCAAAAACAAATCTGGTAAAATGCCTGTGTGGCTACTGGATGGTGGCCAAAAGAGGTAACGTCAGACCCTGACCATGACGCCCTGATTATATAGTTTAAATCATAGAACCTCACAGTTTATGATTATAATGAGACAGTGAATTGTGTAGGCTGTATTAAATTCTTACCTATCAAGGATGTTATATGTTGCAAGGGCCATTGCAGGTGTCAGCAGGATGCCATTGACATGAATGTTCCTAATACATCCAACGAAGTCATGGGTTTTTATCTGAGCCGGATGCAGTAAAATAGGTTCAAATGTCCTTGTTCCTCCCAATGTCATATTACTGCCAACATCTAGAGTTCTGAGAGGAGTACAGAGAGAGGTCGTTAATATACAAAGATTAAACACAAGGTCAAAAACAGAAATAATGGACCATGGTTAAGTAGTAATTATTATATCACTGCTACCTCTTTAAGCTACTGCCATCACTCTGTGAAAAACAAAATCCATTGTTCTCATCATCTGTGCAGTTGTCCACATGTAAAGAACTCATCTGTTGAATGCAAGTAGTGCACATTAGTTGTTTTTTTTCTGATTGACTTCTCTCATTTCCACCTAAAAAATGCCATCTCCTTAACCTTGCGTATGTGCTGACACATTTCCAACTCACATGGCCAATCCTCCTGGCAGTCACACTGTGGAAATATCCATCTGCCACATGTTTGTTTGTCTGCAGCCTCACAGGTCCCGAGCCCAGGTCATAGGAGAGACGCATGGCCCCGTTCAGGATCTCCAGTGCAAAGAACTCCCTGCTGGAGGATCCTCCGGGGTTGTACAGGAGCAGGGAGTTTCTCTGTACTGTTGCAAACTCTAGAGAGATTAAATTAATCCTTCGATCCAACGGGAGAAACTCCATGAAAGACAGCACCTCAAAGCCGTAACTGTTCTCCTCACAGTGGGCTCCACTGACTCCTAAAAAACAACAATATAGAAACATAGTGTTTGTACATTTTAATAAGTAAGTTGTTCTCATTTGTAGCTTGGAAACATTTTAGTATATTTCATGAAATTTAAAGGAGTAGTTTAAACATTTAGCAAATAACACTTATCCCTTGTGTTGTCTTCCTGTCAAAATCAACGCTTTTTATCAGTTAATTTTTCTTACGTTTTTGTCCCTTTTTTCCACACTTTTGATGCTTGTGTTCAATGTTTGTCACTTTTTTGTTTTGTTTTCAACACTACGTAACACTAACTTATTAACTTTAGTTTTACAGTTATTTTATGGTCAAGGAACCTCATTTATAGGAAATTATACCGAATGTTTGAGTTAGAAAAGCGGAAATTAGGAATTATTTAGATTATAATTAAAGGAATGGATGTTGGATAATCACACACTGGAATATGTCAACTTTTACTCAATAGCATTTCAAAACCACTTCAATTGTTTTTCAAATGCCATAAAATTGCTATAATTAGACACCCCAAAATTAATGAAAGTAGAGATTTGTACTTGCTAAAGAGCGTTGTGGGGAATCAATCATGTTATTTTGGGTAGCTAAAAAGCATATTGATATAGGAAAACAGGTCAATTTGACCCGAGGACAACATGAGGGTTATTACTTGCAGAAGGTTAGATGAAACAGCTAAGATGGCTCTGTGCAAAACACAAAACAATGGACCAAAATTGACTAATTACAACGAAATTTGTTTTTTACAATGTGTCATTTTACAGGGGGTTATGTGCCGGACTATTTCTTGGACAGGCACAGGTAGAAGAGAGCTAGTTTGTATGAGAGTTTGTTTTTTGGGAAAAAAGGAGTTCAATTTCAGACAGTATCTTTTGGAATGGTCCAGCCATGGTCCAATCGTGTCGAAAGAATGAAAAAAAAGACATCGGAAAAGCTAAGCTATTTAACCATCTGACAATCACTTCTACTTGAGCATACTGGTGCCTAGCAAAGGCTCCAGGGCAAGAAAGAATCTGGCAAATTATTAATAACAGGCTTTATGATTTGGTTTGATTTTGTTATCTTAGAACAGAGCCAGGCCAGCGGTTTTCCTGTTTCAAGTTTGTTTGTATTTAACAGACAGATATGAGAGTGGTATCAATCTTCTTATCTGACATAACCTTTGCTTTATAGCTCCTTCTTTATCCATTATTCTTACCAAAGGGACAATGACAAGAGAATCCTGTCTGTGAATTGATACAGCTGCCCTGAGCACAAGGCGTTGATTGACAGTGGTCAATGGCCTGCTCACACATTTGCCCTGGAAAGAAAAAACAACCACATAAAGCCCAGACTTTGAAGAGATTTTGGAATCTATTCATGCAGTGTAATAATGTAATTTTGGTAACACTTTATAATAACAGAACATGAATCACCATGACTTTGTGCATGATTTCATGCACGAAAAAGCATGAATTAATTAATGTACTGATCTATCAGTAATGTACAAGCATTCATTGCATTGTATTTATGACTTAATTCAGGAAGCATACGTTAATTAATGCATCCATTAGGGTATTTTAGGCCAAAGAAACTGAATTGTAGTGTTTTAATCATCATTACTCCTTCATTACTTTATGATGTTTGTGGCTCGTCAAATAAAGTGTTGACTTGGTCCATCTTTAACATTAAAAAACAAAATGATTAATAGTGGCATATGCAGCAATCATCTTTGTAACCCCTCAAATTAAAAAGACATTTCTGGTGTTCAGACCACCACTTGGATGTTAGTAGAAAGTAAAATTCATAGATATCCTACTTGAGTGAGCATTACTCTCAGGCATTACTGTTTAAGTGTCTCTGCAGTATACTGTATTTTGTGTCAACCTCAGTATCATTTGGTCAACCCACTCCTTTAATTCTTAATACATTTAATTTTGTGCCACCATTAATCATATCCTATTTATCATTGGGAAAGATGGACCAGGTCAGGACTTTATTAGAAGGGCCACAAACACAATAAAGTCTAAAAAAGGAAGAAGTCATGTTTAGTTAACCATGATTACAACACTACAATTCTTCAGAACATGTGTGCACTGCTGTGACTAGTCTGTTTTTTTAAATTAAAAATCACGATGACTCTAAAACCTTAATTCATGCATTAATTCATGCATTGTTCCTGCATTGAGTCATGCATGAGATACTATTAATCCTTGTACATTACTAATAGTTCATCAAGTACTACATTAATAAATTCATGCTTTTTCTTGCATGAAGTCATGTACGAATTCATGATAAGTCATGTGCCATTATTAGAGTGAGTGTTTCCGTCATTTAAAAAAAAAAAAATCAAAATCTACCCTCAAATCCAGGCACACAGTGACAGTGATATCCATCCTGAGTGGGAATACAAGTTCCTCTGTTTTGGCACTTCACCTTCAGGCATTCATCTACATCAGCAGAGCAGAAAGAGCCAGAGAAGCCACTCTGACAGTGACAGTAGAAACTTCCTGGAGCATTCACACATGTGCCTTTATTCTCGCAGGGATTCACCTCACATTCGTCAACGTCGTCGTCACACAGTGTCCCGGTGAAGCCGGCTAGACAGGTACAATTAAAAATCTCTTTCTGCGGTGACACAAAGATGACCGCCGAGCTTTCCAGGACAGCCACGTCCTGACTGATGTAAGTGTTTTTGTTGCACGTCGCCCCATTTTGACAAGGGCTGGTCAGACATGGATCACTTGTGATGTGAGAAATCGTCACATTGCTCTGAGCCTCCAGTAATTTCTTATGGCCTGCAGAGATACCGATGGCTACCTCTTTGCTAAGATATTGACCGTTGTAGTTTTTCACCGCAGCCAATAGAAGGATTTTACTGCCAATATGTTTGATTCCAAATACATGAGTCTTAGAGGCCTGTAGGTTAAACAGACTGTCCAGAGCTTTCACAAACCGCAAATACTTATTAGACATAAACTCCTCCATTGAGGATGCTGACACATAGAACAATATGCAGCTGTTTATAGAAGCATTCGTGAAACCTTTGTAGGTTACATAGATGCTGTTGTTGACTGGGAAGTGAAGCTGGTCTGTAGCTTCGATAGTGATGTTGATTGTAGCCTCGCCTTGAAAAGGAGACGACCACAGCTCACATGTGCCATTAGATATGGTAAACATGTTAAGGTGTCCACTTTTGATGGTGCAGCTGAATGTATCGGACTCATCCTTATCCTCAGGATGGACATTGCCGATCATGCCTCCTTGGAAGGAACTGCCAAAGTATTTCACCTCGATGAAGATATTTCTAGGCTGTGGAGGGTTATCGTTTTCATCCACAATCTTGATGTGGATCATGGTTGTGGATGACAGCGGAGGGATCCCTGCATCCCTGACAGCCACCAGGACTCGATATGCAGAGATTTGTTCCCGGTCAATAGTCTTTGTGGTGAATAAAACTCCATCCGGAGTCAGGGAAAAAACACTACCTGTTGAAGGATTTACCAGCCAGTAAGTAAAAGGGCCCTGGTTTGGGGGCAAATCAGAATCAGATGCATTTAATCTGGCAACCATTGTGCCTTCAGGCTGATTTTCCTTCACTTGAGCCTCAGTAATTGTGAGTTTGGGAACACTGTCGTTAACGTCGTCAATGATCACAATGACATTAGTAGTCCCAGTGGCTGGTGGAGAGCCATTATCCGTGGCTGTAACAGTCAAATTATAAACTGCCCACAGTTCTCTGTCAAGTGGAGAATGTACTGATATCACACCACTGGATGGATCGACGGCAAAAGAGAAGTTTGTGTTTCCATTTGCAATGCTGAAGAAGAAACGATTCCAGTTCAAGATGGAGTCCTCATCCAGAGCACTAACAGTTACCACTGATGTCCCAACGGGGCTGTCTTCTGCAACATTGGCCAAATAAAGTGCATAAGTGAAAACGGGTGCATCGTTCGTGTCAATCACCCTGATGTGGACCAAAGTCTCGTCCACATCCATGCCAGTGATAACGCCAGAATTCTTTGCCAGTACTTTTAAAACTATGTCACTGTTGCCTTGTTTTCTCAAACTGACAGTTGTGTATATGTCTCCAGAAAGTTTGTCAATTTCAAAACCCATATATTTGTTTTGACCAAACATTAGATAAAACACCTGACCTTCAGAGCCTTGGTCATAATCTGTAGCTGCCACATTTCCAATCCTAGTTCCAACAGGTACATTTTTAAATACAGAAAAGTTATATACTTTTTTCCTGAATGTCGGCGTGAACTCATTGACATCTAAGATTTGGATGACAACGTGTGCCAAATTAAATAAAGTATGGCCACCAATGTTTGAAGCTTTGACTGTAATATCAAAGATCTCCTCTCGCTCATAATCAAACACATCCAATGTGGTGATAGTGCCATTTCTTGAATCAATTGCAAATTTATCCACATGGCCAGCGATGAGAGAATAGGATATTTGTGCACCTGAATCAGCATCTACAGCCTTCACAACTAGAACGTTTGTTCCAATTTCTGAGTTTTCAGGCACTGACGTGGTATATTCTGAGGGCAAAAAGACTGGAGGATTGTCATTTACATCCATAACTACCACTGTAACATTTAACATGCCAGTTTTAGAGACCCAGCCTCCATCCACGGCTTTGATTTGAACATGATGAATACTTTCTTTTTCAAAGTCAAGCTCTTTGATCAGTGTTAGTAGCCCAGATTTATCTCCTACAGAGAATGGGAAATATTGATTTTCTGCGGTAATGCAGTACACAACGGCACCATTGGGACCATAATCCTTATCTTCTGCTTGAATCCTTCCAATAACAGATCCTACCGGCAAGTCCTCGGGGACAGAGAAAATGACATCCAGCTCTCTAAAGCCCGGAGAAAATTGATTCCTCCCAGTTATTTCAAAAGTGATTTCAGTCTGTGATGACAAAGAGGGGAAGCCCTGATCTTTTGCAAGAACTGATAAAGTGAAAAATAAATGTATGCTCTCCACCAAACTTTGAGTTAACATTACTTTTCCATTGTCTGTTTGGATCCAGAAGAAATCAGATGCATTACCTCCATTCACAACATATTCAATACCAACGCTGATGTTACTGACATCCGGATCTATTGCTGTAAACTGGACCACTTCAGTACCAACAGCCATGTGATAGGGGATAGCAATCAGAGGCTGCAGAGGTAAAAACATTGGTGGGTGGTAGTTATATGGTTCTAATCTTACTGTGACAGTGGCTTCACTGTACAGAGGAACGCTGCCACAATCAAATGCAATGACTGTAAACTGGTAGATTTCAAACGCAGGATTATGTAACAGCAGTGGCTGCTGCGTATATATCTCACCAGAGGAACTGTTCACCCAAAAGTGCTCATTTGAAGGTTCAATGACATACAAAATTTCACAGTTTTGCCCCATGTCTGCATCTGTAGCAAGAACCTGCAAAACAAACACCTCTTTATCTTGTGTCTCAGGGAGGACAACACTGTAAAAATGATCGGAAAACACTGGTCTATTATCATTGACATCTGCTATGACTATAGTGACGTCAGTGCTGATGCTCCATGCTGAATCGTTTGCATTTACTTTCAAGACATAATGATCCTGCATCTCTCTGTCCAGAAGTCTTCCAACCATGACACAGCCAGTGGTGAAGTCAATATTAAATGGCATTTCATCAGTTTGGTCAAGTATGGAGTAATTAATTACTGCATTGGCTCCAATATCATCATCATTTACGGTGACTTGTATAATCGTGTGTCCAACAGGACAATCCTCAGCAACCTCTGTAAAGAAAATCTGTGAAAAGCGAGGTGCGTTGTCATTTCTGTCTAAAACAACTACAATAACGGTTGCTGTGTCTTTATGAAGAGGGTCGTTTAGCTCTGCAGCTTCAACTGTTAAATTAAATTCAGGGATATTTTCTCTGTCTAAACTTGCAGTGGTGCTCAATAAACCATTCTCAGGGTCAATTGTGAAAAACTTATCAGCGTTTCCTCCTGTTATGTTGTACTGCACTGTGCCGTAGCTGCCTGAATCAGAGTCAATGGCGAGAACATCACAAACCCAGGATGGCGGGGAGTTCTCAAACACCTCACACCTGTAATCGGCTTGGGTGAACTGGGGGAAGTGATCATTTACATCACTGATGTTAATGTGAATTTCTGCAAATGATGAGAAAGGAGGCGAGCCAGAATCTCTAGCTTCTATTAGCAAAGTCAATTCCTTTTTGGTCTCATAATCCAGAGGGTTCTCCACTGTCAACACGCCACTCAGTTGTTCCACATGAAACATGTCTTCAAAGTTTCCAGAAGCTAAATAAAAAGAGACAGGTTCAGCCCTGATGCTCGCTGCGGAGACAACTGCCACTAATGTTCCCACTGGCTCATCCTCAGAGAAGGAATCACTCACAACATCCACATTCATCTCTGGAAACTCAGAGAAGTTCTGAAACCGGATACTGATCGTAGTGATGTCAAATTTAGGATTTTCTCCTGAGTCTTCCACATGTACATTGACAATGATATCTTTCATTCCCTGGAGAGCACTTGAAGCGAATACAGTGCCGCTGTAGGGATCGATGGAAAACAGATCAGATCTTTGTCCATATAACGAATAATGCAGTTCTGCGTTCATCTCAGTATCTCCATCTGTTGCTGTAACTGCACAAACAACTGAGCCTGTAGGAAAAAAAAACAATATAAAACTCTCAATCTTATCAAGTCCATGTTATCCAGGATGAAATATTTAACTATCAAGTGGAAGTAAAAGCTCTCACCTGGAGCCATCTCAGTGGGCACATAGGCCACGTAGGGGCTGTTCATAAACTGGGGCCAGTGGTCGTTAATATCTCCAATGAGAACAGTAACAAGCACTGAGCTTGACAGAGGCTGAGTGGGATGCTCATCACTGCCAATCACTATTAACCTGTAAATGGCTACTGTCTCCCTGTCCAAGACATTGGTTGTAAACAGCTCTCCAGATGTTTTTTCAATGGCAAACGGCACATCAAGGTTCTCCATGGAATACCTAAATGACAAATGATGTTATATCCTTCATCAGTGCACTATGATAAAGTATAAATGGACATAATCATTTTAGAATCCAAGTTGCTCTTATGCTGCATTTTTTAGCAAATACACAAGAAAGACAAATGTGTAAGAAATGGTGATCCTATTGTGACGCTGCTATCCTCAAAAACATGATCAAAGACAGTACTTCTTGACATTGCTCTTAAATTTTGAGTGACATTTTACCTTATTTCCCCGCTGACACCCTCATCATTGTCAGATGCAGTTATCATGGCAAACACAGTGCCCGTGGGACTGTCCTCAGACACTATGGTGTTGTAGACTACCTCCGTAAACTCTGGACGGTTATCATTGACATCATCTACAAGGACATTTATGGTTAGAGTTCCTGTTAGAGGCGGCAATCCTGCAAAAGACAAAGTAAATAGTGGTTAGTCAAACAGTTTGAAGTGACATTATACTGAGAGTAAAACAATTATGTTATAGAATATTGTAAAGTGATCCTATTTAGCTTCTGCCTGAATCACCTGAATCAACAGCGATGATGGTTACCAAGTACAATGATTTCCTCTCTCTGTCCAGACTGTGTAAAATTTGAAACATGCCTTTGGGAGTGACGGAAAACAAACCATCACTATCTTCATTCTGTATGAAATAGGTAAGCTGGCTGTTGATGCCTAAATCTTCATCCAAAGCTGATACCTGGTTGAAAAAGACGAACAATCGAGAAATAACGTATAAATATTCTGTAGTCAACATTCAATGTCTTCGGTTAATAAAGAGCCAGTAGCACCTGATGTGTTAGCTGAGTGGGGTCCTCCTCATTCTCCAGCACATGCATGGTCACTGTTTGTGGAGTAAAGAGGGGTGCAAAGTCGTTGACATCCAACACCGTGACGCTGATAGCAGCAGTAGCAGATCTGCGTTTATTCCCCTGATCCACAACTGTTAGGGTTAAGGTGTAGTTTGAATCCCTCTCCCTGTCCAGTTTGTCCATGACTGTGATGACGCCTCGAACCGCATCCACCACAAAAGGTCTGGTCTGGTTCAACATGTATCGCACTTGTCCATTTGGCCCGATGTCTCGATCAAGAGCCTGAACCTGACACAGACTCGTTCCTCTGGGGATATCCTCGCTGATTGTCAAGCTGTAGGTGCTTTGAGAGAACTCAGGGTCGTGGTCATTAGTATCCTCAACGTGCACTGTGAGATTCATAATGGTGGCCATCTTAGGTGAACCTTTATCAGTGGCTGTTACAGTAATAGTCAGGATGTCTACCTGTTCCCTGTCCAATTCCTCCTCCAGGTATATTTTGCCACTCTTGTTATCAATGCTAAACACGCCACCAGCAGCGTTGTTTAAATAATATAAAACGTCCCCGTTGGATCCAATGTCTTCGTCCACAGCATGAACAGTCATTATAACAGAATGAAGTGCGGTGTCCTCTGGTATACTGACTATTTTTCCTGACACAAACAATGGAGCGTTGTCATTGACATCGTCAACCACCACACTAACATGCGCTGTGCTGGTGAACTGTAAAGACACAGGCTGGACACAGTCATTGGCTGTCACAGTCAGATTGTAGAAGGGTTGTCTCTCTCTGTCTAACTCTGTGTTCAGGCATAAACTACCAGCTGTGTTTATGAAGAAAACTTCCTCTTTATCTCCACCGGCCACTCTCAGCTTCAAGTCTCCATTGTCACCTGGCGGAGAAGAAAAGATAATACATGATGTTATTACAAATTATGGAATGTCCTTCTCATAATGGCTTGGGTACTATATACGTAAATCAGGGAACCAAAAATTGCACTTTGCACATACTGAAACACATGTTTGCTACCAAGTATGCTAAGAACGAACTTTAATGAACTGCAATAAAAAAAAGGCTAAAAATAGGAATTAACTGGGAAGTGTGAAAGAAAGGCTCTGCCAACAGATCACTGGCAGATGTTTTTTTTTTTTTTATGCAGACTTTAGCCTCCAAATAGACATAAGATTTTGATTTTCAGGCATTTTCACAATTAAATAAAAAAAAAAAAAAAAAAAAAAATATTTCTGGATTGGACTACCCAAATGTGGCTTGTCCTGCTAAGGTATTGTTCATGTTGTTGGCTTCACCATAAAAGACTAAACAATAAGGATACTAATGAGGGCAAGCAACCAGGACAAATTATCAACAAACATGATTCAAAATACATGAATACACTACTGGCTATCATAATAGAAAATTTAAAAGACATAGGGAGAAGCAACTGTAAATAAAAGGCTTTTAAAATAACTTTGAAGAAGAATTCCTTGGACGTTCATTTTTTTCTACACTTAATTGAATTCCCGACCCCAAAGAGCACCTTCAAACACCTGACTGTACTTCTTGAGCACCCTGGACTTTTTTGTCTTTCCATTATATAATAACA
Organism: Etheostoma spectabile; assembly: GCF_008692095.1. NCBI lineage: Eukaryota > Metazoa > Chordata > Actinopteri > Perciformes > Percidae > Etheostoma > Etheostoma spectabile. Next base: position 20,765,499 of record NC_045735.1, on the reverse strand, counting down.
TCATATGTATCTCTTTTTCTCTGCAATCAAGTAATTCTACAAAGATTATTTAAACATTAAAAGGTGATTTTAGCTGTATGGTGAATTCTTTCCACAACAATGCTTATTGAACATGTAGTTTCTCCAGTTTCTCAGTCATGGCCACTAGAGGGAGTCATTGGCAAACACAGGCTACTTGGTTCCAACTGCATGACAAAAACAACTCATGGGGAGAAAACTCAGTTGAACATGAAAAAACTTTGCAAACTACAGATCTGCAACTTTCCCCAGCCATCAACAAATATTTCTTTTTTACAACAATGTTTTTATTTACTGTGACTGTGCAAAATGTTGATCATATTTGGGTTCTTTTTGACTGTTATAGTGTATAAATCTTGTTTGGCATTGCATGTTGTTGACACCTTTGATCAATGATAACTTCCTTGTTTTCTGAAGATGCATTTATGGTTGCATATATATACAGTATATGTAGCCTATACATGATGTTCAGTTTGGTCACCTATTGCAGATAGGATTATTTTGAGATTGTGACGTTTGTTGGTGCTGCTTTGTGTCTAAAGAACATCAGATTCAGATTGTTGGATGAATGTTGTATTTAAATCGTACTTTTGCACTTACCATCATCTTTATCCGACACATTTAAAAACAGGAAGCAAGTGCCAACCCGTGTGTCTTCCAGCAATGACGCAGAAAAGGCATCCTGACTGAAAACAGGGGGGTTGTCGTTTACATCTAGTACATTGAAGTACACCCTGACACTGGAAACCTGTGAATCCCCCTGCTGCACCACCACAGTGAGTATGTAGAATCTTTGTGCTTCGAAATCCAGGCTGCGGGACAATAGGAACTCCCCCGAGAAGGGGCTGAGGAGGAACAGGTTCTCCCCGTCATCCTCCTGCACTGAGTACGTGATAGGCGTGAGACCGTCAAACACCGTTTCCACCTTTCCCACAACTGTTCCTGTCAACACACGGATAATGCACACATCACTTCAGGATCTAATGACTGTAAAATGAAAAGAATACATTTGGCAACATTATTGTCAACAACAGAAGGACCTTTGCTATCCTAAATATTAAAAATGAGGACAGTATATACAATCACAAGCTAAATAATTACTGAAGATTTAAAAAAAACTGTCATGTGATAGTCTGTTAAAAATTAAGTTGATTAACATGTATTTGTGCCTCGCTGCACAGAGGACTAACCTGGTAGTGTGTCTTCTTTCACTTCAAATGAATGAACAGTTCTGGAGAAAGCCATCTGTGTTCCCCATCTGTTATGGGAGTGTAACCCGACTGTGCCATGCTTGGGCACAGCATCAATAGATGTAAAATACCAGGAGGGACCTGAGACGGTATCTGCAAGCTGTCCCTCGATGCTCCCATTCACTGTATTTCCAGATAAAGGTTCATGAGAGGATGTCGTATTAAACACCTGAGGAATCATGGAAAAAGAACTAAATCACTCTTGCTTACATGAGTCTTCAAAGTCTTCTAAGTTTCAATGTGAGTTGAGCATGTTAAAGCGCCCATATTCTGCTCATTTTCAGGTTCAAAATTGTATTTTGAGGTTGTACCAGAATAGTTTTACATGGTTTCATTTTCAAAAAACATCATATTTTTGTTGTACTGCACATTGCTGCAGATCCTCTATTTTCACCCTGTGTGTTTGTTTTAGCTACAAAGTGAGACATCCCACTTCTTTACTATCTTTGTTGGGAGTCACTAGGTAAGATCATATCAGCTAGATAACTCTTTCTCCAACTTTGGTCAGGATTAGCTGGGGGACTTCCTCTAAACGAGGGGCACTTGTGGAATACCTGCACAACAGGGACATGGAAGTAGTTCTTTTGGAGATTATGGTAAACTAGTGTGTGTTTTAGCAGTATTTTGCCATTGAGAATGCACTAGCATGCTACGGCTAGCCACCTCATCTTGGCTAATGACAAGCCGTGGAGATTTAGAACAGCTCACCCGGAGACTGAAGACAGAGGACATTCAGAAATCGATATCTCACTTAAACAGCATGGATGTTTTTTTTTCCAAGTTTGTATGCATGTGGAAGCACCAGAGACACAAAATAACACCACAAATCCCAGAAAAAGTGATTTCTTTTTTTGACAATATGAGCACTTGTCAAAGTGAAATGTGCATAAAGGGGCAACTTAAATGATAGACGGAGATACTTTATTGTCCCAGAGGGAGATTTGTTTTTACAGTCTGTACAAATTACACACATTTAACTGCACTATGAGTTGATCAATTAAAAAATTCAAATGTGATTAATTTGATTAAATAAAATAAGTTCTAATCAGTTGTTTCTCACTGCTGCAACATACGAGCTAACAGGCCAACTTACCAGAAAATGAAACAATAAAGTTGTATATTTTCTGCAGTGTCGAGTAGAGTCCATCATGAAGTTGGCTTCCTAAATGCAGTCCTCATATTTGCAAAATCAAGTGAGAAAAGAAGATCCCGAGCAAAACAAAACTCCTGGAAAATGCACAGCATGACTTTCACACGAGACCAACAAATGGAAAACTATAAAAGCTGTATCCATAGTGATTTCTCAATCTTCTGAGCTTGTAATCCTGACTGACACACCCCTTTGACATCACTCTATGCAAATCCTGGAGGGGAAAAACACTCTATTAACACTCCGAAATGCAGCAGATTGAAAGTCTGTTGTTGTTATATATATTTCAGAAGAAGCGTGCCTGTCAATCTTCAAATAAATTAGTCCACATGGCCTTGCTTTCTTTATAAAAATGAATTTTGTGAAGTATAAAAAATAAAAGAGTAATAATATGCATTCCTGAATCGGTCTGTTTTATGTTCTCTCCGTGGATTTTGCCATTGAAGTTCCTGGGTGTAGAGATGAAATGCACTCTTTGAACAGTTACCTCCTCTAAAGTAACCTAGAGGGAGCCTTTCTTTCTACACGTCTGACAGGGAATTCATTCAAAGACTGCAAAGCGTTCATTCAATGCATGAAAGGAGTGGAGAGAAAAGAAAACTGCTGGTGTGACATGACACTGTGGCACAGAATGTTAAAGCTGAATCTATATTAACAGATACTTACTGTGGACCAACATAACTATAACAGTTCAGCAATTGTACTTAATTAATATGACTAGCATTGCCAAAGCAGTTTCTCTTTGGTTTTCAAATTGAATTTATTGCCTCTTATGGGATTACATTTATGGTTTACTTAACTACTGTTACTATAACACATAATAAAACTGGTACACAGGGGAACAGGACCACTATCATCACTGCTTTCCCCCCCAATACAAACTGTAATTCTAATGTTAACTAAATGCAGGAACACTGAGGATAAAAGCCTGTTTCTGTGTAAGAGCAAATGGCTTCCAATGGCAAACACTTCTAAGAGGACAGTTCTTTGTGTGGCAAAGGTCAAAAGTACTGAGAAAAGTCTGATAAATGGACATGGGATCCCCCTTTAAGTGACTGGGAGGCCACTGTGACTGTGAGACTGTCTCCAATTACACGCAGAGGAAACTCTAACCCTGCAAAGGATCACAAAAGGTCCCTGCCTGGACTCGCTGGGGAAGTGCACACACAAACAAGAACTTTTCTCTGGACACCGGTGAGACTAGAATAGACACACAACACTTAAATTCATCTGTTGGATGTGGTCAGTATAACTCTGCCAAATGTTGAAATTCATCCTTGTTTGTGATGAAGAAAAATCTACTAATTCTCACATAAGACTGTTTGTCTTCTTGGATTGAATTATAACTATTCAATTATATAAATAATATAATTATGTAATATAATGACATTTAGGTGGGGCAAACAGTATACAGCACGGTGTACGTTTGGTAGTCTTGTACTTGAAAGCAGGACCTAAGTAAAAGTATCTTACCAGAAAATGACTTTGGTAGTGGTTAAAGTCACCTTTCAGAATATTACTTGAGTAAAACTCTTAAAGTATCTGATATTTTCTGTACTTAAGTATCTAAAGTAATTTCTGATATTAAATGTACTTAAATATTAAAAGTTAAAGTAGTGAAATTTATTACGGCTTTCTCATAGTAAAGCATAATATTCAGGGTCTCCACACCTAAAACATCAAACTCAAAGTCGGACATCAACAAAGACAAAAACAGAAACAGAATTTTTGTGAGGACGAATGTAACCCACTAGAAAATTATGGAAATAAATATGGATATAGTCTCTTATTATAATATAGTAAAATTAAACTTATTTAATCTATTATAAATGCACATAGTTTTTATGAACCAATTAAAACATTGGTTCGAGAGTTGATCCCGCCTTGATTGATAGGTGACAGCGGAAGCTTCTCTGCTACGCAGACTGCCACTCTGTAAGCGGCCGTACAGTCATTATGCACCAATTAAAACATTGGTTCAAGAGTTGATCCCGCCTTGATTGATAGGTGACAGCGGAAGCTCCTCTGCTACGCAGACTGCCACTCTGTTAGCGGCCGTACAGTCATTATGCACCAATTAAAACATTGGTTCAAGAGTTGATCCCGCCTTGATTGATAGGTGACAGCGGATGCTTCCCTGCCACACGCACACACACACAGCCAGCACGTTAGCGGCCGGTGCGAGGAGATAACAGAGATATTAACATTTTAATATAATTACATATATCATCTAAACATTTGAAAAAGTACGTTGGGAACTATACCGCTGCCAGGGAGCCTTGAGGGATTTTCGTTGTGTGGGATTTTCGTCGTGTTTGTCCGACGTGAAACTTGGTGAGTTAGCCAAAGTAATCGAAGTATTTATTGCTATACCACAGTAAGCTAATGCAGATATTACGCAGCATGTCATGTATGTCACTAATGTTACCATATTAATGCATATTCATGTGTCAATTTTGGTTTTATACTAAATATAGTCTATCTAAGTTCATTCACAATACACATTTGGGTTATTAAGAAGGTAATTTGCAGTAGCCTATGTATGTAAACTGTAGTCCTGTATTTTGAGGGCATGGTTTTAACACGTGCATCTAGCTTCAGTTGTGGTTAGCTAACACTGTTGGTGTAAAGAGATCAAGGTATATGGCTAGGAAACTGGGAAATGTATTTTTATTGCAGAAGTGTACAAGAAATGAGTATTTTGTGTAACATATGTTTAATACACTGTACTTACCACATGTATAATATGTTACCATATATTCCATTATGTCATTCAGACCTTGTTTACACAGGTCAAGTTGTTTGGTTCCTTGGAAAGATTTGAAGTTTGATGGGGAGCCACCCAACTAGAACTACAAAATCTTAAAGGACGGTATTCTATTTTATTTTATTTTATGTCATGGACTAAAGACAAGCACATGACTCTTGTAAAGAAAAGGTTTTGAATATTGTATTTTATTTCTTTTATTTCAATTGCATACACTATATAGACATCTTAGGCTCCTTAGAAGGGTGGCCCCTAGGGTTTTACATCCATGCTGTATACTATTCATGTCCATAAATACATAAATATTTTCATTCTTTCTTTAATAATTGTGTCGTTACTGTTATTGTTTCAGTCTACTACCTCCTTCTTATCTAAATCTTCTTTATTTAGGAAAAGTAATGACGTAAAAGTTTCCAGAAATATATATAAAATATAATATATATAGTCTAACAATGTATATAAATTTACATATAACGCAGTAAAAGTACAGCTACGTGACAATTCTACTTAAGTACAGTAACAAAGTATTTTTACTTTGTTACATTACAACCCTGGTTTAGTACAAACCTAAATTGTGAAATGAAAAATAACTAGTAGAACCTTTAGAACAGCTCATTACCAAAAGTTGTAGAAACAGGCAGGTGTATTGGTCTCGCTGAAAAGAAAATATTTTGTCTGCTGATTTAGGTGAGACTGACGATGTTTTATTTCTCATTATAAGATTATTTATAGGCTTTTTGCTTTAGGAAAATGTCTTAGTTTCTGTTTGGTTCTTTGGGATGATTGACTTAGACTGTAGAAAATGAGTCTATGATGGATGATTTTAAGTAATGTGAGTGTTTTTGGAAGGCAACCTTTTGTTTGGCCGATTTCATGCCTGGGACAAAAGATAAAGTTCTTTGTTTTACAATGTCTTTTATGAAGGTATGTGCATGTCTGACCATGTCTCACCACTGCAAAAGTTCTTTGTGTGTGTCCTATAAGTCCGTGTGAGCTGGGCACTAGGTGACACAATACCTACAACTTTTAACTTCACATACTGTACAGTTTACTTTATTGTGGTGCCACCTTCTGGTGGCCACCTTAAGGTTCCACAAACCACAGTACAATAAACAACCAGACATTACACTCACTTTTTGAAGCTATTAGCATAAAAACAATACAACTGTGGAAGCCTAGCACAAGATAGGATACAAATCAGCCATTTAGATAACACACGTTCTTTGTGCCTCATACTGTGAACTTCTGCACATTCCCAAAGCATTTAGAACTTTAACATAAAAACTGCAAATTATATTGGATTTGTTTAATAAATATTTTTTATATTTTTATTTTACATTAGTCTATTTTATATTAGTTTCTCCACCTTTGCAGTACTTGCCTTTTATTTTCTGATTATTGTTATAGGGCATTGATGCATGAACTATTGCGAAATCAGACATTAGGCTGTTTTTGGAACTTGTTTTGAGGTCAAATGTTGCTACTGGCCATTACCTAAGTCCAACTATACATTTTTAATCCAGAGGCAGCTTCACTTCAAACAAATCTGAAACTAATTAGAAATCGTGTATTATTTAGTCCTCATTTCCAATTTAGAGTTGCTTCTCCACTATACTGTTGAAGTATAATTTGACAGCAGATGTGAGAACAGGAATCAGTTGCGTGTTACGTTGCACTTATTCACTTGTGCAGCCACCAGCTATTCTTTTTAAATGAAAAATCTCAAACCCCAGAGTGTTTGAATTATTTATGTGTTCACTTGAACAGCTACATGTTCTACACATTAGGTCCTTGAAAATTGACAGGTAGCCTTGGGAGATATTAAGATGAGTAAAATTAAAAGAAAAAACAAAACTTCTTAAAAAAAAAAGACCTTTATTGAAGACATTCTTAAATGTCAACTGTTTTTGATATTAGAGTGGTATTCAAAGAACAATAAAAAGACATCAGTACAGCACATAAAAAAATATTTTTCAAATGAATAAAAATACACTACCAACTCAGAAATCTTATTTTTGAGTTGTAACATCTAAAGACTAGTTTCTTTCATTTTGATGTTTAGTCCTCCCAGTATGCCAGGGGATAAAGAACTACCACTAGAAAATCTCAAAACTTAAGATATGTAGTGTTAACTTTACAAAAAAAAAGGAAAAATAACACTGTACATCTTAAAAACATTAAATATACACATGTTCTTGTCAGTCTGACTTATATTTCAAGATGGTGTATGGAGTATATTAGGGTTATATGGCATAAACAAAACTTCAGGGTCCCATGCCTAGGCAATCTATTCATCATCGTCATCCTCCTCATCGTCATCGTCCTCTTCATCGTCGTCATCGTCGTCGTCTGCTGCAGCAGCAGATGCTGTTTCCACTGTGCCCTTTGTACGGTAAGCAATGATATCCTGTGGAGAGCCCAAAGTGTTTTTAGCAATAGAGAGACCTACTCTTTCACATGCTTCAAAGTAAAATAAAACCTTAAAAACAACTAAATGTATTTTTATTTTTCAGCTTTGTCTATTTACCTTGTCGTATTTCTCCTTCAACTTGGCAGCCTTCCTCTCATACGGCTGCTTGTTCTCTGCTGATGAGCTGTTCCACATCTGTCCCAACTTCTTTGCCGTGTCCCCAATGGTGAGTCCAGGATGCTCACTTTTTACCTTGGGGCGAAAGTCTGCACAGAATATGAAGAATGCAGACCTGTGGGGAAAAATGGTTCAGATAAGATATCATAATCCACTTGACACTTGGTGTCATAAAATATGGTGTGGAGCAAGTTGATTAAGATACATACGGTGGCCTCTTGGGGGCATTGGGGTCCTTGAATCGCTTCCTCTTCTGGCCCTTGGGAGGGTCGTAATTCTTCATTTCCCTTTCATAACGCACCTTGTCTTGTTTGGCCATATCTTCAAAATTGCCTCTTTCTTTCTGTGACATTGTCTTTTGGGAAGACAAAAACCGTTTCAAACAATTTTGAAGACATACACTTATTAAAGAAAATATTGGATTCAGAGAATTAAAAAAAAAAGATTCCATAAAAAAAAAAAAATTCAGATATTGAGCATAATTTAATTTACCTTCCATCGCTCAGAGCATTTCTTGGAGAACTCTGCAAAGTTGACAGATGCTTCAGGATGTTTCTTCTTATGCTCCTCTCTGCATGTTTGCACAAAGTAGGCATATGAGGACATTTTGCCTTTCGGCTTCCTCAGATCTTTTCCCATCTTGGATCGCTAAATAGAGAAGAGAGAAAATATGTTTTGAGATAAATGTATCTAAGTCTAATAATACAGCAGCATTGGTAATATTTAAATATATCCCTAGTCAATTGTATGCCTCTTGCTTTGTCAGTTCTTTCTATTGGTGGGGGGGGTCCGGGATGACTAATAAGCTATTGTATGTAGAGGCCAACATGATGCTTCCTTTAGTACTATCTACACTTAATAACAATTTAGTTCACTGGTACTTTACGTCCAGCATGAATTCATGGGGATATATTACAGAGTTAACGTTAGTGAAACAATTTTTTTGTAACGTTAGCCTCCCATTTAAATACCATGTAGATAAATACATAAAACAATAGCGTCCGTCGCCTTTGATTGTTCTATAGCTAGCTGTTAGCCACTGTGGCTCCGCTCCTGTGTGTCCTCTTGATTTTCGCGTTAGCCTTTTAGCTAGGCTAGCTAGCTTTATCGAGCTGGCATGACACAGTGCTCGTTTCACGAGACAATTATTAAAATGGCTGATTTGATTGCAAACAATGGCTAGCGGACAGCTATCACACCTACCCGCATCTTAACAGGCCTCATATTTAACCTCAATGGCCTGTCTAGGTAATGCAGATAAAATGGTTTCAAGTTTAAATAAAAGTGGCGATGACTGCGGAGAAAGATGCTCCGCCTGTACCACTGCACCCGATGGGCTGCCTCAGCACCAGTCAACGGTATTAACCTACGTTCACCTTCTTGCTAGCGTTAGCTTTTGTGTTAGCAACACGGCCACACCAACCAGCCACCATTACCATGCTAACGTAGCAGGCTAGCTCATAAGACATTTGCGGACGTTACGCTAACCCGAGCGTAGTCATTGACTTGGTCATGGGGGTTATCCTATCGCACCTTGTTTTTGGAAACTAATATCAGTGTTAGATAACTGCGCAGCTAAATAAGCAAGATAGTGTTAAACATCAGCAGGAGCTGGATTCCGTGTTAGCGTTTTATTCAGCTCAGTCATGCAACTAAACATGTACGTTAAAGTTACAACGCCGTTGTACACTGTGCAAACCTTATTACAGCCCACGGCTTTTTTTCATAACAAATACATACTAGTGGTGTTGTTTATAAGTGACGTTAGCGTTGAACATGTATTATGCTTACCCCTGAAGCCAGCTTTACGTCGGTACGTATCTAACAATGGAAGAAGAAGCACCGTCCGTCAGTGCGCGGTCTCTCGGCAGTGAGGATGCCTCTGTGTTTGTCTTGTGTGTCGGGCTCCGGCTGTTGAAGATTGGCTGCCGTCAACTCCTTGGAGGACCTTATTGGACACTCGCTGTCAGTCCTGCTTGTTGCAAGTAGTACAGTTGGTTGTCCAAAACACAACGGGGCGGTGGCGCTAAACTTGAATGTCAAATAGCCAGCGCCTGGGAAAGCTTATGTTAGTTAGTAACGTTATGTGTAGCAGGTATATATTGGCGTGGTACGTTAAACAAGTGCAGACTTGTGTTGTGGAATAAATACCCATTTTTAACTTAAAAGTAATACTACAATGTGCAATTAACCCATTAACTACACGTTACCCGTAAAGTATCAAATATACATAGGCCTAACTAATTTAGAGTGTAATAGGACTATGGTATAATACCGGATTATCAACATGTAGCTGGTTAAAATGGATTTTATTAGGGTTCAAACCACGAAGCGGTAGAACCATTATGTTTTTATTATAGGATTTATATTTATTAAATAATAAGATTATTTAGTTATGTAGTAAGAGTAAGTCAGGAGGAGTGAATTGTCCTTCTCTAAAATGTATTTGTTGAAACTTCCATATTTGGAAGATATTTACTGTATATCACAAATAGTAAATCGCAAAAATATACGTTTCCTGAAATCATGGAGCAGATTGAGTGCAATAATGTGAAGTAGGCTATACTGTATACAATCAACATTCAATAAGATAATTATATGTTTTGTATATTTGATGTTTATCTGCAGTGTAACCATTAAAGTATAGCTTTAAATGTACTGTATTTCTCTCTGAAATGGCCAGAGCTGAAGATTATAGCATAGAATGAAACTGTACCACTGTCAGTAACAGATGTCAACCATATTGGGCAGTATTTAATTTTTAATGCAACATCTCCCCTACTGAGCAGCTCACAGTGGCCATTCAAATGTTGTAGGTATCCATAACCACAGCACCTAGAAACACCCTGCATCAGTGATCTGCTCTGCCTCTGCATATAAGAACAATACCTGAAAGCCAAACGTTGTAATCGTTATACGCACAAAGGCTTGAATTTAGGACCCACAGTTGTAAATGATGTTTTTTTAGCAAACCATCAATGAAGTGAACTGTCACCTGGAAATGGGAAGGTTTTCATTACAGCAAAAACAACTACTGTAGCGCAAGGTGCCAGAGCAGTGTTCACCAATGGCAACCAAAGGTAATGTTAAACCAAGGATATGTAAAGATTGATGTGTTAACTTACTTGAAAGTAATTTAACTTAGTTCTGAATTGCAAAACACATTATATTTGATTTAGCATGAATCTTATTACATTCTTACATTTCTGTTCTCTTGCTTTACTGTACTATTTTAGGTTTCTTATGTTGCGTAATTAGACTATATGATCGACTGTGGTACATTATACTGTAGGCTTTTTATTTGGAATAATTCCATGGTATTATTTAGGCCTGTTGCAGTGTCATGTTTTGTTATCACTCCTGTAATTATACTTTAAATCTTAACTTACAACATTACAGTAATTATTATTGTAGAAGTGTCCTTTCCCTATTTAAGCCTTCCCCACCTTGGGGTGATTTTGATTCCTACCTGTTGTTGCAAAGGCCTTATTGTGACTGATCCAAAATCCTATTTTTGTCCCCCTCACTTTTGTAGTTTCAGGATGACTTTCTTACTAAAGTCTCTGATTGTTCTCTTACTGAAAAATGAAACAATAGTACTGAACATCAGTCAAAAATAAGATGGTCAAGCACAGTTCTCTTTATATTAAAAATGCAAGTACAACATTACTTTTACAGAAAATATCAGGTATCTTTTAAGGAAACAAAATATTGTAAGTAACCCAGAGTAACTGTTGAATACTAAATATTAAGAATTGAGGGTTTCAGTCTAATAGTCATTTTCTTCTAGAGGGAAAACAGTGGTGGGATCCATATGAAACATCTCATAGAAGACAATTTGTCTACCGTCCAAACTCAGCTAAAGAGATTCTGCTGTAAGTTCTATTCATGGGCTTCTGATAAAGTTCTGAATATGCATGCAGAATTTGTTGTTTCTGTGTATGTGTAATTGTATGTGTATGTTGATGCATATTTAGGTGCCCAACGTCAACTTCATTTATAGACTCCAGTTCACAGTCTAGACCTTTTGGTTCAACTGTGTACAACAAGGATTTTTGCTGGAAGCCAGCCTGCAAACCTGAATGCATTCGCACAGGAACCGCCTCAGGGCAGAGGAGAAACAACCCACATCCCAGTCAGGTTGGTATTTAGGCTGTGTTAACCTCAATTTTACATTCATAGTTGAATGCCATGCTTGACCTCTCACAGTGTATTGTAACCTTTAAATAAGCTATTTTCCCCAAGTCTTTCATCATGTGGAGGCTGCCTAGGGACGCCACACAAAGCTCTGAGTATGTCAGCTTTCCTTGGAAATGTCCCCCATCTGAGGAGGAGATCCGTAAGGCCTGGACAGCACAGTACAGCTCCATCTACAGATGTGACTACATGGGTATGCCCCAAGGTAGGACAAGTCTGTTGGTTCAGTCTTGTGTACATGAAAGCATGTCAGAACTGCTGACATTCAAGCACTCAGGTGTGTCCAAATGAAACTACACATATTTCTCTCTTCAGCTCATTTTCCTTTTGTTTTGGAACTTCATTGACAGGACATGGGCATATTAAACAAGCAGAAAGAAGACTTACACCTCTGCACAGCAGGCGTGAAATGCCGCTTTCTACTGGTACAGAGATGAGGGACAATTACCGCCAGCCAAAGCAACATCCTGAACTGCTGGGCAACTACTCTCGCTACAGCTGCAGCACACATCCTGACATGGCCTGTCGTGGTATAGGTACTGTATTCTAAAAATGAAATACTGATGTAAACGCAGTTAAGCGTGCTTGCAATTCAACAAGCCTAATGCTTTTTATCAATTGCTTATCCTCTGTGTTGCAGTTCCAACTATTGTGCAAAGGCACACTCAGCAAAAAAGATCAGACATGACCAACTACGACTGTGGAAAGAGCGTCACTGATGTCACATGTGAGATAAAGTCTCTGCTGCCCCAGGAGCTGCAGCAGTTACACAGAATTTTACCAGAAGAGGGTTAGTGCCAACTAATGCCTTTGAATGTTTGAGCATTTTGACAGGTTGCTTACTGATTTTTATTTGGCCAGACAGCTAGTTCATGTTTTGTGTCTTTTGGCTTTGCAGAAAAGGAGGCTGTAAGAACAGTTTTACACAAAGATGTGTACCCAAACAACAATGAGAAAGTGTATAAACTCCCAGCGGATGTGTCTAAGTCCTGCTCACCAGAGAGAATATCAAGCTGGCCAGGACCTCTCTGAACCTCATGCCTTATATCAGTTATTTCTTTATCTGTCTTTGTATTCTGTGTGTTTCCATGTAAATTATTTTCAGGTTAGGGGTAAAACTGTAATAATAGAACCAATGTACTATAAATTAACAGTGTTTTGCAGAATTAGATTGCAGTCATTTGCGTGGAACTTGAGTGTTGTGATAATTAAACTTCTCTGTAACATACATCAAAATCAATGAGATGAATAAACGATGATTACCTGAAGATTGCTACAAGTAGGGTAGCATTCTGTCAGGTAGGCAATATCTATCAGAATGCCTTACTTTATAAATGTAGTTAAAAATAAGGTAGCTCATTATGACAGGTGGGAAATATTGATCAGAATGGACTACGTCATCTATAAATGTGGTTAATGTATTAAAGTATAATGTAAACTGTGCATTTTATTGTTTATTTTAAACGAGATTGAACATGGCTTTAACAAAGATATTTCTCTCTTTGTAAGTGCAGCCTTCTGTCTTTGGTGTAGCCACAGTTGTCACTCTTGGTATCTTAGTAACCATGGGGCCACCTGCTCTGCTCAGGTGTAATGTTCGAGCGAGTGTCAGGTAGACTAATGTGAGATCTGTCTTATTAACATCTGTTTGGATGTCTGAGGAAATGTGCTGCGCCAAATTCTGCTTTTTACATCACATCACTCTTTAAGATACAGCCTCTAACAAGGATGCCATTTGGCAAAAAGACCCGCTCTTCTTCAGTTTCAGGGAGATTAGAAACCCAACATGCGACCAGGTAATCTGCTGCTTTGTTTTTCTCCTTATTACCAGTATAAAATCACATGTTTTTGTTGAGTTTTGTTAATACCAGTTTTAGCTTAAGAGTTGTAATGTCTGGAAAAGGGATAATGGGACCATAGGTTGAGGCCTTGCCCTGTCATATTCAGATAATGTTTACTGTTGTCATGATGCTTGAGTTCCATCCGTGGCAACACGGAGCAGTTGCCGTGTAGTACAGGAACCTGGAACCTACACTCCTGAGATGAAATAAATTGATAAGTAGTTTACACTCAAAAAAGTCTGTAACCATGTTGACTACCCTGCACCAAGTAATAGTAATGATCAATAACTGCACTAAAGGAACAGGGCATGCATTTAATCAAAACAACATCTCAAATCCTCCAGCATGCTCTCTGAACTGTGGAGTGCAGAGGACAGGACGAGAAGCACTTCTGGGCCAGGCTGTCGGGGTAAGAAAATCACAGATGACTTCTCAGCACACAGACGAGTGGGTGTCAGCGAGGACAGACAACAACAGCCTGAATGGTTGGTTCGAGAGCTGCTGAGACAGAACAGGCGGAGACATTCTGTCACACTTGGAGATGAGGTTCAAATCATGAGACGACAACGCAGTATTGACTTAACTCTCAGACTCAGCAGCCTCAAGGTACACAACACATATTTAAATGTGAAATCATGAAAGTAAATGTGAAATATTTCAACCTAGTTCTGCATCTGAAAAGTTGGAAAATTCGGCTTATTTTACTGCCATGGATTTGAATCCTTTCTTATTGAGTCTTCGTTCTCAAAGTTGCTGCTTTTGGCCTCAAGGTGTCACTAGAGTGCTACATTGGTACACTTACCATTTTACAGCCTCTTTCCAAAGTGCTTAAACTCGACTGAAGCATATCTCACTCACAAGGTGAACCGCAGAATAAATGTAAGGTAATATCAAAAGTGACATTTTAAATCATGTTGATGATCAATTTCCTAGCAGTATGACAATGCATCGGGCAGGACAATCTGTCCCACAGCCAGGATGTCCATGTTTCAGGCCACAGCAAAACAAATATAGGTGCTGGGCCAACTACTTAAAAGGACCCCTGTATATTCAAATTAAAGCTTTCAAGCCGACAGGAATGAAGGAATGATGTAGGAGGCTGGAATTTCAGTTGCAGATGTCAGTCACACTCCTGCTTAATGTGATGAGCAATATGCCATGACAGATTAAAAAGAACAGGCTCAGGAGTTCAAAGTTATGCAGTTCTAATGAAGGGATTTGGAAAGCAGTCGAGGTTATGTGAACACTTTCAGTACTTCCATCTCTTTGACTGATAAAACAATTATCTCTGCATTTCAGCAGAGATACCGCGGGGAACCCTTGACTCTAGTTACATCCGTGAGGAATTAGGCTGTTTATCCCTGTTATTTATTAATGATAGTCTGGTTTGAAGAGTGTCATGGATCAAGGACCTGTTGCTAGGAAACCGGGGCAAATTGTAGAGGGGCCATTAACACCATGAGAGCATGGCCCGTCATCAGGCCTTGAGTAAGCATCTCAGAGACATATCATAGCCGGTGATGGCTTGCAGTGACCTTTACAGATAGTCATGAATACTCAGAGGTGGAGCCCTAATCATGTGTGTTGATAATTACAGTCTTAATATCTCCTCTCTAGCACTCAGACTATGTGAACTGCCTGGTGAGTAGACTGAAAAAAATTGGAAGGAGCATTTTTTGCCAGTAAAACTTTATCACTGGTATTTATTATGCTATTTTCTTAGAATATTCATTATCAACCTGTCATATGGATTGGCTCATGTCATCATCATATAATGTCCTCATTCTTCCTTTCCAATAAGATTGATGAGGCGATATCACTCGACAACCTCCAGAAACTGAAACTAGCATTTGAGGTACTGTATAAACTACATCTTTTTTTAAATCTCACTGACAGTCTGACTATTCATTTCTGGAAAATTTGATTCTATTTTTCCCTGTTAAGGATTTTGAAGCGGGTGGCTTGAGATCCATTGATGCGAAGAATTTTGGCCGTGTAGTAAAGAAGTGTTTGGGTTTGCCGAAGACAGTAAGACAGTGTGACATTTCTCTTTATATCTTACTGCCTCTCTCTCAGATTCTCACATCCCTGCATTCTCTGTGTCTCACTTCTTTGCAGTTGTCAACAAGCTTACCCTAATAATTGACAATAAATGTCATTGTTCTTTATTCTTTTGTTTTTTGAATTTCACAGAGCAATGCACAGATTCAAGGGTTATTTAAGAAGATTGATTATTCAGGCCAAGGAAGGATTTCATGGGTGAGATGAAATTCATATTTGTTTCCTATGGAGCATGCAGCTCTTTAGTTATGCCTCTCATGCATGCTAAAACCAGAAATTTGCAATAAAAACGTTAGGCCACTATGAAATGTGTCAGGGTTATTTTGACAACTTTAATGCAGTAAGGATTTGTAGCAAGTGTAACTAGGACTCACCAGCTTTTCTAATGCAAAGTTGACTGTGCAATAACACATTTGTCTTGAATTGACTCAAGGGAGATTGTTTCCCAAGTGATAGTCTGCATTACATTCACTCTTGACTCTTAACTTAATGATCTTGTCAGTGTTTTTTCTTTGGCTGGGTAACTAGTCGATTTTAACAGGTTTTATGGATTGTTAAGCTGAAAAATAACGTCCTGGTTTGCAAATTTTAAAGAAGAGATTGAAAGATATTTCCAGTTATCTGGTGTAACACTGGAATATGTTTTTTTATTTTTTTATTTGCAGAGTTAATTTTACAACTGCACTCACAAAGGTGTATTTTCCCATGGAGATAGGGGATACATGTCTGCCAAAATGATCAAAATAGTAGTTTTATACAATAATTGAACATCAATCAAATATGAAATATTAGACAGTGAAGTATGAGGTCTCATACAAAACAAAAATCTGACTTTAAATAAGGTTAGTAAATTAATAAAAGGCTACAGCAAAAATAAAATTTCTATTTTTGATTGATAGAATGTATCTATAAATATAGAAGACAATCAAAAGTAAACACTTATCGCCAACATGATCCCTGATGTCTCCACCATTTCTATACTATACTATTGACTATTGTTGATTTGAAAAGCATGTTGTGATAATTTGTAGATTGATATGCATAGTTAAAATGTAGACAATAACGTCATCATCTACTGTGCACACTTTCATTTTTCTTTTCTTTTTTGAAGCCTTTTGTGTTGCCTGTACTTAACTAAACCTAGGCCCTTGCACATATAACCATGATGACATCTTGTGACTATCAACATGCAAGCTAGTCAGCCTGAACATTACCCACTTAACACAAATTCATGTGGCGCAGGGCGATTTCAGCAAACACATGATACAGGAGTACAAAGAGAGGCAGGAAACTGCAAGACGCAGTAAGCAGGTGGCTTTCACCCTGCCAGCCACTATGAAGGCGTTGTGTCATGGCATCCCCATCATCAACATCCACTCCACCCATGATGAGACCGTCGTGACAGTGCGAGAAGACGGGGTTGTTTGCTACTGGAGCCCTGAACTTAAACCACTCAAGACCAAAACCATGTTTGTACGTTTTCACTTTTGTACATTTACCTGAACACTTTAAAGATACGTCTGGTGTCATTCTATATTTTTCTTATTGTCAACTAATCCCTAGTCTAGCATTGCCAGACCTATCTCCACAGTGATGTGGAGTAATGTCTGGCTACACCACAGATACATTCTGGGATAGGAGAAAAAAACCCGCTTTGGCTTGTTGTTTTGCGTTTCTTCAAAACAATCACAAGCGACGGTTGCTCTGCAAAATGGTCTCGGGCAGGAACTTGTTTTGGTGGAACATTTGCACCTCGCAAAAGAAAACGCAACATACAAAATTAACTGAAGTTAACTCTTGACACAATACAGCCATGTGAGCTATTTAAATTAGCTGATACATGGTCAAACCTTATTTAAAGGTTGTTGTTGTTGTTACCCATAGCAAAGAGATTTTGAGAACGGCAACACACAGAGAACGGAAGGAGAGGGGTAAAGCCTGACATTTGGCGCATAAGCCACATCTCGGATTTCATCCTGGAATTATACTTTGCATCCAGACTAACAAATCTTACATACAGATCAAAACCAACGTGTATTACTCAATCTTTCAATACCCTGTCTGTGGCAGTCAAGCCCCAAGCCCACTGGTTTCTCCTGAATACACAAATCTAAACATATATATAGTGCAACAGCATAGCTCATCAATGTAGTTTTTGGACAACATTGGAGCCAAACTTTGCTTTTAATATTGTCCATATGTATAGAAGGTTTAAGATGATTGTTGTTTTTTTTGTATGTATAGTGATGACAAAATATATCATTATATACAGTATACACTGTATTCAGTAAGCATACTATATTATATACTCTATTTATTAGCATCTCACAGCTGAAGCTTCACAAATATTCTTTATAGTCTAGAATTGTATTGCATTAAATCTACCTCTACCTATAAAACGAGTGTTTGTGACATATTGATTTGTTCCTATCTCACAGAAGCAAGGACCTGCAAATCGGAAGTCAAAGTGGGCAAGTGATTTTACTCTGATGAAAGAGTTCAACAAGCTGATGATTGGAACGGGGTAATACAGTAAACAAAAATGACTTAGGATTTATCGCGTACATTGATTAAGCTTACTCTTACTGCAGGTTCCAGACTATTCTAGCTTTGTTTATTGTGTGTGTCTTGATAATCTCGCAGGGACAGAGAGATCCAACTTTATGAGCTTTCCACTCTGGAGCCTTATTGCCAGATCAATGCACTAGACACTGTGCCTTTGACATTAGACTACGGGTGAGCAACATAACTGCATGTTAACATTTGTTCCAAATGTCACAAAGAGTCACATTAATGGTTTGTTTTTTCCCTCAATAGCTACACTGGCCCTGATAAATGTTGTGTTCTGTATGGAGACATGGAGGTAGGTCCTTTTGTCCTAACCTGATCCAATTCTCAAACAAGAATAATTAATTATAGTCCAACAGATTAATACTGGCGGAGGTTACTTCTTTCAGGGATGTGTGACTATCATTTTAATATCCTGTGTTGGAGATACACTCAGGTAATTGTGCTTTTCTAAATACTTACTACACACATGCACTCTTATTTCAGTTATTCAATTACCCTTATACAAATGTTGAATTCCCTAATGTTCATAATTCAATTTTCATATTTTCTTGAAAATATAACAATATATTGGTTAAATCACAAAAATATGAAATATTGAGCTTTGATAGGCAGATTTCTGGAGCAGTATAAGGAGATATGTGTTTGCCTTCAATCACATTGAGTACTAAAATGTGTCCAATTCAGTAAGAATATTGTGCATTTATTAAGTAGCTATTACTGAGAGATGTATGCCGCTGCATATTAGATTTTAGCTGTGTAATTCAAATTTCTTTAAATTTTATTAAAGCAAATGTATTGGATTTTTTAATTCTCCCAGGCTATACTGTACAAACCTTTGGGAATGTGTCATGCAGTATATTAGTTGTTCCACTGAGTCAGTACTTCATTGATTGGTAGATCATTGAATTGTACCAGTATCCTGGCCAATTCCATTTAAAAAGCTATTTTGTGTTTCTCTTCTTTCATTTAATGTGGCACATTTGAATGTATTCACAATGAAAGCACATGAACACATTATGTGAGATTGACAAATGGAGTGTCTTTCACAGTAGGGATTGTGCACTATTTTGGTTATAGCAGATAGTCTATGGACTCTGAACTACTACTGAAAGCCAGATAGGCAGTCGACTATAACAGAGACTTCCAAATGTGGTGAAAATTATACCTTTGCTTACTATATGTGCCCCGCCAATCAAATAAATTAGATGTATTGCACAGGCTTTGTGTCTCAGAAAATATGACACAGTTTCATGCCTGATTGCACGTCTCAACCTTTCTTTTTCTAGACTATGGAATAAATTACCAAAGATTGAAAATATGCCCAACATAGCAGTTGACAATGCAGTGCTTTCCCCGAATGTGACATTTGTCAGATGGAAGGTTCATCAGGACTGGGTAACACAGGTGACATTTTACCTTTCCACTTCCCTTACAAAGAAATTAATTTAAGTTTAGCCAAATGACATATAACAATATCTGCAAAAGTTGTATTACAAGTTGTGTTCAATGGTGTGGCATTTTAAATCCTGAAACAGACAAGCAAGCAACTAACTCTTCTCTCTAACTGTAGGCAAAATATTTTCAAGGTTTTCAAGCTGTTGTCTCCTCATCAAATGAAGAACCTTCCTCCCTCGTTATAGGTAAATTAATAGACCTAAAACACAAACTTATGTCTGTTTTTACATCTGCATATTCTCCGTGACTGACTTAAGACTCCAATAAAAAGGGATGAATGTGGAAAATGATGATGAAAAAGGCATTTGGTCCTTTAACTCTACAGTGTGCATTAATTAAACTGGGTATTGAACATAACTCAGCCTGGTGGGAGAGCTGTGGGGGATGACTCATGATGACTCATATCACAAATTCACCAATCAATACCAGCATGTGTGCATGGTTTGCCATGTCCACTTGCCAGTTTTGTCATTTGTTCAGATAATTGCTTACCCTTTCTCCACGAAGCAGGTTTGATCGATGCTCACACACATGGCCTGGCAATAAAATGTTTTTTTTTTTCTTCTTCTTGAGGCTGTGTGCTGCCTTTAACAGACGCTGAGCAGCAGCTGGGTGAGATCAGGGAGGCCTGCTATGAAGGTAAGACCAAGAAGGTCCAACTGAGCTGGACTCCACAGCGCCGGGCAGCACATGACCAGACCGTTTTCAGCATTTACAAAGGTGTCAAGACCTTTGACCTTTGTCAGAAGCACAGCTTGCTGGTTACTGGAGGCATGGACCGACTCATACGCATGTGGAACCCACATTTTTCAGGGTGAGGAGCCAAAAGTCAGTTGTCTTTAAGACAAATTAACATGAAGGCCTCCTCCTCTTGATTCTGTTTTTATTTTTTCAGGAACCCAACTGGCATTTTGAAAGGACACTCTGCTCCCATCATCCACCTCTGCATCTTCTCAGAGGACAGTCAGATCTTCTCTGTCTCCATAGACAGAACCGTGAAAGTAATTCATGGCTCAATTTTGTTCCAAAACAGCAGTTCCCAAACTTTTTAGGCAACGCAATCCTTTCTACATCCTGACCTGGTTGATGCACCCCCAATTCTTTTTTGATTTTTTCTTTTTATGGCCAAATTAAATTAATTGGCTTACATTGACTTACACTGCATGCTTTGTATTCAGGTGGCGACATATATAAGAGGGCTTCACACAGCTGTTAGCCAGAACCTCCCTGCACACCACACACTGTGGCTTTGGGCAATCTGAATCGCCAGTCTAAGTGAAACCTGGACCCAAATAAGTTTCATCATATTTCCTTTGTTTTCTTCCAGTCTGATGCCCAGTCTCATTGCCTCTTTCCCCTAATTGCCTGGAGGATGAGCATATGTCCTCTTGATTTGCCTGTGCTCTCTGATCCTCCTTTGCTGTCTCTTTCTCAGTCTCCCACTCAGTTTCTTCTACTGGTCTCGGTCCTTCCAGCCTAACGCATCTCTCATTCTCTCTCCTCCAATTCCTCAGTCTCTGTCTTTCTAGCTCCTTTTTCATGATTTATAACTTTAGATGTCCCACCTGACCGTTTCCCTGATTTTAGCCAGTTGTGCATATTTGCGTAAATAAACTATTTCAGCTAATAAGCATAGACATAGGTAACGTTAAAGCTAGCAATGTTACCCTACATGTACATTATGTAAAGACAAGCTGACTGGCAGGAACTGAAGTGCATTTTGGATACACTTATTCATTTATTAAAATGTAAGTTTTTAATTTAAAATTTATAACGCAAAGTTTACAATTTTAGGTTTTATTTCATGGAAAATGCCACTAAAAAGTATTGGTATAGTTATTACTGTACACCATTACATTTTCCTCTCTCCTCAAGGGTTGCGCACACCATACTTTTGGGAATTGCTGTTCTAAATGAACCAAAGAAGTACAGAATTCACATTGTTTATGCATTCACCACTGTGAACATTTTAACCAGCTGTAGTGAAAATGCATTTATACAAGTTTTCAGTAAAAGTTTGAGACACATTTTACAGTACTTTAGTTTTAGTTAATTTCACTCTGACATGTATAATCAGTTTATAAATCTGATGTTTAATTGAAGATTAAACTACAGAATAAATTAGCTCTACCCCAACCAGCTACAATGTTGGAATGCTGCTTACATAGGTTATTTATAATGACGCCGTAGTATAATATAACACAGACAGGAGCCATTTTGCATGCTAAGTTTAGTAATTTGAGACTTCTAAGTACCCATTATTGCTAATGCTTCTGTACTTCTACTTGTAATGGAGTAGTTTGGTATTGCTTCTGCTTAGGTGAATTATGTGAAATACTTCTTCTATCGCTGTTCACTGTTCCCATTTCAGGTTTGGGATATTCAAGATCAGTGTTGCCTGTTTACAGCAGACCCCAAAGCCAGCGGGATTCATGGCGACATATCCGCATGCTCGTACTCCTCTGCTCTGAAATCCTTTTACATTGCAGCAGACTGTATGGCTGTGCTCTCCCTGAAGATAAGGTTGGCTGTCGTGCCTTTGTGCTTTATTCATCATATAACCCAATGTACTCTGAAGAAATTTTGAAAACATATTCCTCAACTGAACTAATTTAAGAATGATGGTTTGTGAAATTCTAAAATAACAAGACTGCTGAGTCTTTTGAAGATTTGCTATTGAGGGATTAACCTCTCATTTTCACCCAAAAGATGTAATAAAATGTAAAAATAACTAAGTTTTTTGTTTCTTCAGAAATGACTGCAGCAGTTTATTATTCATCTCCCTTTTATTGATTTTATTTTCTTTTGCCTCTGTAAGGCCACAACTTCACAGCCGTCTGACTGTTTCACATAATGAGACTGTAATGTGCTGCGGCTACAATGAGGAGTTTCGTCAGGTTGTCAGCTGCACTGAGGGATCTGTGAGTAAATATGTGCTTTACAACATCACACACGCAGATGACCCAACTTCACATTTCCACTGACATAATGAATCCAGCCTGTGTTAAAACAGGAACATAATCATATGTATCTGATGTGTAACAACTGTACAATTAACTCAAAATGTTCCTTGTTTCAGGTTGTAAAAGTCTGGGATTTTGACACTGGGCGTCAGGTTTTCGAGTTTGGAGGCACACACAACCTTTCTGCCATCACATGCATGACTTTTGACCCCAAAGGGAGGAGGTATAGAACATGAAGCAGCTTGTGAGTATAATATTTAGCCACTACTTCATGTATGTTATTGTGTTTGCAGACTTGTCACAGGTGGAAGAGATGGCTGTTTAAAGATCTGGAACTTCAACAATGGCCAGTGCCTAAAGACACTAAAGAAGGGTATGTATTGTATATCTTCATTACTTCCTCAAAACAAAAAGTTGGAAATACTATACTATCTAATAATTGTAAAAATCTTTCAATCTTTCCTGTAGATGGTGAATGTCATGAAGTGGGTGACTGCATCTTTCTGCAAGTTCACAGGAATGTGTGAGTAATGATGTGATATTTGCCAAGTGTTCTTGGCTCAGTGTACATTTGAATTCAAGTTGAGCTTGTGCAATTTTTTGTTTGAAGCTATGTGATGTCTGTCGGCCGGGACCGGATGATTGACATTTACCCAGTGAGTACAAAAGACACGAGTTCTTCTAGGTTTTATTTGTCAGTTGTGTGTCAGAAATCCCATTCCAATTATTTCTCCAATTCTTCCATCCCCCCCCATCATATCACATACCATTTGCATTTGTCCCCATTGTCATTACCAGCTGAACTCCATTCTGAAATAGCAAAACATCCATACTGATATTTCATGCTGTATATAGCCTGTTTTGAATTTCATTATAAACCCAGAAAGTAGTCTGCACATTTTTTGCTGCATGACACTTCTTGTCATTGTCTGGTTAATACGAATTTGAATGGGCTACAAGGATTTTCTACCAATAATGTTTCTGTTCCAAACATTACAAAATGTATTGATATTGAGATGTTGTCTGACTGTGCATCTGTATTTTGTCAGGACATACCAGAGGACCTTCATCACGTCCAGAGGCCGCAGCCTTCGTGGCAGGATGATCTGGTGATTAATGAACAGACAATTGTCTTGACAATAACTTTGAGAATAGATGTTCAGGCCAACCAAAATAATAAGGTAGGCCACTGTAGTGCAGTGGGCTCCGGCTGAGAGTTAGGATTCCCCCTGTGCCATTCATTCCAAGCAGATGAGATAACAGCGGTAGAAACATTGGATAGATCCAATCGTTATTTTTCCATTTCTAAAAAGCACAGCTCTCTGTGTTTAAAGTGACAAAAGGATAAATTAGTTTTTTTTGTTTGTGAACGGAATGCATGATCACAAATACATCAGGCAAGTGAGCTCTGTAGTTATTCAAATACCACTGTATTCATCTCATTTGGTTACTACTGTGAATTTTTATTTATAAAAATACTTTTAGAAAATTTGCATTTTTCTGGAAAGTAATGAAGTATTTTGACTTAAGTACAACTTTGAGGTATTTCAGGTGCTTTACCTAAAAGTTACCATTTTATGTCACTTTGCAGTTCCCCTCCACTACATTTCAGAGACAAATATTGTGCTTTTTTACTCCATATGATAGCGGTGATTACAAGGATCCAGATAACACAAATAAAACATTACTCAAGCCAGTAGTGTATAAAATATTTAAAAAAAACTCTGCAGTACACATTTAAACACTCATCATTGTGCATCATACAGAGGTGCTTGGCCAGTTCTGTCTGGCTCTGCCTCAGCCGTTGGTGCACCTTCAGGTCTGTAAAGATAAGGACGTACCGGCTGGTCGTGTGTTCATATTACACAGACACACGGAGGACACTGTAGCCTTTGGTCCAAAGATTTGATTTTGCTGATTTGCTAGAAATCTCAGAGAGAGATAGGTAACAAACTCTCCCTGATCTCTGCCCTACTGTCAAGCATTGCTTGCAGATTTCTTTCTTTTTAACTCAAGCAAGTCACCCCATCCCTTTTATTCTCCCCGTGTCCCATTTCTCTCAGGTTTCAGAATTTCTATTACAAACTGTGAAATGTTTTAGTTTTTTTGCTGTCTTCTTTTACCTATGCTGTATATATACTCATTTATATAGATTAATATAGAATGTTTTCTCCTAAACACATCATTGGTGATGCCCTCACATCACAAAGTTTTGATAAGTTTTTTTGCTTTGTCTAATCCCAGTGCAGCCAAGCTTTGGCCTGTCAGTTTACCTGTCGTTTGTGCAGGCTCTGCTCCAGAGAGTCTGAGCTCTTGCTGAAATATAAAGAAGCTTTTTATTAGAGATGGTCCGATACCATTTTTTGCTCCCTGATACTGATTCTGATACCTGAACTTGCGTATCGGCCGATACCGAGTACTGATCCGATACCAGTGTGTCATATATTTTATTATGTTTTAACAGCTGTTGACTACTATCCCTGTATGGATGTGATATGATTTCTATCTTTGTTGTCGGTCTGGCTCAAGTTAAAGGCTCAAACGATGAATGCCACAGAAATTTCTTTTTTTTATCCAGTTTGACAGTCAGTTATAACGAAAAAGAACATAAACAAACTACTTTAACATAGATTTTCTTTAGGGCTTTATTACTTGGTATCGGATGGGTGCATGAACTCCAGTACTTCCCAATACCAGCAAATGCCCTATGCACTCCCACCACAGTGTCTTATAGGGTAAGCACAACATTTGTCCACTGCAGCAACACATCTTCCACTAACAGCACCTTAAGAAATGCAGATGATTAGATCATCTAAAATGTCACAGTTTAGTAATCCAAGGCACGTCAGATATCTGACACCATTGGTATTCTTTAGGAATTCTATTTCTCATCATTGAGGATCTATATTTGGTGAATTGTGAAAGAAAACACTCATTTAATGTGAATGCCCAACCTTTAGACTACTATATTAAATTATATGTTATAATATATATATAACAACTATACTGTATCAATAAGCAAGACTCTCCAGCAATCCTAAAAGCTCTGTGAGGTGGTACTAAGGCAGGGGGAATTCGAGCTAAATGCTAATGTGCATTAGCATGCTGACGTTTAGCTGGTATAATGTTTACAAAACTCCCCATCTTAGTTTAGCATTGTTAGCATTTAATTTTTGCTAATTATAGGTAATGAATGCAGGTTAATGCTCTCAACACTGTCTCTTTAGTCCTCAATAATTTCACACAGACTAGAGTTCCTTTATTTGATTTTACCAGTATAAAGTGGGCGACTTCTTCTGACAGCATGGCAGTTCTCTCTCTACATGAGCTGTAGGAGGACAATTGATTCTATTGCTGTATGATCCATTGTAGGAAGTGTGGCTGAGTTCCCTTCCATCTCTGTCATTATGGCTGGAGGTTACACTTACCCCCAAAGAGGCCCATTAACAGAGCAGAAATAATGCATTACAGAGGCCAGTCAGGAACGTGACCCCTTTGATTATCTACAGAGCCACTCTTGGAATTGTTTTTCATTAATGGTCTGCAGGAGGAAGATCAATGGGTTGTTCTGTAGATTTAAGTGTCTTTCCTCTTTCTACCAAGCCTTGGGTTCACTGTGATTTTTCTCCAGATGGTCAGTATTGTGTTGCATGTCATTAATATTTTAAAACATTCAGCAGTTCAGCTAAACATTTTTGCTTGGTCTTTGCATATATTTGCATATATTGCACAGTAGTAATCAGTGCCTATGTCAAAATTGCCATTTGCTTTTCCTGATTTGTGTACATTTTAGAGTTGAACGATATTGACAAAATGTGATATTGCGATATTGATTATGAATATTGCGATATCCAGATTCATTTTGATATTTTTAAACGTATGGAAAAGGACTTAACTTAACGCAACACAGTGCATGCACACGCATGTACAGTAGAAAAACAATAAATAAAGAGCATGTCTACAGAAAAGGACAAATTAGAAACAATAGGAATGGGCATAATTATCGCAACACTTTCAATATAATATTGCACAATGTCATATTGTGATAACTATATTGAGTCAATATATCATGCAGCCCCTAGCACAGTTTCTTGTTGGCTCCGCGGAACTTATTCCTGTTGAGTTCAGTGAAGGAGCGCATGCTGTAAAGCACAAGATGGATTGCTTTGTCTCAATGTGAAATACAGTGGCAGGAGTCATGTTTGGCTCGTTTGAGATCCAAACAGTCAATTCAACAAGTGTGACACACTTTGCCAGAGTACTGTAAGACAAAGCAAGACTTCAATGTAACTTCTTTGAGATTCATACACAATCAAAACAATGTTCACCCACCAATCTCCCAATTGTTGAATAAGACTTCTTGGCTCTATTATAGACATCTCCTTGAAGTTTTGGTGCATACCTCTTCCTATTTATTCTGTGTGATGTGCAAACTCCTTGATCATTTCTTTAATTGGTATGGTTAAAATAGTGGGAAATATGCTATTTCGCTTTCACTTCCCTATTTGCACAGACCAAAGAAACAAGATATGTTAATTAGTATGCTTTAGAAGTGCTAGCTTTTTTCCAATAGGGTTCCCAAGAAGTATTTCTTTTGGTTTTGAAACTTTGTACTTTCCTTACCAGTGTAATCTTTGAAGCTTTGAACACATTTCTATGTGTGGTTAAAACATTGTTAAAACAAGTGATAGGAAGTGTAATACACTATATCTTTTTTACGTACAAACAAAGACAATAATCTTTCATACATTGGAAACTAATGGAAATAAAACTACTGTGGTTGAACTATTGAACTTCTTATCTTTGTCTTTCCTCAGAAAAATGGCCATAAGGATGACATCCTTTGTGTGGCGCAGTGCCCTCCATCTCTCATCGCCACCAGCAGCTATGATGGAGAGATAATAGTGTGGAATGTGGTGTCTGGACGTATACAGTGTCGGTTTGTCAGCCCTCTGCTAGCTGAACACCAAAATGTCGAAGGTGATTTTGAAAGCAACGCAAATGGCGAATATAGTCAATAAAACCTCTGATGTGTTCAGAACATTGCATTTGTTTGAGGTTTTTTTTTTGTCTGCTACACAGGACTGGATACAAGTGTTCCAAGCATCATTTTCCTAAAGAACTCCAAGTTACAGCACTTTTCCTCGGCTACAGCTCTGCTGTCGTCTGGAGCCATGGGTCAGTGTTAATAACAGCACTGATTACAGTGCATGATTGCATTTTACAACCTTTCACAATGTATTTCAATACACTGTTAATTATGTATTTTCTCTTTTTAAGGTTGCATAAATCTCTGGAACGTGCTCAGTGGAGGAAAATTTATGGGCAGCTTCAAAGCTGTAAGATATTTAACTCAAGATTTCTTGTTTCTCAGTTTCCCTGCTCTTACTTTTACCTTCAAAATGGCTGATTAAACAGTATAATGTGCACAGTTTACTTTTTTCTAGTTTTTTTTTAACAACCGGCAGGTACCTTCCTTGCAGCTACACAATGCAAAGCAGGGACTCTTAATATTAGGAGGTGGGTGAACATGGGGGCATGAAGCTAAATTACTGTAAAATGTGCTGAAATCCTCCGTAAGAAAGCAAAAATTGTGTTTTGAGGCTATTGAACATAAAGTGTTAATATTTTTCACAAAGACACAAAAAACCTTAAAACAGCATTTTTGCTTTGCTATTATAACCCACTTGCATTTCGTTACCTAGCAACAATTGCTCTTAACCATTTCAAGGTGCTTTCATGTGCTTTTCAAGTATTTTTGTTCCTTGATGATCAGTTTCTACAATTTGTTTGCCAGACATATGGTATTTTGAATGGAGTGGAGTCTGGACCTATGTATTAAATCTGTCTGCAGGGAGCGTAGCAGTTAGTCAGCCATAGCCAAATAATGAATAGAAATAGTTAACGTGTCAGTGCTATGACTGAAAAGCACTTAAACATTTCATTCTTTTTTCCATTTATTTATTATTCATTTTGCAGTCTCGATACCAACAAAAGATTACAAAACTGGCTAAAACAGACAAGGACATGCTGCTGTACGCTGCTGACCGAATTGGTTACATCTACGTTTACAACATGGAGAAGTTTGCCCCTGCACAAAAATCACCTAGAGGTTAGCTACATTATTTTCATTCCATTGACTGAAATAAGAAGAATATATGATGAGATACTGCCATCAGAACTGCAAAATGACATTGTTTTTTCACATTCATTCAGCTGAACACTTCTGGCGTGCCCACACCAGCAGAATTACTGGGTATGTAAAATACACAACATGTTTTACAACAGTCACATATGCATCTTGTCTTAAGTTTCAAATTGCTGGGCAACTGCAGTCAAATTAAACAATTAGACTTTGAGCTAAACCTTTAGCTTTGCATGGTACTTGAAAGTCCCCGTGGGTACATCCTTAGTGGAACCAATCCTTCTCAGTCTGAGGTGTCGTGGCAGCAGGAGCAGCAGAACTTCCTTCTGCTGCAGTACAGACAAAAAAGTATAGTAGAAACTGTGTGTGGGAAGGTCTTAAACAGACGAGCCGTATAGGCGAGATGCTGCCTGGGGTGCATCTGCCATCAGACATATCAGCAGAGTGGATGATTTAGAGTGTTCTGCCAGAAATGCCTTCTCTCATTTCATCTCATGTCTCTTTATTCTGGTCCAGCCTGCAGATTGTTGACAATGATCAAGTGGTGCTTACCTCATCCGCTGACTACACTGTGCGCCTTTGGAGTGCACATGGAGAATTCATTGGTTGGTGTCATTTTGCATCTGTCAATCCTTCTTTCTAGACATTAATAATGTTCATGCAAACCACATTAATCTTGAGCATGGTGCAGTGCTAAAGGTGGAAATGCTGTTATTTGTGGGCATGTTCCTTTCAGTGTGACGGTACACATGGCTGGATTAACCCACTAAGGGTAGAAATTAGCTAAGGGGCCCCAATGGTACCTCCTTCCTCCCACTCTGCATTGCCACCTCCATCGAGTAGGCTACAGTGCACACAGTAGACTACAGCTTACTTATATTTTGCCTAAAGCGCTGGTAAACAATTACTCATGTTACAATACTTCCTGGCTCCAGGTTTACAGTGTGGCAGTTACATTTTGGTACTCACACAAATAAAGTTAGGAATATGGACAATGTAAGTGCAATATTACATAAATTAGTGAATGTGTTAAGATCATAGACTGTATATTATTAAGATTTTTAACCAGGCCATTTAATCAGGTGGTGATGCAGGACCTAGATACCATAAATACCATAACATTGTAAGCAACAAACAAACATTTAAAATAATTACCACTGATCCGATGACACAGTGAACCTCTTGATTTCACGAGCCGTATAGTTCAACAGGAAGTCCCACTGCTCCAGCTGTTTGTGCCAAGCTAAACTTGCTGGCTGTAGCTTCATATTTAAAGAGGCGCTATGCAATTTTGGCAATTTCTTTGTTGTTTTCTTGCAGGTTTCTCTATAGAGCTCAACGTACAGCTTCGGAATACATATTTGACAACACTGTTGTAAAAAACTTGTTGGCGACTCCCCCTCCCTTCCATCTTCTCCCTCTGGTCATGTGCATTTGTTTTCAAAGAAGCCGGCCAAAGCACGGAGCCATGCCTACTGAGGTAGACAGCTAGTAAGCCCGTAACAGCGATCCTAATAAAAACCTTTACAGACAATAGCAAACATCCTGAGGTCACAATAACAAGGAATACAAAGATTAAACACAGTTTATCCCAAAGATACTTAAGATACAGACAGTAAGTGCAACAGCAGTAACACCAGGTCAGCATCAGATTTGCAGGCTTCTGTTTAAGTTGTCGCCATTCTGAAAACACAGGTGGGATATTTACTCGTGTCTGACTCCTCCCTCAGTCAGTCTGCCATTTCCTCTTTATCAGTCCCACCAACAATGCTTTCCTAGCTTTCTGCGTCTTTTTTGCTGGCTCAGCCATGACAACAGTGTGAAAAACTCCATCGCTACCTTGTTCTTATAGCTAGACGGTTCCTGAATGTGTGCTGTGCCGTAAAGCAATTTGTTACATCAGGGGCTCTGATATCATGCTATCTTGCCGGCCTAAAGTTGCAAGGGTGGTTTTTCCGCTCACAGATGCTAGGGGGGAACGAGACGACCACCATTTAACTTGCAAAAAGTCATATAACTATTCCAATGACTCTGAAGCTGTTCAGTTAAGTAAATGAACCTAAAAATTTTTAAAAAATTCCCCTTTAATGTACAACCTACAGAGAGTGGTATCAATCTTCTCATCCATCTCTTGTATTTCCCAAAATGTTAAACTATTCCTTAAATCAGCTGTTATCGACCTCGTTGGTAGTCCAGCCTTGGCGTACATCCACTACAACTCTTCTCTAAATGCTTTTTAATGATCAAGGGAAGAGTGTGATCCCATTTTGAGACATCCGCTTTTTGAAATACTGCATCCATAGCTTCTACAAGATAACTGGGCAGAAAGCAGATCAGTTTAATTTGTGTATGACATTATTTGTCTTTGTACAGTAATGATCTGTTTTGTTGTAGAAGTTAGTGAGCTTCTATCTTGATATTTTAACACCTTTTTAAGAAATAGTTGCATGTAAGGAAATGCCATTGATGTTTTTATGTACCTATGTACAATAACCTGCTGTAAAAATATTCTTTAAAAAAATAATTTGGCATTTTATTTTTCAACACTTTGAAAATAAAGCTCCAGTGTCCCTGTGTGTCTGTAGGCAACCCTTTCTCACAGCAGTTTGTTAAATTACGGGGTGTACTGCAGATAAATGATTTCAAACGGATTCAGACATTGTGACATTTTAAGAAGCCACAGCTTTGACTCTGTCACATTCCTTCAGCACCATGCCGTGCAATTTGGAAAAACACTGAAAAGGAAAATGCTTTGTCCACAGGGACTTTTGGGCAGCCTGAGAGCTGGAGCGTCCACGTCCCCTCCTCGTGGAAACATCCTGCTGTCCCCTACCAGGTTCTGATTGATCCTCTGAGTATGCCTGATCATGAAATTCTGAATGTACAAACACGTCTTTCTGATGCCATCAATCCTGACAAGACTGGGGCTCATCTAGGTGAACTAAAGGTGAGATGCATTTCTTTCATGATCATTATCTGTGATGGGCAGTTATATTATATATGTGTCTCTCTCCGTCTCTCCCCCCTCCAAATGTTGAACTGAACTGATCTTTGCCTGCTCCTCTTGCGGCATTATTGCAGTCAGAGACACTCAGTAAGCTGAGACTTCCCCCAACATCCATCAGCCACACACGTTGAGGAAGATTAAAAGTACATTTTATCCAGAGACCGGCTGAGTTATAACCATTACATCAGCAAAGACTGTATATGAGTCTTCCACCAGCCTCATCTAAAAAAGAGTGAGTGTGTCTTCTTTTGCATTTCAGGCTCTGTCATGAAACTGTCAGGCATACTAACAAGCTATCGAACCACTGGGCTCTGAAAGGCTTTTATGCTGTGGAGCCACCAAACATCGGTGTAAGACCTAACCTCTTATAAGCAACACTGAAGAACTGCAGTCAACTAAATACCATGAAACAGCATTGATTACAATTACGGAGCTGGATCATTGCAGCGTATACTTTCATAAAGACAAAGCAAGGAACATTTTGAAAGAATGAAATAATAGTGAGAATGTGGGCTTTATGTAATCATACGCGTTTCTGGCTTTTGCAACAACAGATCATGTGAAGTAAATCAATGAAATGAATGTGTGAAAATGTGGATTGCAACATTAAGGGGCTTTGAACAGAAGAGGATAAGTATTGAACTGAGTACTAAATAAATCTAAATTGCTTTTTTGGAGTGCTTTTACACAAATCAATAAAAACTTTGTCATTAAAGCATAACTCTCAACAAAATGCAACCTAGGGTATTTTTGTGAATGTACCTGAGTCAAACTTTAGTTTAAAAGCATAATTACGACGGAGGCGTCACTTTCAAGATTCACCGGATTATAGTTTTTGGGTCAAATGGCCTTTTGAATGTGAGTGCTAGGCTCTTGCATCAAAATCAACACTTTTAAAACACTAAGAAGGTTCAACACAACATAAAACTTTGCTCCACGTTTTAGGGTCTCTACACATAAACTGCAGCATTGAGAACATTGTTTGTATACACAAAGTTTACTATAAAGAAAGGTTTTAACAACTCACTGTAGCTGTCCAGTCCCCGTCCATCTCAAAGCAAGTCAAAAATAGTCGAGAGAGGAGAGAAAAGATGGAGAGCTCCTAAAGCTTAGCCCCATATAAATGCACGGATAATTTCTTGATTTGTCTTTAGTGAAAAACAATATTGACCTTGCAGTAGCCTACAAGGTCAATATAGTAGCCTCATAAAAGAATGACATTACCTCCCATGGAGTCCTTTCATTTGCAGATTGACTCTTTTTGACTGGCAAAGATGCCTGCAAGCTAGTCTGAGTAAACCCCGCCCACTCTGCCGCCAATTTGATTTCTCCCTGCAGCTCGGGCTGGAAACCTGCACGTTTAATTCTCCTGCTTCAGTTCACAATTTTGTGGGAACCAATCACAAACTGGCTTTTCTACCTGGCGCACTATCGGCGGGTTTAACACGATGATGATAGAGAAGCAACCAAGCAGCTTCTTGTTTACATTCAACGTAGCGGCCAGTGAACGCCACCAAAACGTAGCAACCCGTTGATGCCTCTGTCTCTTCTATGTCGCCCGGATTGTTGCTCTGATTGGTTGAAGGACTATCCAATTGCGTGCAGAGTCATTTGAACTATGCCCGTTGGTCACAAAAATACAGAGCACACTCCCCAGACCAACGCTCAATCTCAAATCTATTGATCTTGGCTTGGTCTGGTGATAGCCAGACTAGCTGCGAGCTTAAACAACAACAGCTACATGACTTGTTCAACACCTTTCTTTCTAGTAAACTCTGTGTACACAAACAATGTTCTCAATGCTCAAGTTTTTGTGTAGAGCCCCTGGTGATACTTTGAGCAAAGTTTCATCTTGTGTCAAGACTTCTTTGTGTTTTAAAAATGTGTGATGTTTATGTTATCATAGAAGTGCCTCTAGCACTCCCATTCAAAAGGCCATTTGACTAAAAATTGAGAATATGGTAAATCTTAAAAGTGGCGCTTACGTCCTAATTATGTTTTTAAATGAAAGTTTGACTCGGGTACATACAAATTTGATGACTAGCTAGTGAACATAGTGGAGCATTTAGAAGCTGAAAAGCCAAATATATTTCCCTTAGGAGTTGGTGGAGACCAAAACAGAGTTAAAAGGTGAACTTTCATTCAGTCACAAACAAGATTACAAGTAAATGCTTATGTTGGTCTATGCCTGCTGGATTTATAAATAGGCAGCATGTAGTCGTATCAACTTTAAGATGATAATATTTCTGTTGTTTAAGTCTTGTTTCAGTAGCCCCTAGTGGTCAAAAATATACATATAAACAACAACAACAACAATAGGTAATGCAGGTTTCATTGTCAAAAATCCTTTTTTCATTAATTCTTTAACTTTTACTTTCTTTTTGAAGAATAACTGAGATAAAGATATTACTTTTCAGAAATCTAGACCTGAATGGAAAATATATGAGTATCACATCCCTTTCTAGTTTGCATAATACATAATACTTTTTCTTCGAGAGATGATGTATTATCTGTGTATTAAATGTATTATCAAGGATCTTGTGAAGTTGCTCAGGCATACATTGCATTATTAATAAAAGTCTGCATACTTTCACATTTGTCATCCTTACATTTTTCATTTATACATGACAAACATTATGTAATGCCATTGTTTTAGCCGTTCTCTGCTTTAACCTGCTTTAAAACACCAATATGCAAAAGGGACAGCGTACCTTGTGGTAATTGCGAGTGTGTGCTAAATAGCTGTGCATTTTAGATATAAGCTGGTTGGGAGTGAGCCATACTGTAGGAGTGCAGACTTGTTTGTGCAAGCAAATAAACTGTGACATAAATAACAAAAAAGGGAATGAGCCATATTGTGCAGTGCGTGCATACAATTCCATTTTGTGCACTCCCTCATGTAATCACTTTGATGTTTATATTTTGATAGGACACCGTTCATAGAATTCAAACCCACAGAAAACCTGCAATTTATCATCTACACACAGAGTAATAATAAGCATCCCAGGGTAGGTTATACACACCACATGTATTCTTTCATTACAGAAGCCATTAGCACTACCCTATAACTTTATTAAGCTTGTAGATTCAAGGAAGTGGGAGCTCTGAATTATTCAGGAATGCTCAGTGAATATAAGCACCTATAGAGGGAAGGAGAGAACGGTTATTTTGAAAGTGTAGGACAGAAATATCCTGGTTGGGAAGCATCCTAATTATAGGTCCCAGCTATCCACAAATCCATGCATTTTAGTTACACCCAGGCTATAAAAAGAGTGTGATGTTGAAGTGAAAACTTACTCAAGGACATTAAAAATATTCAGTTTTTATACATATCCATGTTGAGGCTTTCATCAGACAAAACATAGCTGCTTCAGTGACAGTGAGCTGCAGACACAATCTCATCACTGTCCACAAATGTGCCCTTTCATTTACTTTCTCTGGAGACAAAAATCTAGGATGACTTGATTTTTTTGTTTTTAGCTGTGGAATAGACTTGTTCATAGTCACAAATCTGGACAGATGTGTCAAAGTGCATTTGAATAAATGCTGCCTTCCCAAGATATCAGGAATGCTGTTTCTACAGTGCACATATTACAGAAAAGCTGTGAAAATGGAACGCCCATGTTGTCAAATGTGGCATTTATGGGGCTCAGAACACAGATATTCTTACTAAATTAGACCATGTTTTCATTTTCAGTATTTGTAGGAACTTAAATTGTTAAATTGTTGCACACTGGTGTTTTCAATAAACTAAAAAGTAAGTAAAGTATCCTTACAGACAGTATTGCTTAATCAAAATAACGTGATTATACTTTATACATAACGTAACATAACATATGGCATTCAGTAGGCATGTTTTATGTTTATTTTCTATCATTTAAAAGCTAAATCAAGCCACCGCTGTGATCAGGGCTGAGACATTTCTCTCATTTCTGCAGGATCATTAAGCCGTCAGCTTCATTACAGCCCTCCGAAAACCATTCCCTTCAAATGATGCATAACTGAGCAAAACTGTGACTAGTAATTCAGTAAGCATATTTACATGCCCAGTACACTTGCGTGGCTGTTTTCAGTTAATGTGGTTAAGTAGGCCACTGCTCAGGTTGCTGGGAATAAATGATGTAGCCAATCTGTAATAACAATGCTAGATGTTGTCCCACTCTAACAAGTACAACTTAACTCAAAAGAGAGTGAGACAGATGTCCTGAGAGAGGTAATGAGGCTAAATAAGTGTTGTCTGAAGATACCTGCCAGAAGAGACCAGGGGGTTTGTGGGGTCTTGCTCTTAATAATTTCAGTAGACACAAGTCCTTCCCAAAAACCGAGACACTTTTTAAATATCTGGGTCAAAAAAGGGTCGATAAGATGTTCCCTGTGGCTCCTCCAAGAGCACAGTATCCCACCGAGCATGTTTCTGACAGGAAGACACTGAGGATACTATACAGAGGGTATCACTGTCAGGGACATGACCTGTGAGCCCTGACTGACATTTTTCACACCAGACAGTTTAACTTTGCAAGAAGAGCACAGGTGTTATAACGGTAAATAACAGTACTTACTGGTAGACCTAAATGGAACCTGTGCCTTTCCATGCTAGTTGTTCTACACAACTTTACATTACACTGATTGATTCTGGTAGTAACGTATATGTTTGTTTAGCAGTGTGGTCTTTGAAACAGCATTTAGATCATGCCGTGATATTGAATAGGCATGTAAGCTAGCTCAGGTAAAAGAGAAAATGAAATGAATTTGAAATGATATGAAAATGAAAAGAAATTAGTGGCTAGCCAAAACATATTTGTGGAGGTGGGTTGAGCTTGGAAATTCTGTTAGTTTGTGGATGTAAAATACATCTACAACTACTTTTTTTACAAAGATTAAGTCA
Organism: Etheostoma spectabile; assembly: GCF_008692095.1. Taxonomy (NCBI): domain Eukaryota; kingdom Metazoa; phylum Chordata; class Actinopteri; order Perciformes; family Percidae; genus Etheostoma; species Etheostoma spectabile. The sequence continues at coordinate 20,728,602 of NC_045735.1, read as the reverse complement.
TTATTTAAACAAAAAGGCCACAAATTAGTTGCAGTTTTTCAATTGTGATGTTAGGCTGCTTTGCTCTGTTTTACATCACTACATCCTTTAATTCGTATATTTGAGTGTTGGACTGTTGGCCAGACAAAACAAGACAAGAAGATGTCACAACAACGGATTTTTTTTGTGTGTGGATACTTTTTAATCACGCGATTAATCGACATAGTCATCGTTAATGAAAAATAATCATGATCTATGAAATCTTGGCTACGGCCCTGTAATTTAAAGCTTTCTCTGTATAAATTGGGGTTCTGAACAAACCGGCTTTGACCAGAACTTTCACCAGAGCACTTGAAGGCAGCAGCAGTAACAGCTCGTGCCTGCTAGCTGATGCTCAGTGAACTCTTCCCGCCAGCAGAGCGCGTCCCTGCGCCTCGTTCAGAAAATGGGGATGCCTCCGAGCGGAGCACAAACACACACTCCCCGCTTTCCGTGAAACTGTGAAAAGGAAAAGCCCTGTTGTTTTTAGTCAGAAAGCCCATGCACTGCGAGCTTTCTCCACCACCTCCACTGCTCCCAGGACTCTCCCAGGATGCTGTCGAACAACCCTCACATCGGGCACCAAGTGGCAGGCTGCTTGCTTCTCCTCTCCCTCTGTAAGTCCTCACTTTACTTTCTAATCCTAATGTCGGGGGGGCTCGGACCGTACAGCTGTTAGGGACGTGCTGACACCCTCAACAGTGAACAGTTGGTGCAGTTTTAAAAAGGGGTGAAGCTTGGGTTTGTAAAGAAGCGACCGCGTAGCGCTGACTACAGCAGCTTCGAGAAGACCGACGAATACAGAGTTGCGAGTGTGTCCCAGAAGTGTTTGAGAAGTGCGGAGCCATGATTTTCCTCAACTTCCTGAGGAGTTGAAAGGCGATTTGCACGTAGCTACTGGTTGACATGTGGGTTTATGCAAAACCACTGACTGTAAGTTTACAGTAGAGTGAACCACAGGGAAAAGGGTTGAAAGTCCTCTCCTTTGGAATCACGGCATTTCTGATGAAATGTGTTCCCAATCGCGACAATCGGCGTCACTTCTTCCTGACACATCGACGCTGCACTAGTCTAGTGGGAGTCCAGCCCGAGGACGAATGCACCCCGTCTATAGCTACTGTAAGCTTTACCAAGTCAGATTTCTCTCCGTCAGTCTCGATGTGCACCAGAAATGTAGCAATAAAAGTAGAAGAGTATACAGTTCTTCCTCTTTGTTGTCAGAAGAGGGATCATACAGTGCTGCTCATGAGTATAGGAACCCCTGCTTAAGTTGGCTAAAAAGAGGAACAAAAAATCATCTTTTGGAGATTGATCTTATTGCCTTAATTAAAAAATTAGGAAAAATCCAACCTTTAAGGACACCGATTACTTTGTGAAGGAATAATGTATAAATACCGGGGGTATGAGTATACACACCCCTATCTTAAATTTCCATAGAAGCAGGCAGATCTATATTTTTAAAGGCCAGTTATTTCACGGATCAGGATACTATGCATCCTGATGAAGTTCCCTTGGCCTTTGGAATTAAAATAGCCCCCCCCATCATCACATACCCTTCACCCTACATAGAGATTGAATGGTATGGGGTACTTTCCATAAAATCATCTCTCAGTGCAAAGCAAACCAGCTATTAGTCTAACTGAAATAAAGCCATGTCAATCTCTAGGTATGGTGAAGGGCATGTGATGTGTGGGGTGGGGTGGGGGGGATCTATGGTATCTTGGATCCATGAAATAATTGTTGTTTTAAAAATAAAAATGTGCCTGCTTCTGTGGGAATTTAACATAGGGGTGTGTATACTTATGCCCCCTGTATTTTAAGTAAGAACATTTATTTATTTACAATACATTGTTCATTCACAAAGAAAATTGGTGTACTTAAAGGTTGGATTTTTTAATTTTTTTATTCCTCTTTTTAGTCAACTTTAGCATGGGTTCCTATACTCATGAGCAGCAATGTACACAGGCATGCCAGCTAAGTGAAAGAGTGTCATTGTACTTGTATTTTTGAAAAAAAAAAATACATTTGCTGCAGGAACTTGTACAATTGTAGATAAATTCAATTTTGACTCACCTTCCATGGAGTTGATTGCCATTGCCTTTTTAATGGCTTACATGTCAAATATTTCGGGTGAATTTCATTTCACTGGAATAAATACTTGTTTGACGGACTTCAGGGCATTGCAGGCAGAAATGTCTTTCATCCTTTAGAATAAACATCTTCACACACAGTATGTCCTGCACATGCAGAATCTATTCAGTGCCATGTCCATTGGGTAACATGACGTGCGGCTGCAGCTGTGGAGAGAAGTACAGTGAGTGACCAATATTGCTTTGGCCCTGTGATCCATGTGGCTGTCCTCCCGAGCTGAATGAGATACACGCTGAGCGCTGGAGACTCTGCCTGCCTACTATAGCAAACTGGGACTGAAAATGATCTCTGGATCGAATCTACAAATAATATGCTTTAGTAGGCTTCTGTAAAAAAGGGCAATACATGCCTGGGTAAAAAAACACAGGAAACAAAGTGAACAGATTACAGGCTAATCGAGTATCTATGAATCTTAAACAGATTTATTATTAATTGGATTAGACCTAGGTTAACCAGCTTTTAACCTACACCGCTTTTAGTGTCCTCTGCTTGCTTTACACCTGATCGTGCTTGTGTCAAGAAAAAGAACTTGGTCTCTTTCTTGTCCAGAATTATCATTTTAAAGTTCTCTGGAAATGCACAAAAAGTTGTCACATATCATTTAAGATCATCTTTTGCTCTTAATTCCTGTTTGCGGGTCGAAGAAATCACACACATCTGTGTTTCAATTTAATGTGTGAAAGGTTACATTTTTAGTTTTCCTGAAGATGTTTGCACATTGTGGATGTCCAAAATACAGTGCAGTATGGGAAGCCAGAAATGCTGGTGCAATCCTCCAGTACCCTGTACACGAGCGAAGGCTGTTTGTGTGTCTGTCAGCTTGTTTAGTTGGACATCAGTGTCTAACAAGAATGCTCTTCTGCTTCACCTGTATGTAATATTCATGTATCGAGGTCTGGAGAACGTCCAGTTTGGGGACATTGGGGTGCCACCTCTGCTGTTTTTCAATGATGTCGTTGATGAGGCTTCAACAGACTGTTGTTTCTGATGTGCACTGGTGCACTGGTGCACTGGAGCGGTGACGCAGACGGGAAGAGAAAGTTAGGGGGGTAACAGCACTCTTTCTGAGTCCTCATGGGCAGCATTTCAATTGTGGCACTTGTGGTAGCTCGACAAAGTCTGCATGTGATCGTTGATATAGGTATACTCAAATGATGTACGATATTTGGGGTGGAGAAAGTACTGTACACTAGGGCTGCACGATTATGGCCAAAATGATAATCACGATTATTTTGATCAAAATTTTGATCGCGATTATTCTCACGATTATTTTTTTTTTTTTTTTTAACCAAAACAAATTGTATTGTCACATAGGCTATTTATAACTGCAAGAGGGAGTGTGATGGACACTACTCACAGAGAGACGGCTGACCATTATGAACAGGTCCAGCACGGGTCGAACGGCGGATACACACGTTGTGTGTATGAAACGTCTGTATCTTCACTGCATTTTTATGAACTATGATATTCTGGCCATGGGTCACATATCTGGCCAGGTCCAGGTCTCGGTCTCGGTACAGCAGCTGCGTCTCCCACGCTGTTACTCTACCAACTGAAGTTAGCTGCATTCAACAACTTCTTCTATGTTCTTCACCGTAGCGGCCGCGATAGCAGAGTTACCATGGAAACACTGGTACAAATACTGGTTTGCCCCTCATACTTAACAATATACAGCTGTGTTAAAAAAAAATTAAAACTGTGGACAGATATCAGAAGTGTGGACCGGCGGCCGCTGTGTGGCGGAGCGCGGAGAGTAAGAGGAGAGAGAGTAGGACGAGAGAGCGTAGAAAGATCCAACACAGGCATGGCTTTACAGACGAAATGGGTCATGTAACGCAAAATTAAACCATATCCATATAAACAGCATTGCAGCGGATGCGAGGACATTAGCACCGGTGCGTCCTAGAGGAGCTAACAGCTAACAGACGCTACTAGCTAACAGCTAACAGACGCTATAGCACCGACTAGCACCGCTCACTGCTGTTGTCTGAAAAACAACAGATGGGACAAAGTGTTGCGTTTACTGGTAAACTGGTAAACCTTGAGACTGACTAATTACCGACTGCTATCTGTTGAATTTTCCTCACGCTACTCTGTCCTCTGGGACTGTCTACATCTAGAAACATAGCGGCGCGGTGCAGTGAACTACTCTGACTGGCTCATGATCAGACGGCTTTACGGAGTGGTAGATTGGCTTAGCAAAAAACACGGAGCGTTCTATGAAATGACGCTTTATAAAAAATAATCGCTCATCACGCAAATTTGATCGTGGGAAGTCCAAATCGTGATCGCGATTAAAATTTGATTAATTGTGCAGCCCTACTGTACACACATCGTGGATTATGCATTTAAAGCTGCTTTTAATGTTATTATGCAAGTGTGGTGAAATTGGTGTATTTCTGCTGCCGAGAAAGGTTCCTTGCACCTGTTGGTTCTAAATGTATCACTTAAGTAAAACATGAATGGTTGGTTGTAGTGATATACCGATTTCAGTTGGCCGGCCAATATATCGGGCCGATATTTGCGTTTTTTCGTGTGTCGACATCGGTGGGTACGCTGCTGCTGCGTTCGGCGATAGTTTTTTCCGCGGCATTATTTCCAGACAGGCGTCCACAGGCAGCTCTGTGTTCCTGGAGATGCTGCAGTTCACGTGCAGACCATGTTTAAATTACAAATGAGGCGTTTTATTTCAATGGCTACTTTTCAGGTTTATTTTCTTAAATTATTTAAATGTGTTGACACGGACATTTTGGGATTACCTGATTATATCGGTTTTATAATATGTCAGCAAGCAACGCATCATCAAGTCTGTGTTGTAGAAGTTGATGAAAGCCTTTCACCCTTGCAGCTAACCATATGCAGTGCACCCATCCATATGAAGCACATTGCACACATAATGTGGGTGATATGAATGGAAGATGATTGCAGTGACACTGATCTGGGTTTTTTGTTTATTATTTTTAAAGAAATGGCAGAGCAGATTCCCCCAAAAAATCCAGTGTGGCAGGTTTACATTTTTATGATGTAAATTGAGGGTGAGAAAGTAGAATCTGCTCCAAAAATTGGCTTAAGCAAATTGGCACCAAGTATTGGTCATCAGTCAAAAATCAGCATTGGCACTAAAAAAAAATCCATATCGGTCGATCCATAGTTGGTTGGTCGAGGACATTTTCATCACATACCAACAAGCAACATCTCAAAGGTTATTACTGCTTTTGTCATCTTGATTTAAGGTTGGACATCTGGAGAGTCACAGATTGCCATTTAATCTTTCTCTGTCCCCAGATCCTAAGACACCTTGATTCAAGTGTTTCACTCCAAAGTGCCAATAAGGACTGTAAGATTGATGTGGCTGATGATGGTAAGGAGAGAGCTCAGCCACAGAGAAAAGCTCTCCAAAAACTGAGCGCCAGCTGTTTTCACAGGTTTTGGGTAGTGATTGAAGGACGGAGATCACAGACACGAGCAGCCGCGTTGAGTTTTCTCTGCAGGCTGGACGACCTCACTGTGGGTGAGACCTGTGACGATGTCTGTGATTCAAGATGGCTTCAGGGTCCAGCTGCTGCTGTGGCTCCCACACACTAAAAGGAGCCAGCTGAAGAGTATTAGGCACCTGGTAAAGATGCTGTCCAAAGAGGCCAAGCTCTTTCAGCTTCACGATGTGCTGGAGAGATTACTCTCAACTTAACTGGTTTGTGTGTGCTCAAGCATCCCACAGGAAGAGCTGTAAGTCCCCCTTTGTGCACTTGCCTTTGCAACCATGTCCTGGACATTTTAGCTCCACTATTAGCAGGACTGCTCTCTGGAGATGGATTTATATACAATTTTTGCATCAGTGTGATCAGGTACTTTGATTTTCAAGTATTTTATTGCTTGGATCGGCCCAGCCCATGACGTTCACATATACTTTATCCTTGGTCTCGCATTGCCAGACCCTCCTCCACAGTGCTGCGCTAGTCCACACAGCATTCTGGGATGGGAGCAAAAACGTGCTCTGGTTTATTGGCATTTCTTTAAACCAATTACAATCGTCTAGGGCACCACTAAGCGCCGCATGGAGCAACAGTTTCTCTGCAAAATGGCCTTGGGAAGAAATTTGTTTTGGTGGAACGTGTTTGTTTAAAGGTGTCCTGTCACACACAACCATTTTTACTTGTATTGTTTGAAATATGTATATATTCCACAAAGTAATCAAATATGTGTGGCAGGGCACCTTTTTTTTAAGGGTTGTTTTAGTTGTGCAACAGAAAATGTCCGATTGGACAGATAGTCTAGCTAGCTCTCTGGATTTACCCTGCAGAGATCTGAGGAGCAGTAACCAATAGTCCTCAGAAATCCACCAGAGGTTAGAACGCCAACACAAAGGAAGAGGAAGGTAATGGACATTTGGCTTAAATAAGGGTCATCTGGCGGAATTTTGGCTGAATTTTTCTTTTTATCAAACGGCACCTTTCAAAACACCTGAGGATGTTGAATATTAAGCATCCTAAAAAAAAAAAAAAAAAGATAGTATCAAGAGAGAGCTCCAATTGGAAGCAGTAACTGGAGTTGTCAGTATGGGTTCTAGATGGCTGCTGGCAGTGCTTGAGTGGAAATAAAGTTTGGATTTAATATGACAGAATGCCAGATGAAGCCCGTGCTTCCTGCATGCTTAACATACAAATCAGATGCATTGCTACAATCATATGTGCAGTGCAAACTGTGTGCCATCTGTGCCAGTTCTTTCAGGAGTTACTTTTATTGTTTGCGGTCTCTGCAAAGTGGTTATCCATGAAATAATACAGATATATATCTATCTATCTATCTATAGTTCAAATTGTCTGAGTGATGAGGAAAGGTGCTTCATTGCTTCCTTTGTTACCTCCTTTTGCATATGATACACTGAACCATCCTTTACCAAAGGAAAGGAGATAATGCCATCCCTCAAGCCCTTGCGGCAGCGACATTTCCCCATTCATAATCTATAAGGGCCGTGACACACCCACCTGATAATCGTCCGTCGGACAGTCTGGCAAGGTCAGTGACTCAAGTCTGTTCGATGTGGTACGTCCGGAGTGGTCCAGAGGGGCCGGCGGCCTTCATTTTGGCCAACTTGACATGCTTGGTCGGAAGGCGGGCACTGCTGGCAGTCGGACTCAAATGACAAATCTGATTGGTGGAATGCAAGCCCTGAAACGAGGAGCGGGATGAGAGTGATAAAGTCTCTCAAAATCTGAGGAAAAAAGACAGTTTCAGCAGCTGCACGGCCTATTTATCCTTAAAATGTTTTCAGAAACACGTTTTTTGTAAGTTAAATATAGTAAAATATGAGACTATATTCTGAACAAGCCGCCATGACAGTCTGGCTTTGAATTTCTGGAGAAACCAGACCCACGTGACACATTCGTCCAATCTGCTGGTGGTTTTCATTTTTGGGCGACAAGGCCCTTTTTATGACCAACTCGTAGAGACTGATGTTTCTGCCGACGGTCAGCCGACTGGTCGGTGTGTCAGGGGCTTATGGTGCGCAGTAATAAGTAATTTTCACCCTTTCTACAGTCTCTGTAGACTATTGCTTTTAAATGATGCATTGTAGTGATGCATCAGTATTTTCTTCAACAATTTACTGTAATGATGAGTAAGGTTGTTTTTCATTAACTGTAAATGTTTGCATGCGAGCAGTAATGTCAGTATAGCTGATATCATGGGATATTTAAATTGCAAAACTAAAATCTGTAGTTATTGACTTGACAGAAAAAACGTAACTGAACTTTTAACTTATGAAATAATCAATGGAGTTACACTACTGACTGCTATCGTTCGTAAATGTGCACAGTATAGCAGACAGCTATGCTCTGGTTACAGTTAACAGAATATTGTCATTAATAATGTATTTCTGTCACCCACTTGCAACCATCTAACCCTATAGCATAGAATATGTAGCCTACAGTAGATTCATAGGTCTAAAGCATTCTGCTTATCTTGCATACATGTAACAATTTTTTTTTTTTCATACAATGATCCTTATTGGGATTCATGTGGATAAAAATATGTGGAAAGGAGGGTGAGCTGAGAAAGAAATAATGTATTATAAGTATATGTAATAAGTATTTGCTGAACACCTTTCATACAAGAAACCGCCTACAGCTCAGTGCTTTATGATAACAGAATGACATGCAGTGAGTGCTTTTACATGAAACAACATATATATATATATATATATATATATATATATATATATATATATATATATATATATATATATATATATATATATATATATATATATATATATATATATCTCAGAAAGAAGGGGAAAAAATGGTGATGAAGTCATATTTTCCACCGGGTCGTCCATGTTTATTTATTCCAGATGCGCTTGTTTCACCAGCAGACCCACGTCAATAACATCGCCCACGCATGATTACAGCGGAGTGTAAGGGCAGTCGGACTCTCCTCGCACCGCGGTTGTCCTATCCTAATTACTTTTGAATTCTCCTTTACACCTTTCCTCGACCTCATGACGTTTACCATTGGGGTTAAGGAAAAGGGGTTAAAAAGGACTTAAAAGAACATGCCACCATTTTTTGAAATAAGGGTTATTCACTGTCTCCTCTAGATTTTGATAGGTGGGCAAATGCCTTTTTGTCTCAGTGCATGCATTGTCTTAGTCCGGCAGGCCCGCCGCTAGTTTAGGTTTGCATAGTGTATGGAATCATGTCGTAAGAAAAAGTGAGCCAATAAAAAAAAAAACGTTTTGAGAACCGATTCCAGTAGAATCGTTTCTTTAGTGGAATCGTTTTAGAAGATTTTGGTTTCAAATCCGATCATCGCTTCCCAATTTAATTTGGCAAGTTTTGGGTTACGTAAGCAGTCTGGCGCTTGTTGTGTTGCAGCCATGGAGCGCAGTAAGCGGCACTCTATTGTGGCTTTATTTTTCATTGAAAAAGCTCTGTAAAACTGCAACCCACCATTGAATCAAAAATAAAACCTTCCTCTTATTTGTGAAATAAGAATGTGACCCATTTCAACCCAACCCCTCAAAGAATCAGAATCGATAAGAACCGGAATCAAAGTGAATTGGAATCAGCATTGTTAAAATCCAAAGATGCCCAACACTATTGAGGCCTGCGTATTCACAACAAGTACAAATAGTAAAGCAGGTTAAGACCAGGTGATTTCCTAGGCAGATTTTGATTTGGGTCTATATCGTGGCAAAGCACTGCTACATGGGCACAGAGTTATCATACAACACCTGAAAACCGCCAACTTTCGTCAACATGTGAATATCAGCTGGCAATTTTTCCTATAGAAGACCTAATGAATTGCAATAGACATGGCGGATTTTGTGAGAAAGGAAGTCAAGATCCAGAACCATACCTCTACGAACCAGTTTTCAGAAGTTCTATGGAAATAAAATGACAGTTGGAGGAGGATGCGATCGCTCAAAAGCCTGAGGAAGTGAGGATAGGGCTAGGCACTGAACGCTGATATTTTTATGGCCGATATACTGTATATTAATTTTTTTAAATCCATAAACGCATTACAAAACAGATTTCCCTAACATTAGTTATTTGTAGTTATTTATAAGTTCTCACTAAAATAATAATGTATTGTCACAACAGAACAGAGGAACATCAACATATATTAAAGTTCTGATAAATAAAATGTATAATAATACAAACTTAAGATATGCAACTTAAAGTCCTTTGAATAAAAACACATTAACAAAACAGGGACATTGTAGAGCGCCCTCTGGTGGACAAACTATGCAATGTCAATACACATAACATCGTTGACCGTCCGTTTTTATTTTTTAATATTCATTTTTCAGAATCATTTATTTGATTACAATTTTTCTTTTTTTTATCGGCCATTATAAATGCCGATACCGATGGATCGGGAATTGCATAGAATCGGCTTGCCAATATATTGGCCGGGCTCTAATCCAGGGTACAAGCGGCTGAAATGGGTTTCCTCAGGAGGGGGGCTGGCGTCTCCCTTAGAGATAGGGTGCTGCTCCTTGGCGTGGAAAGGAGCCAGTTGGGGTGGTTTGGCCATTTGGTAAAGATGCCTCCTGGGCGCCTCCCTAGGGAGGTGTTCCAGGCACATTTAGCTGGGAGGAGGCCTTGGGGAAGACCAAGGACTAGGTGGAGGGATTATATCTCCAACCTGGCCTTGGAACGCCTCAGGATCCTCCCAGTCGGAGCTGGTTAATGTGGCTTGGGAAAGGGAAGTTTGGGGTCCCCTGCTGGAGCTGCTGCCCCCGTGAACCAATGCTGGATCGAAAGATTTTGAACGATGCCAAGCCCAGGAATATGCCAACCTATGCCAACTGAAATAGTGTCTGTGTTGTGGCAAGTGGGACAAGGTACTGCCACCGATGACCAGGCTCAACGTGTCAGATCAAGATGAGCGTGCCCGCAGTTGTGTCACAACTACCAAAGATTTCTTGGCGTTGATCCATCCTGCAGTCCTTGACTTTCTTTTCTGGTGCAATAAAGTCAACTGGGAAAAAACAGCCTAAAATGGACCCAATGGACAGCTGTCCACAGAGTAAGTTATTATTGTAAACATGACTTTTGGTTATTTTACGGGACATCTTCGCCTGTGCCTCGCCCCAGTATAGTCCCAAATCAATATCTGCCGAGGAAATCACCTAGTCTTAATCTGCATTGCTCTTTATACTTGTGAAGACGCAGGCCACAAGAAGTAATACATTTTTGTAAATTATTTCTTTTTTGGCTCACTTTTACTCACAACATGCTATCCGGCAACAAAGGATTCCATTCACTATGCTAAGATAAACTAAACAAGCTAAACAGCACTGCCTGTCTAAGACAGTGCATGCACTAAGACAAAAAAGTGTTTGCCCACCTATCATATAAATCTTGGGGAGGCGGTGAATTTTAAATTTTTGACTTTTCGACTGCAGCCATGGTTTTGTTTGATGCAACACAAATTGAGGGTCTACAGGTCTGCATGAGTTTAAAGTGTTTCTCTTTTATGAGCTGTGTGACTCCACGCCTTGAATGCACAGAGACGAGAATAAAAGTGAGAGAGGTCATAACAGAAAGAATTGGAGTACCTGATAAGTTTTGAGATCAATCCCAGTTTGGGCTGTCGCACTATCAGGGGCACAAACCGTATCGCCTGACAAGAGCATCCATATAGAACGATTCTGTAAAACCCCAGAATAGGTTCAATGACAATGTCTAGTTTCATCTAATGCCAATGTTTGAAAAATTCTCACTTTATGCAATGTCTAGGCATGATAAGAAAAGTCAATAGACATGGTTGAAATAGAAGGGCAAACCTTAATTGAATATTTGTGCCAGGTAGCAAACACCCATCTCCTGCATTAAAGTCTTACTTGCAAAACATCCATACACACTATACTTTCTGCCTCACTATATATAAGGCAAACTTCTTCCTGCATTGGCAATAACATTGTCATTAGAATCACAGAATCATCCTACATAGACGTAAGTTGGTAGGCTGGGTTGAAGACGTTATCTCCACACACACGGTCAATCAGCTGACGGATACACTTAACTTTCGAAGGCAGCACTCATGCTGTGTTGAATGTGGAAAAAAAACTGTGCAGCCATCAAATGTGCATGAATAAAGCAAGATGAAAACTGTGTTAAATTTTAACACCTTAATGGCAGAAACAGGGCGACATGAAAATCCCATTTGAGTCCACTTTGTCACCCCCAGTAGAAGTCCAATATTTACTCCTCTTTTATCTCTGATTTGATTTTCCAACTGCAGAGGGAAGAAAAGGCTCCTTGGCTTGCTAAATGTTTGACGATCCTCACCAGTCACTCCACGCCATGTTTCTTTGCCATGCAGATAGCGTTCCTGTACGAACTCCAGGGCTGGGAACGGCTGTCCATGTTTTCAGAAGGGGTTGATTCGAGCCGAGTTCAGGTTCTATTAGCCGTCTGCTTGGGGACTAGTGAGGCTGTGTTCTTCACTATTCAACTTCTTTGGAAGCCTTTTGTTGTCTCATTTTGCTTTGAACACTCACACATGGACATGGTAATTATCAAAGCCTTTTTAAAAGCTGACACTGACTGCCAATTAGCATTCATGTTAATAGAATACACCTGCCTCTGTTAATGTGATTTAGTAACTTCAAAGTACTTTCATGTGTTGTCTCCATTTATTTCCACTTCCGCTGTACCCATTAAATCCTGGATGATGTGGAAAGCTCAGTTAGGCACAAACCGACTGTCAAACAAGCAAATAACTGCTTAAATACTAATACGAATCCATCAACATTTCTTTATAATTCCGTAGAAGCAAATGGCAACTGGCAGAACTTTTCACATTGAACAAAGAGGAATTGTAGTCCTGTAAAAATAGGCCATGTACCCACTGTGCATAGCCTATTTTCTTTGTACACCTATTCCAACCTGATTACCTCCCCATGGTTATGAGCACAGTGTTTCCTTGCTGATTGCATCGGACATCTGCTTTAGTTACAAAGACAATGTTAATTGGGAAGCTTGATGAAAAGCTTTCAGCAAAACCGTTCAGATCTTTCAGCAGGTAGAGGGATTTGCAGATTTTCTAAAACCAAAGCAGGCAAGTTCGCCTTGGTGCGGCACAATTGAAAACACGGTTGGAAACAACAGACTTGATTATGCAGGCTGAGGAGGCGATGAGATGGAGGTGCTCCCATCAGCACTACTGACATTATGTTGGGAGTTACTTCCCCTCTCCCTCTCTGTGTCTCCACTTCTCCCTCTCTGGGGTGAGCCATGAAAAGATGGGAAGTCTGTAGCAGAATGTAATGGGAACATATATCCTGTAGGAAGCTTTGTGGGATGCCAGATGTCAATGTAGTCTACTTGCTCTACGGAGCTCGTGATTTGCTGGATCAGATTTAGTGTTACATTGGAAATTAGATAATAATGTGTTTTAGTCTAACTTTGGTCAGCTTTTTTTTTTGTTACTGATAATAAAGGACGGAGTGCAATGCGAACGTGTGCTGCATTCATGTGGTGTCAGAATTATCAGAACAATTATCTTAGGCCACTCTTCCAGTGAGTATTTTCAATCCGCTGAAACTGTTCCTGCTTTCAAACCCTGTCTTAAGACACATTTTTACAGCTCTGTTGTAGCCTGGCCAGCCAGACTCACATCAAGGTGTTGGGTCTGGGAACTCACCATAGGCAGGGCTCAATCCGAGGGGCGGGATAAACGTTTGTCTTTCACATATCCTCTGCACGCAATAGGATAGCGCTACAACCAACCAACTAGAGCAACGCTGGTTGATTAGATTAAATCTTTGCAGTATCCAGTCGGCAAAACTCCGAACACATCTTCCTTTTGTTTTATGAATGACTTCAGTGTTTAACCCCGAGTCTTCCAGAGTCGTGGAGTCGGGTGTGGCTGCAGCCTGGAGTCCTTCTGTCTCATGCTTCCCGCCTCATGCCCTCCCGGCTATGCGGAACTCGCAACTCTGCCGTCCTTATGTTAAGCCCGCCCACCGACTCTATACTCGATGTGATTGGCCTGACCAGAATTTGGTTTTTCCAGCTCACTGACCCTGGCTGCAAATTACATTTGCTGCCGCTAAGGTGCATCTAGATTCCTAGGCTAGCTCTGTTGTGCAATTCTAAGTCTGTTTCAATAGTTTCACTTGGTCTACCATTATGAATTATTTATTTGTATATTTATTTTATACGACATGCTATATTTATAACAGTTTTCATGGAAAACACGTTTTGCTTGTGGCTTGAAAAATACGATGCAAAGAAAAATATTATTATGCAATAGTCATTATATTATTACTAATTGTTTTGTATTATATTACACATTTAGATTATATTGTGTATATACTACTTTTTAAAGATTATTTTTGGGGCATTTAGGCCTTTATTTTCACAGAGCAGGGTGGAATGTGACCTTGACCAAATGCCACTTTGCTCGTTTGAAAGCCGTGATGTTTCTCTCTCCTGGGTGGGCCAAATTCTCTGGGCAGGCAAAGCAGAGAAAGGGGAACTTATGACCTCAATAGGGGCAAGAATCCAGATCGGCCCATCTGAGCTTTCATTTTCTCAAAGGCAGAGCAGGATACCCAGGACTCGGTTTACACCAATTACCATTTCTAGCCACTGGGGGACCATAGGCAGGCTGGGGGAACTCATATTAATGTTAAAAAACCTCATAAAGTGACATTTTCATGCCATGGGACCTTTAACTGTAAACTGCAGAGAACATTGTCCTCTTGCAGCAACAAACACACTACATTTAATAAGAAATTGTGTGTAAAAATCAGACTCCAAATCTCTCTTGACGATTCCATGTACATATTTCTGTGAAAATCAGTTAATACCTTAGCTGTAATCATTACCTTTCAATGTGGGTAGTTTCCTGTTATTTTAAAAGCTTCATATATGGATCCCATTTTGCAATAAACATGCAGAAATAATATTTCTTTGGCATGGTTGGCAAATTGTAGAACCTGGCTTGCATCCATTGTTGTTTTTTGGTGCTTTCATGACTAAAATAATTAGGTTCATTATGCTGTTCATTTGTTCTGAACTGGTGGCTTTACTCCAGGCTTTACACACTGAATGGTTTTGAAGTTAAATCAGCTCTTTGAATAATTTAACAACAGGATTTCCTTGCATTTTGACCAAATTACTGCATTACTGATTGGGTCATAAGGGTTGGGTCGCAGAGATTGTATCCATCTAAAGATGTATGTGTACCATTTCTATATTGGACTTTTTGTTTGTATGTTGGATAGTACGCTATAGCAGGAATTTCAACTTAATTATTTTTTATAAAACATTGCTGCTCTGTAGGTTTTTAATCAACACTCCTAGTTGCCTTCTAATGGCTGCTGCAACACGTCAAGGGGCAATGTGTCTCTTCTCGATTCTATTACCTAATTAAAGTCCGATTTAAAGCTGAGTGGTGTTGAGTGGTGGCAGCCTGATTAGATGTAAACCTAGCACACGAGCATAGCTGTATGAATTTGTTCTCGGAGAAAACTGCTTTTTTTGACGTATTGATTTGAAATCCTGGGAATCTTTCTGAGGAGAATTTCTCACCTCAGAATCGATGGCAATGTAATTGGATAGAATCTCTCTGGGCTCTAATTACAAACTTTAAATAGATGAATGGTACTGTCAGAGATCCTACATCACAAAGGAGATGAGGTCTGAGGGATCCCTTTTGAAAGTTTTAGATAAATTTTATTTTTTATATTTTTTTACATTTTTTTAAATATAATAACCCAAAGCGAGGTGTTTTGTTTAGCCCTGCCTGTGTACGGCAGCTTTTAGATAGCCTAAAAAAATAGGCGACGGCTTAGGGTTCAGTTTAAAAGGAGTCACTGCTTTGTAACATGTCTATAATAACATAATGTTTCTCTGTTCTTTTTTAGTTCTCATCAACTTTTCTGCCGGCAGCTCAGGAAAAGGCTCACAGGTAAGAAAAAATCACGTTACTTATGTCATGATACAATATTATTGAGATTACAAACATTGCAATTTATAACCTTTTAACCAACGTCACATTTTTCCCAATTTCAAATTATGCAACCAAAAGGAGACTTTGTCAACATCTGTTTTATTTAAAAAGATAAATGTCTATTAGTTTATCTCACGTCCATTGTATTACATTGTGAAGCAGACAAACTGACTAACACATGTATAATAATAGATTGATACGTAGGCCTTAGTGGTCCCCTAATACTGTGTCTGAAGTCTCTTTAATATAGACCTTAGTGGTCCCCTAATACTGTATCTGAAGTCTCTTTTACATAGGCCTTAGTGGTCCCCTAATACTGTGTCTGAAGTCTCTTTTATATAGACCTTAGTGGTCCCCTAATACTGTATCTGAAGTCTCTTTAATATAGACCTTAGTGGTCCCCTAATACTGTATCTGAAGTCTCTTTTATATAGACCTTAGTGGTCCCCTAATACTATATCTGAAGTCTCTTTTATATAGACCTTAGTGGTCCCCTAATACTGTATCTGAAGTCTCTTTAATATAGACCTTAGTGGTCCCCTAATACTGTATCTGAAGTCTCTTTTATATAGACCTTAGTGGTCCCCTAATACTGTATCTGAAGTCTCTTTTATATAGGCCTTAGTGTTCCCCTAATACTGTGTCTGAAGTCTTTCTTATATAGGCCTTAGTGTTCCCCTAATACTGTATCTGAAGTCTTTCTTATATTTTTTAATTTTATTTAACCAGTATTTAACCAGGAAGTCCTTTGAGATTGAAATCTCTTTTTCGAGGGAGACCTGGCCAAGACGGCACACCAGATTACAATACAAACAAAAGTACAGCATAAACAAAATCATACATAGAGTAAAGGACAAGTCACATGTGGCAGTTACATTTTGTTATAACATGACATTTTAACATGGCCTTAAACTCATTTAATGGGATTAGATCATTTAGATGGAGCAAGTTTTGCAAATTATTCCAAGACCATGGGGCGAAGTAAGAGAAGGCTTTCTTCCCCAGCTCAGTAAAAACCCTTGGGACCTGGTAAGAGCGCCACCTGGTGGAACGGAGATGAAAATGGCTGGAGTTCAGCTTGAGGAGATTGCATAAATATGCCGGCAGTTTACCTAACATGGCCTTGTATAGAAAAATATACAAATGAAGTTGTCTACGTAGACTTAGGGACGGCCAGCCTACCAGTTCATACAGCGTACAATGATGAGAACGGGAATAAGAATTAGTTAAGAAGCGCAGAGCACTATGGTACACAGAATCTAACAGGTGGAGGCCTAGGAGGTATAGGCCTTAGTGGTCCCCTAATACTGTACCTGAAGTCTCTTTCCCAAAATTCAGCCTTGGTGCCGAATTACAGCCAATTAGTACCAGTCCCACAATGAGCTTTACTGAGGACATTCCATTTCAGTGTCTGTAGCTTTAAATGCTATTGAGGAGGATGGAGAAGGAGCAAGGTGGAGGCTGGAGGTGCAGCCTTGATCAACTCCCACGCTTTGCTTGTTGTGAAGCCACGTTGTCTCTTTCTTTCTCATGAGCGGGTCAAATTCTCGGGTTGGGCAATGCAGAGAAAGGGGAGGTAACCTTTCCCCCTATGACCTCATAAGGAGCAAGATCGGCCCATCTGAGCTTTCATTTTCTCAAAGGCGGAGCAGGATACCCAGGTCAGTTTACACCTATCACCATTTCTAGCCACTAGGGGACCATAGGGAGGCAGGGGGAGCGCATATTAATGTTGGAAAAACCTCATAAAGTGATTTGTTTTCATGCCATGGGACCTTTCCAAGCATTAATTACCGGACCAGCTGAAATTAAGGACCCTGAGTTTTGTTTGTTTTTAAACAGATTGATTATCGTCCTCCACATCAGAAGATTAATTTGCTCCCCCGTACAAATCTATTCGCTGTATCCTCCGGTATGACATGGTTTTCTTGCTGTTGCATTTTCCAAGTCTGCAGTTGCTGTTCGATAAATAATTAACATGTTCAGTTGCTCTACTTCTCATTGGTGTGAGGAGATGTTGACAGTAAGTCTCCTGGCAGAGGTGCTTAGCATCACAAAAATGGGAAATTACTGTCCTGCTTTTTACTGATGTCAGCCGCTTCTTTCCCTGCAGAGGAAGTTTCACCCGTTCGCTTTGTCACTTTTTCATTTTTCTCATATTCTTGTAAATGGTGTTTGGCAGTAAATGTCATTAACTAAACCACCTGAAACAATTTATTTTCTGTGAAGATTGCTTGGGAGAAGCACACAATGATTTCTGCTCAAGTCCTTTTGTCTTTCCCTAAAATATATGTGCCACATTACCAGTGTGCCTTTTGAGAAAGGATACTGTCTCACACAATCTCAAGTTGCTCTTTCTGTCCTATAAAAGAACGATTAGGGACAGCTGCCTGTCAGAGTGATAAAGCAAAGATTAAAATGACATTCATTCATTCAGGAGAAAAAAACCCATTAAAGGAATGAAAAGAGCAGTCGTTTGCAACAATGGAAATCAGTAATAAAAGTCTGAGTCTAAAATACAGACATTATAAAATCGTTGTGGAGTTCATTTTTGTCTAACTCTTACATGAAAAGCACCTAAAACCCCTTTTTTTTTTTGGTCAACTCCTTCCTTCTTCACCCTGATATGTGGCTGCTTTGTTTTGTAGAGCTTGTGGGGGGTGTTGCCTAGTTACCACGGGAACACAGCAGTAGTTCGTCTCCTTCACTCTTCCCCACATGCCCCATGTTTCTTAATGCATTCACAGGCATTTCCATTTTTTAATATTATTATTTTTAGAGGCGTTTCCCTGACAGAGTGTAGGGCCAAAGTGGGTTTTGTATCAGACATGTGTACTCTGTAATATTTGTCGTGTTTTTTTTCTCACCAAGCCCACCTGCAGAGAGGAAACCAGGTTGTGGCCCCGTTTCAGAACTTCCGAGCCGAACAACAACATTAACAAATTAGAGAGAAATACAATTTTGTAGGCCATGAAAGCGCTCCACATTAGCCATGGAAAGTCATGGCCGGGCAGTCATTTGCATACTCATAAATGAACAGATTCTAAAATTAACACACTTGATTTATTATTTCAAAAGTAAACCAGTTGCTGAATAAAGCTATTCAGTATTGCTCTACCCACAGAGGATTATTGCCTTTATAACAAAGTCTATGTGGGGCCTTGTCAGTAGAGCTTAAAACCAATTTGTTACAACATAATCAGCAATTATTGTTCAAATACAACACATATCAACGCATATCTAAGATCCAGATCAATACTGAATTATTGTTTGTGTTTAGGACCAATCCCCAAAAAATATGTCTCTCCAACTAGAGCCCGACCGATATATGGGCGGGCCGATATTATGGGACGATTTTAGGCATTTCCTGATCTATCAATATCTGCATTTATAATGGCCAATTTATAAAAAACAAAAAAAAAACAAAAAAAAAAGATTCTGATAAATGAATATTTATAAAATAAAAACGTACGGTCAACAATGTTATGAGTGTTGGCGCTCCATAGTTTGTCCACCAGAGGGCGCTCTACAACGTCCCTGTTGCCAACACGATTATATTTTTTTGTTAATGTGTTTTTGTTCAAAGGACTTTAAGTTTGTATTTTATACGTTGCATTTATCTGAACTTTAATATATTTTTCTGTTCCTCTGTTCTGTTGTGACAAAACAAATTATTATCATATTTCAGTGAGAACTCATAAATAACTACAAATAACTAATGTGAGGGAAATCACTTTGTTTTGTTACGCGTTTCTGGATTTTTTCTTTTTTAAAAAAAATGTAAATCGGCATATCGGATTTTTAAATAACCAATCCGTTTGGCCTTAAAAATCCTTTATCGGTCGGGCTCTATCGCCAATCCACGGTAACAAAGATATTATTCTCAAGTGTGTTTTTTTTATATTAAATATATCTGAGGTTTGGTTCTTAGGAACTTGAGTGGCCAACAGCCATAAAGTACCTCAGTTGTTCTACACATCAAACTTGATATTTCTTTCAACTGGGCCGAGTTGTTTAGAAGGGGTTGTTTAGTGGGCTGTGGGTGTGGGTGTGTTATGGGTAAAATTTATGTTTTCAGTGTGATTCTGCAACCCACGGCTTATTGTTTGCTCTCTTACGGCGGAGGAAAAGATGATCATCTGTCTTGGTGTGCAGGCAGGCTTTGAAAGGTTACAAGCTTTGCTTTTATCAATAGCATTGCTACAAAAGGCTTATGATATGTAAAGCAGGACACATGGTTGCAGCAGTAAACATTAAAGTGTAATATTCAGTGGTCGTCTCACCGTGGTGTGCAGAAATGATCTCATGCACTCAGAGGACTCCAAACAGCGAGAAGATGACACTGAGGAATTATTTACAAACTTCCTGCTGAGGGTCCTGTAAAGCCAATGAATATCTTCAACTTGTGAATGTTCCTGTCACCTTTCCACCATTCAGGACACTTTTTAAAAGAAATTGCAGCGCCACAACAGGAAGCTCTATTCGGAAAGGGGCGACTTTGCCTTCAGGCGCTGTCCCTAGATGTGGGGAAAAAGCAACAACCAGTCATACGACGCACATAAGAACACAACCAGTACAGCAGAAATAATTTAAAGTGCTGATCTGTGTGAGTCATTGAGTTATTTTATCTGTTTTCCAGGCTAAATGGTAGCTTCACAAAGTTCCATAATGCAAACATGTTTTTGGGTTTATCTTAAGATGGGGCAGGAGGTGACAGGAACAGCACATGTATTTCAATTCCAAATTATGCCAGAATAACACTAGTGTAAACTTGTAATGCACATAAGGGACATGCACTTCTTATTTTCCACCCTTTTGTTTTTGAGCAGAGATCTTCAGCACTGTGTAGATTGCACTGATTTGTAAGTGCCTTTCAGTTGTTGGCTTAATGACCAGTTTTGAAGGAAAATAGCTGCTGCCTTCCTTTACGACACACTCCATTAAAGTCGTGATGTCTAATTGTAGAAAACTGCCTTCTCTGTTTGCACGTTGGCATGCTTTCTGTCAATCATCATTTTGCAAAGATTTGTTTTCAAGCTTTCATCTGTGCTGCCTAAATAGCTGTCACAATATGCATAAGAGCTTTTCTTATTCTCCTGCATCTCATTACCTTGAGCAGTTGTTGGGCAGAAAATCAAACTCCAGAAGTGATATGTGAGTGATGTCAGAATCACTGCCTCAACTCCTCTGCAGTGACCTTATCTTGGCAGGAAAAAAAACAATCTTTTTTCTGGGATTGCAAATCTACATGAATGTTGCCAGTGTGCACCTGGAGGTTCCACTCCAACTGGACAAAAACTACTTACCAGCGGTACACACTCGCCAGCATCCATCATCATTATCTTTTCTGGAGCCATATTATTTGGAAAAGGCTAGAGTTGCAAAAGTCTGGGAATATGCAATATTCAAGTTACAGTATATGCCACATGGTAACAGCTGGCTAGCAAAAACTAGCAGGTATTAACAAGTCATGAACTGTGTACTTTGCTGTGTTTCTTTCTGAAGCGGTGCACAGTTAAAATTTAAATAAAGGGCATACCTTTAACAAGAATGCTAGAGGTGTGATGAGATCCCGTGATATTAAAACGGTGCGATATTACTCGTCGAGGTAAAGTTATCTCGTTGTACAGTCCCTTTTTTGCAGTCGAAACAGATATTATATCATTAAAAGGTTGTATTGTTGGCGGAGTGTGTCTGTGTTCAGCCTATGACAGAACGCTGACGTTGCTGCTTTTATGAAAGATTTGATGTATCTAATAAGGTGTCGACTTAGACGGGTCATCAGAACGGTTTTGCGCCAAATATTGAAGGAAAACACAGGACAAGTTATTTACAGAGTAGATACAGTATGAGTGCTGTATCAGCAAAGACAACTTTCATGTAAATTAGTATTCCAACTGAAAATGATGAGTTGTTTTTCTGTTTGTGAGGCACGAACCATCCTTACTTTAAAAAAAAAAAAAAAAATGTTTTGGAAACCACTTTTTCTATTACCTTGATATCTTTTATAAATTGCGCCAACTAATTTAATTTACTTTATGTTTGCTGTTGTATAGTCCAGATAACTGAAGCATTAAAGCTGGAGTGATGTTTTCATTTGTAAGCAAACTTTATTTATTTATTGTAAAGAAGAGACTTTTATTTTTATCATTTAAAATCTGCTGAAAAATATCTATCAGCCATCTTATGTGGAGGCCAGGGAGCATACTGTGAAACTAAATTACTTCCACAGCAGGGCTTGAAAGTAACAGTCGCCCCGTTGTCCCAGGCAACCAGATTTGGACGACTGTCAACAATTTTGTGCGGTTTGGTCGTCTCTGGGTTTTTTTTTTCCTGGTGCTTAGCAAAACATACTGAATCCCTCTGCGTACAGTCTTCTAACTGAGAGTGTCCCTGATGAACTGTGTGAGAGTTTCTAAAATGGATGAAACATATACATTACAGACCACTACTAACCACTAACCTATTAACTTTATAGAAGAACAAACAAAGAGTGGTATTGATACTGATACAAGTAGACCTGAAGTAAAGAGAAGGAGAAACTTTTAAAGAAACAGAAAAAATACCACACACTCACACACACTAAATAACATACAGTCCCATTGTTGTCCAGGCAGCTTCACCATCTAGAGCAGTGGTTCTTAACCTGGGTTCGATCGAACCCCAGGGGTTCGGTGAGTCAGTCTCAGGGGTTCGGCGGAGGTCAAGACACACACCCGACTCATATGATTCGTGATGACACGCCCCGCTTGGCCATCATCAGAAGGGTTCGGTGAATGCGCATATGAAACTGGTGGGGGTCAGTACCTCCAACAAGGTTAAGAACCACTGATCTAGAGTGATGTGGCTGAAGGCAGCTCAAACATGAGCTTAGAAAATCAGGATGCTGGGGCGCCTGGGTAGCTCACCTGGTAGGGCCACATACAGAGGTTTTCTCCTCAACACAGCGGCCGTGGGTTCGACTCCAACCCGCGGCCCTTTGTTGCATGTTATTCCCCCTCTCTCTCCCCTTTCATGTCTTCAGCTGTCCTAATAAATAAAGGCCTAAAATGCCCAAAACATAATCTTAAAAAGAATGGAAGAAAAATCAGTATCCTGGCAAATAACTACATTATTGACCGCAAAGAGCCTTTTATACCAGATGGGGCTTGCGTCTGCAGATCAAAAACCTCTGTGACCGATGTGAGCTTTAGATAAAACCCTGCATACAGGAGTTAAATATCCAGCCAATTGTAATTTATCCTGCTGATTACATTACCTTGCAAATGTGAAATTTAAATCCAGCAACATTAGTCACTCTCACTTTTATATGCCTGATATAAATCCAAGTGTCCATTGTAGTCTGGTATACAAAGAGAAGGGGAAGAAAAGAAAGACGTCTTTAAGGAAAAAATGTGCCATTTGAAGTTGTTTGCAAGTTTCATTCAATTATATCACACTGAAATGTAAGTTTTAGCCCCTTCACGCCACATAAACCTAGAACACATACACACATATAATTTAGACGGGTAATAGTGGCCTATGTTTACGTCCGCTGTATAGAGCGTAGACATACACGCGGATTGCTCAAAAGGCGTACAGATAACACGCCACTTGGCTTAAGAAAGTTGCCGTGTTGACTTTTAAAAGTTACATAACAGTTTAACTTTTCCCCTTCTAATTTCCAATTGAAGTCAACAGAATGCAGAAAAAGAAAGAAGAAGAAAAATCTGGCAAGAATTGCCTGCTGATGTTCAAGGCAGCAGACAGTCCAAGTCTTTAAGTCATCACACATTAAGAGCTTTAGCCTGCTACTATTGAATAACATTTTAATCTGTCAGTTCGTTTGGCACCCTGTCATGGAGGAGCAGTACAAAAGGCATTTTAATTCTTTAACTGCTGAATAGATCTAAAAGAATCCTCAAAATCAAGCTGCCAATTTGCATTTTGCCAACAAATCATTTCATTCCTCAGTTGATGTAAATATGGAGGGGGAAACATGAATAATGGTGTCCTCAGGTACGCCAGGTGCTTTCTAGACAGCCTGCTTCTGCAAACATCACACATTTTCCTCACATGCCAAGTATCAGACAATCCTGCAACCTTGAATCATGCCTGCCATCAGTGAACAGAAAGCTAATGGGACCTGACGGGTCACTGACATCAGTGGAGCGCCTGTGCCCTAGGGATTGAGAGATGTAGCAGGGGGCAGGAGCTCTGCTGTGTGTGTGTGTGTGTGTGTGTGTGTGGTGTGGGTGTGTGGGTGTGTGTGGTGTGTGGTGTGTGTGGCATTTAAATCAAAGGCAGGGCTAAAATGGTTGGCTTTGTGGGTGTCCTTTATTACATAACTATCCCATTAAGTAGGTTGTGCATCGCTCTCAAGGAGTTTACCCACGTACACCTCAGCCGAGAAGACCTTAGCCCCGTAGTTCTGAGGTTAAACTACATGAGGCACAATCTTTCTGTCAGTCTGCAACCGTGCTGAGGGGCCACTGGCCAAAAGTGCTCAAGGCATGGTGAAATTTACCCGTTTAGATAGTCAGTGTAGACTCATAGCAATTCCTTTTTAACACCTATGGGTGTCTGATTCCCGCTGCAAATGGCTGACAGCCGGCTGTCAGATGGGATTAAAGAGAGCGTTACCTGCGTGCAGAAGCATAGAAGTCCAAAAAGTGCCAGGTTCTGCGAGCTGACAATAATTCATCTCTCGATAATGGCGAAAATGATGTTCGACCTGATCTGAGTTCACTCTTCCGCAGAATATCGGATCATTTACCAGAGAACGATTTATAGCCCTGGTGTCGCTTAAACTGCAGGGATTTTTGTGTGGCCAAGGAGATCCATTTAAAAAAGAAAAGTATTTTGTTAAAGGTCCGATAAGTACATTTTTGGAACATTCATCTTGTTGTTACCAGATTTTTAACATTGTTATCATAGATTGTGCCTATAAGGAAATATTCATCTTATAGAACATCCACACTGCAGTAAAGCAACTTTGTGTTAAATATTTATCCATTAAAATTAAATACTGGTGTTTTGATGGAAATTTGTCCAGGTAGTTTACCACACAAAGTGTGTGTGTGTGTGTGTGTGTGTGTGTGTGTGTGTGTGTGTGTGTGTGTGTGTGTGTGTGTGTGTGTGTGTGTGTGTGTGTGTGTGTGGTGTGTGTGTGTGTGTGTGTGTGTGTGTGTGTGTGTGTGTGTGTGTGTGTGTGTGTGAATATATAGAATAGTGTCAATAAACCAAACCAAAAACTTTTTTTTAAAGTTATATAGTGTTGTTTGCGTTTTACTTCTATTGATTAAGCTGAATGAAGATAATCTGACATCGTTCCATGATATTTCAATCTCTATCTTCTGTAAATGATCACTTGTAAATGTAAAGGGGCCATGGTAAAAAATAAAATGTAGGAAAGCAAAAGAATAAGTATAAATACTGTCGGACAAGATTTTACAATTTATGAAGTTATCCCAGCAACAATTTATCCTCCACAGTGATTGCTACATAATCAGTAATGAGTAACAAAGAATGTGCACTTGCATGTAACTGACTGACCAAAGCCTGTGGATCATGTGGAAAAGCTGAGCCAGCTTCAACTATTGCCAGATGAGCCTGTGGCAGCTGCATTAGGAGACAGCCTGTGCCAAAAATAGTGCTCAAATTGAAATGAATGAGTCTTTTTTTGGGGGGGGGGGACTAATCACAGCCTTTATATTACAACAGCTCATTACGAAATAATATGCACACCATTACATATTGATGTCTAACAGAGTTGGGTTATCTACAGTTTGGTTAGATTTGGAGATTTCTCATCAAAGCCTCATTTAAAACCTGTCATCAAACATTAGGTCTTATCTACAGTAGGGCCATGGAAATTCATGTAGTAGACTCCCATGCACACAATACAGACGCACAGTTACACACACACACACACACACACACACACACACACACATACAGGAATGTTCACTGACCAGTTAATTAATAACACTGGAGATCTTGATTCATTAAGTTTGACGGTGAATTTTCTGTCTTTTGTGATTTTCTGTTTCCTCGCTGCCTGAGAGTTGGTTGGACAGGAGGAGAGCGAGTGTAAAAAAAAAAAAAAAAAAAAAAAAAACTTTGCACCTGCCACTTTTCTGTCACAAGTACCATATTCAACCAGACAAATTTGTTTTAGGAGTATTTCTTTTTTTTTCTTGAGGTGCCCTCTCTCTCCAGCTGAGGAAATGATTTCAGAGGAGTAGTGTGTGATATGATGAGACAGAAACCTTACGGGCATGACTAATGCTACTGAGTCCAATTAAGCTGATGTCTTGTACCCACTGAATTAAATCACCCTGATATGATCTCGCCTGCCTGTGCATATATTTGCCTTTTACTCTGATCACCTGAGAAAATAAAGAAAAGACAGAAAGCCTCATATATGCACGAATCCTCGCTGTGCATAACTTTCTGCTATTACTATACTTGTACATGTGAAAATATGCCAGTGTAATGCTTGCCCAAACGCTCAATTTGGGACTATATATAATAGGAAAGATAGAAAGTGCAGGAAACAAACCAAAAATAAATTCATTGGCAGGAAATTGATTAAATAGGTTGTTCTCTATTAAAATTGCAAGCCCTCCAAATGTGCTGATATAGTGAGTTGCATATAGACTGGTTTACACGACTGACACCAAACTGCTGTGATTCCCTGTAACCACGGCACCACACCCAGTGAAAGTGAATTTATGACTTAGTTAAGCTCTCTGAAGGCTACAGCAGCTTGCCAGTAGAGTGATTGTTAGTCTTCGGAAGTCATAAATCAAAACGGGCCTCGGTTTGTCATTATCTATAAATACTCTGCCACTCTTGCTCTAGACTTGTGGAAACAGCCATACTCGCATGTTCTCGCTTTCTCCCAAGACTGAAAGGTTTCCTCTGAAAGATGGGGGTAAAAGACGGCTCTTCAAAGTTTGCTCCTCTTTTGATTGATTTACTCATCCCTCCATGGTCTTCTGCGTGGAGGTGGAACAGTGTTGCACGCCTTAGTTGAGCCAAATTCTCAGAGCCTAAATGCTGCAGGCACAAAACCCACACAATTAGGAAGGACTAATGATGTGGGGTATCACCCATTATTACTACAAATAACCCATAGGGCTTTCCCTATTTAGTATCACTAAGTCTTAATTAGTGATTAGGAAGATGAAGTGGAGTATTTAGCTCAAACTAAGCATCTTTACACAAGCCGTTTTAAGACAATTTCTGCACCTTTGTAAAAACAAGAACGTGTATGTATGTAGGTCATTATTTGAAGATGTGTTTAAAGATATTTTTGTTTCTCTAATTATTGATGTCTTTCTCTCTTTTTAGAGCCAAGATGATATGCATGTCATCCACAACAATCAACTGGGTAAGTCTTATATTTTTCTAATTTCAGTACAAGCAAAAGTAGGGAAGTATAACAAAAATGTAAATGGCTAGCCCTTTAGATTACAGCCCATACATTAAAGTGTAAATATTCTGGAATGGAGTACTTGGTAAAGCCCGAGGGAAAAAGCAATAACACATTTGCATTAAGAAGGAGCTCTGAAATAAATGACTTGTTGCTTTTGTGATTACCCAGTACATGTTAGGTAATTATGGTGTAGACACAACGGGCTTAGCCTTTGTGTCATTTTTGGCAAAAGCAATAATAGCTAATGAAAAGGAGCACTTTATAGAAATGATATGAATAAAATAATATAAATATAAAATAATGATATATTGACTTGACTGAAAGGGGAAATATGTAGTTCACCACACTATTCTTTATACTGCATGTAGTCCAATAATAAACTGCAATACATTTCATTTCTAGGTAAATGTCTTTACTAATGTTAGCTTTGATTTACCAATATTACCCCAAAACTGCATTATTTTTTTCACATTATTTTGTCATCATTTCAAAGACATAAACAGTTTTATAGCTACCACTATAGATGCATATCCTTCTAGCTTAATGTTTTGTTCTCCAGCAACAATAATGCGCACCAAAATAACAAAAAGCTTTCAACATTTTTAAGCAAATCCAATGGTGCAGTCTACGGGATACGCAGGTATACACAGTATACCCACTAAGAAAGCTCCAGGATTTCCATAAACCCCCTTAGAAATGCCCAATGACACGCCACAACATACTTTCTATTATATTTTTGATATATTTTGAGTTGTCATCTGTGTTTCTCTTCTTCACAAAGGCTAAATAAAGGTATTTCCACCGTGAATTGGTGCATAAAAGTGTATCCGAAAGCAGGAAATGAAGCCCTTGACGATCAAAATAACCCTGGGGTAGGACACCCAGACCCCCACTGTGATATGGCCCCTCAAAGGCAGATTCTGGCCCCTAGACCAATATATTTATGCACAGTATACCCACTACAATACATTACACTACACTACTGAGCATATCCTCATTTTAAGATAAATGAATAACTAATTTGATTGCAATCTCAACAATGACTTTCCTTGTCTAATAACACAGTAAGAAAACTACGACATCCTATATTTATTAAGTGCAAGTAAAACTTTCTCTATTAAACACATTGTTGTTATCCATTTTAACAATAACCTGTACCCAGGACTAGATGTGCACAATTCAGGGAAAACTATGAATCACGATTTTTTAACTTAGAATTGATATCACGATTCTCTGCCACGATTGGGACCACTTTAAGACCAATTTGATACAGTCTGTTTAAAACTTACAGAAGAAAGTAGTAGCGTTTGTAAAAAAGAGAAAAATCTGTAATTTAAAAATTAAATCGTGAACAGGGGTGAATCGAGATTGCGATTTTAAAACGATTAATTATGCAGGCCTACTCAGAACCCAGGATGTATTTTATTGATACCCCATATATACTTATTATTTACATTTTAATTAGCAATTTGCAAACTGTAATCTAAGGTCTTATCAAGAGTATAATATACTAAACGTCTATTCATATTTGTATCCATTTATATCAATGCTATTGCTGCTGTCTTTGATAGTACCTGTGTGTTCAAAGCTGATATTTAGACTGCGGGTCATATTTTGGTCTTTGTGTTTGATATTTAAATCCGTCTGCATCAGAGGAGCTCATCTGTAATGTTGGATGACATTCAAAGGCATGACCTCTTACTGAGAATTTTTCAGTTTTAACTGTGTGCTCAAAGTATTGAAATACATTGTCATTTGGTATAATCGTGAATTGTAAATTTTAAAATGAATAAAAGGTTGGAGAGTCTGAGATTTGAATAGTAAATGCTGTTAAATGAAATAGATAAAAGGTCTTTGTTCTGATGCCAGCCTGGAAAACGTAATCTTCAGTGTTCCTCAGACATTTTCATGAATATAGTCCCTGTCTCTTTATCAATTTGACAGCGACCTGGAATTTCATAAGTTGAGCAAATAAAAAGATCTAATGCATGCATTTCATGCTACAGGGGACACATACAATCCCTATCTGTGAGTGTTTTTTGGGAGCCCTCAGACGAGTTTGGAGACAGTTTTTCTGGACCTCTGCCTATTGTTCATCAACTGGGTCACCACAGACGCAAAAGCACACAAAAGCAATTTCATAATGCCCTCATTTGGCACCTCAGCACAGAGAGGAAACACAAACAGACAGTTATCCGAAAAATGGAGCTCCACTATCTGTCACCACCATAGTAACTCCCTTTGTCACACCAGAAAGGCTATGCTCCCCTGCAGAGAGTGTTTTGTGTGGGCAGGAATTCAAAAGATGGATAAAGGAAATTCTGGCTTTCTATTGTTTTAACAATACAGTGAACTTCAAAAGTAATGACTGGCTTGCTTATTTTAAAGGAGCTGCTGACCTTTTAAAAGGTATTGGAAATAATCACTCAAACAATGTTTCTTTGGAGGGAATACAGGTTGCCAAATGCTTCTGATACATGCTTGCATCTTGTGTTGCTGCCATTGTTTATTTGCACATTTAAATACTGCTCTTCTTTTGACTGTTTTTAATATCGGTGTCATCGTACTGTCATATTGTCTTGTACAGCAGTATCATGACAAGAACGTTTTCTTCTTATCTTCAAATCTAAATGGAATGATTTCTCATTTACGTCTGAATAAATTGAAGCTTATGTACGGTATGTACACACTGCACTTTTATTGGATTACATAAAGCTCTGCCCGATGCGACCCATACAGACACTAAAGGGGTCCTTGTATCTGACGTTGAAGGCCACTGACCAAACGTCAGTATTTGATGAGTTGGGAGAAACAAACCTGCTTAGGGGAAGCCTATACGCTCTGCCTGAGGGGGGGAGCTAACATGGCTGGAGGTAGAGCTGGGCATTATGTCGATATTCTATCGATATTGTGATATGAGACTAGATATCATCTTAGATTTTGGATATCGTATATATATATATATTGCATACAGTGGGGCTCGAAAGTTTGGGCACCCCAGGTAAAAATTTGTATTAATGTGCATAAAGAAGCAAAGAAAAGATGGAAAAATCTCCAAAAGGCATCAAATGACAGATTAGACATTTCTTTAATATGTCACAAAAAGTTAGATTTTATTTCCATCATTTACACTTTCAAAATAACAGAAAATAAAAAAATGGTGTGTGCAAAAGTTTGGGCACCCTGCAGAGTTTACAGGATGCACCGCCCCCTTTGGAAAGCTGAGACCTGACAGCGTCATGGATTGTTCTCAATCATCGTCTGGAAAGACCAAGTGATGTCAATCTTAAGGTTTTAAATGCCCAGACTCATCTGACCTTGCCCCAACAATCACCAGCATGGCTTCTTCTAAGCAGTTGTCTAGAAAAACTGAAAATAGTTGATGCTCTCAAAGCAGGAGAAGGCTATAAGAAGATAGCAAAGCGTTTTCAGATACCAATATCCTCTTTCCGGAATGTTATTAAGAAATGGCAGTCATCAGGAACAGTGGAAGTTAAAGCAAGATCTGGAAGACCAAGAAAAATATCAGACAGAACAGTTCGCAGGATTGTGAGAAAAGCAAGTCCAAACCCACGTTTGACTGCACGATCCATCCAGAAAGACCTGGCAGACTCTGGAGTTGTGCTACACCATTCCTTTATAAAGAGATACTCTTACAAACATGGTCTTCATGTCATCAGAAGAAAAACTTCTTCTACGTCCTCACCACAAAAATCAGGGTTGGAAGTTTGCAAATGAACATATAGACTAGCCTGATATTATGGTCACCAGCTTTTGCAATATTACTTTAATGACATATTCAATTTTAATTTTAACGTCACTTACTACACTGCAATGTTGTTTTCTTGTACTATGGCAACTGCACTTTACTTTACAATACCTTTGTTTGACGCCACTTTACTTTCAGTCTACCTTCTGCACATTGTCTATTGTTTGCATGTTTTTCTTGTGTTTACTTGTTTTTTTTGTTTTGCTTTTATTGTAGAAAATGCTACTGTAACAAGGGAATTTCCCCGCTCTGGGATGAATAAAGTATAATCTAATTCAATCTGATGCATTGTGGAAACACGTTCGTTGGACCGATGGGGTTAAAATAGAACGTTTTGGCTGGAATGAGCAAAGGTACGTTTGGAGAAGAAAGGGCAGGATAGAATTTAATGAAAATAACCTCTGTCCAACTGTTAAGCATGGATCAATCATGCTTTGGTGTTGTATTGCAGCCAGTGGCACAGGGAACATTTCACTAGTAGAAGGAAAAATGGATTCAATAAAACTTTAGCAAATTTTGGACGCTAACTTGATGCCATCTGTGAAAAAGCTGAAGTTAAACAGAGGATGGCTTCTACAACTGGATAATTATCCTAAACACACCTCAAAATCCACGGTGGATTACATCAAGAGGCGTAAACTAAAGGTTTTGCCATGGTCTTCACAATCTCCTGACCTCAACATAATTGAAAATCTATGGATAGACCTTAAAAGAGCAGTGCGTGACAAACAGCCCAGAAATCTCAAAAAACTGGAAGACTTTTGGAAAGAAGAATGGGCGAAGATACCTCAAACAAGAACTGAAAGATTCTTGGCTGGCTACAAGAAGCGTTTCCAAGCTGTGATACTTGCCAAAGGGGGCAGTACAAGGTATTAACTCTGCAGGGTGCCCAAACATTTGCAGACGCCATTTTTTTGTTTTCTGTTATTTTGAAAGTGTAAATGATGGAAAGGAAATCTAACTTTTTGTGACATATTATACGAATGTCTAATCTGTCATTTGATGCCTTTTGGAGATTTTTCTATATTTTCTTGAGTTTATGCACATTAATACAAATTTTTACCTGGGGTGCCCAAAATTTCGAGCCACACTGTAAGTGTTGTTTTTTTCTGGTTTTAAAGGCTGCATCACAGTAAAGTTGTCAGCAGTTCTATTATTTGCCTTTATTTACACATTACTGATGATTATTTATCAAAAATCTCATTGTGTAAATATTTTGTGAAAGCACCAATAGACAATACTACAATATCGTTCTGGTATCGATATCGAGGTATTTGGTCAAAACTATTGTGATATTTGATTTTCTCCATATAATCTAGCCCTAGCTGGAGGACAGGAGATGTTTTTTTGTGCCTGTCTGATAATGTTGGGGGAAGAAAAACATGCATAACTGCATTGTTAAAATGTCTGTGCTAAAAATGTCCTCCATCAGTGCCCAGGGCACCAACTTAATGCAACATAATCTCCGACAGCACAATCAAAAGATGTCTGTTTGCCACACATTTTATTGTCTCTTCCCAGTGCACGCATAAATGTTTGCTGACAGGAGAACACTTCTTCAATTGCCCATTAAATTTAGTTCATAAATGAAGAAATATCACACCGGCATCGCTCGCTTTCTTCTTCTTCTCTAAATCAGTTTATATCAAAAGATACATCATCAACACTATAGTAATATAAAGTTATACTCTGCTGTATAGAAGGCCTTTGGCTGCCGAGCCCAATCAATTCAGTCAATTCAGAGATGAGAAAGTGGAATAGATAAAAATGTATGTTTTATATGCATTGTTACAGTAGAGGATGTCCAGTAATGCATGTAAAGAACTTTCTCATTTAATTTATAGTTTTCTGTTTAAGATCCTGTCCTGTGTTCTAATTTACTCCTGGTTTAGAGAACACATACAGTACATGTGCAGAATACTGTATGGAAGTAATTTGCATTTGGACAATTTTTTTTTTGTCTTAATTTAAAAAAACTTGATTAATCTGAGTCTGTAGCTTTTGAGGAGGAGAGGGCGGGGCAAGGTGGAGGCTGGGGGTGTGGCCTTCGCCAACTGCCACTTTGCTTGTTTGATAGCCATGATGTCTCTCTCTTTCTCATGGGCGGGCAAAGCAGAGAAAGGGGAGGTAACCATGCCCCTTATGACCTCATATAGAGCAAGATTCCAAATATGCCCATCTGAGCTTTCATTTTCTCAAAGGCAGAGTAGGATACCCAGGGCTCGGTTTACACCTATCACCATTTCTAGCCACTGGGGGACCATAGGCAGGCTGGGGGAATGCATATTAATTTTTCATGCCATGGGACCTTTAAGACAGGTGATCATGTTGGCAGAGTGTGTATGCAACGTAACGTTAGTACGACAGGGTTTGTGGCTCTCTGTGTGTAGAAAAGCACCGTCACACAATGATGATAGTGATAGTGAAGTTACAGTAGTCAGTCTTATGTTTGCTGCAAAGATGAACTAAATCACGTGATTAATGCAACGTTATCACGACGTCTTCCGGCCAGTTTTCACTGTAGAATCTGCTACCAGCCTGGCTAAAGCTAATATAGTTAGCCTAAAGAAGCAAGGTGTCTGTCCCAACTAACAATATGATTTAGACCCGCAGCTCCGGAAAAGTAACACTAATAACTTATCAGAAACAGCACTCTGTTTCTGATAACGTCATTTACACTGAAGTATTCATGTTGCTAGTGTGTGACATGCAGTCTCAGTAGTACTGGTTTGTGGAACATTCTTTATGATCTCAAAGTAACTTCATCCCTGTTAGTTGTATGTGTGAAAATGTGTTTAAATGGAAAGAAACTATGAGACCTTCAGACACCATGAAGCAGGATTTTTATCTCTGGTCAATCATGATTTGAACTCCTTACCGCCTGGCTGCGTTACATTATGGTCTAGTGGTGCTGGAGAAATTGGTATTTGGTCCCCTTCTATTCTCTCTTTTTTTTTTTGTCTACAGTTTCTTCTGGTCATGGCCAGTATCTGTTTCCTAAACTTTGCTACAAATGTAGAAAAAAATCCTCTGCTCTTTGACCTTTAGAGAGTATCACCTGAATCAGCTGTTCATTGTTGCTGTGGTAGACAAATAAATGACCTGTGAGTTTAGTTCTTTATATGTGGGAGAAAGAAACGACAAACGGCAGATTCAAAGTAAATCACCCTTTTTAAAGGTGGATATTTTTTTTTTCATAATGTATAGCGTTTGATAGTTGAGGACACAGAGCAACGCTGTACCATGAACAATGAATGGTAATGCTTGAGAGCAGGGAAGGTCTGCCAGAATTTAAATCAGATTGTCACTATAACAATAATTAGGCCCAGGAATGCAGTGCTACTGTCTCCTCAACAGTTGTATTATGCATATTCATGACGTGGCTCGGAGCCAGCTTCTTCAGACCAGGGAGATGTGCATTGTATCTTCAGGAAGTTACAGTGTTCACAAGGTGTTGATGGAACTCTTCCTGCGTACCAGCTAACATTCTCTATGTATTTACTTTTCCTTATTTTCTGTCTGTTACCCTGTTACATTTCCTAGTGCCTGGCTGCGTGCCCCCTCTATTGTTATGCTTTTCTTCATTTATTATTCTGAACACGGCTGATGACTTCATTTTCCAAAATTAAAAGAACACCACACATTCATCCTTAAATGTCACTAACAGTGTATGGGGTATGAAATCATTAATCTTTCAAAATGAAGAATCAGCCTTTTAGAAATTGGAAAAAGAAAACATATTTTCAAGTGGTGTCAAGCAACACTAAAATGGATAATGAAAGGGTTTCGAAAGTAAAACCTGGAGTCTGTTGAGCGTTAATTGCCTTAGCTTGCTGAATTATTGATGCTAAGTGAGGTTTAAGGATTGAGTTCAGCTCTCATTAGCCTTTAGCAGAGATGTCCGTGGAGTCATGCACTCTAAAGAACGAGTAATGAGTGTGATTATTACAGATTGGAGACCCCTACTTTCCAACTTTACGTGTTGCATCTGCTATATAATTCTTTTGTGTTTTTGCATTACTACTTGGAGAAAGATGCTTCCTCTGATTGCTTTCCTCTTATGCATACCTTTCTTTCCCACACAAACACACACACACACACACACACACACACACACACACACACACACACACACACACACAGGGCTTGGGCGATGTCCCCTAAATTGGCGATTGGAGGGGGAGTAGCCCATAGTAGTAGAACATTTTTTGGGCTAGCAGTTAACATAGAAACGGTCAGACATACATTTAAATGCCCTCTGTAAACAGACAGTATTACATGCTACCGCTTGTAGGGGCAGTAAATTACAACTTGACCTACTTTCACTTAAAGGCCCCATGGCATGAACATTTTTATGAGGTTTTTTAACATTAATATGCATTCCCCCAGCCTGCCTATGGTCCCCCAGTGTCTAGAAGTGGTGATAGATGTAAACCGAGCCCTGGGCATCCTGCACTGCCTTTGAGAAAATGAAAGCTCAGATGGGCCAATCTGGAATCTTGCTCCTTGTGAGTTTCAAGGTTACCTCCCTTTTCTCGGCTTTGCCCGCCCAGAGAATTTGACCCGCCCATGAGAAAGAGAGAGACCCCCCCCCCCCCCCTCCCTCCCCCCCCACTAAGGTCTATATAAAAGCATCCAAAAAGCACCTTTAACTACGGTGCCATAAAGTCTAGACTCAATCAGATCTCTGTGATCTGTGTAACAACAGTACGGTGGAATATTTGCCTTTAACAGAGCGACAGTAATAACCTAATATACCATCATTACTGAGGTTAAACTACATTCTCAGTTATATTTGCACTGAATAGCGCAATCAATAAACAGAAACTTCTTCCACTTAAGGGGTACCACACCGCAAAGTCCGACGCAAGAGTCTTTGCTAGTTCAGGACAATTACTCGTCCACTAGGTTTAGTGTGTGTCTGATAGGGTGAGGGGCGGGGCATCACAATGGTGGCTCTCCATCATGATGCCGGTCAACCATCACAACCCTAACACACACACACACACACTTGCTCTCTTTTTTTACAATCTTAGTGCATCTCTCTACCTCATGATTGGTTTGTTTCCTCATTTCACTCCCTTCCTGTCGGCCCCCTCTTTTGTTTTCCTCTCTCTGTTTTACCGAGAGATATTTACAACACTGACCTTTTCAGCAGTAAGCTGAAAGTTAAATACACCAAGCTCTCTATTGATCTTGTGCAAGGCAATTAAAAGTCTGTATTAATATGAGACATAGGCTGATAGAAAATCATTTCACTTGCTGTGCGACACATAGACCTGTGCCACACACTGATTGTCTATATTTTTTATATGGCTAAATCAAACTCTCACAGCCTAAAAAAGTTGACTATATTGAATTTGGCCTTCCTGATTGAATACCACCGGATGTCTGTGGATTGGATATAAAATCCTAATGCTGTCTGGTGTGACGGTCATGGTTAGTTTGGTCCGAAAAACCGCAACCCAATTTGCTTCGGTGTGGTATGTCTCTCAGATGCACCGTTTCAGACGTGAGGAAGATGAGGGGGATTTTTTAGGAGAGGGATGATTCTAGGCCATCTTGTCTCTGGGAATCCAATGATGTGAGTCATTGGACTGTAGCAGGTTTTACACCAGCACAATCAGCTGCTGGATGGTGAAGTCAGGCCCGACAACTATGGAAATAAGCTATTGACATCCTCTATCATCTCTGAATATGTGCTGGCAATAAAGAGCTCTGGATCTGTCATGGGAGTTTCATTGTTCCCACAACGGCGTAATGGCCCCACTTGCAGAATTGTATCCCTCTCTACTTGCCAATTTTTGTCATTGAAATTGCACTATTGATCTGCTTTCCCTCCTTACGCGGCTCCCTTTTCTTTCAGAATCCTAGAACTAGATTTCAAATGCTGCTCTCCCTAACTTATCCACGCATTCATGTGTGCATGCCTACTGTCACTTTTGCCTTGCCATGGATGTGTGTTTATTTAACCGTGGGGATGGCGATACTCCCGGCTGAATGAAATGTTTCTGTGACAGCTCTGGTGACTACACACACCTGCTCTGTGACACTCATGGAGATGACAGAGCTCCAGGAGTGCCTAGAGGTCAGTGAGCTCTCAGCTCCTCTGCCACTTGGCAACGTCGGCCATCCCGCTCTAAGGAAGTGTCACTATTGATTTGTGTCAACGAGGTGACAACGCTGCAGGGCCAGGCCACTACGAGAATGCACAATCTACATTCAAGTGCAGATAATTACTGGGCAAAATACAAACACAATTTAGTTAATCATCCTCGATTCTTTAATCAGTCTGATCCTCTGCCCTCTTGAATGCAGAGAAGCCTTCGCACAGAAAGGACGCCATGGATCAGATGGTGATGGCCTTTTAAAAGCTGGCTACGTGCACTGACAAAAGCATCCGATAAGAGAAGGGAGGCAGAATTCTCCTGTGTCTCATTTCATTCAATATATTTCAAGGCTGTTACAGTTTCTTTCATTTTCTATGGAATGGCCTCTGTGGAATACTGAATGAGTGAGGGGAGAGAAACGAACACTAGACTCATGCTTTCTAGTCCCATCAGCCTGGTAAAATAAAATCATCTGCTCCAAGGTGACAGGGGCTTTGGCTTTATCTTCCCATTAACCTTCACTCTCTTTAATTCGGGGGATATTTTCAGCCAAGGAGCATCCGTAGATAATTTTACTTAACCAACAAAAAAAGAGCTTTGTGGCATGTTGGGTACCAAGGTGCTGCTTAATATCTTTGCCCTGCTATTAAACCGATTAATTGATTGCATGCTTTCACCTCTGGGAATGCTGCGATTAATTCAATTAGAGTTACAGCTGCTGGTACTAAAAGCACTACCTCTCTGAAAACAGAAAAACCAAGCAATTTAAACTAAAACACACCTTGTCAACCACTCCTGAGCTAACATCTGGCATCACCCTAGAGCCGGGCAATATATTGAGATTGTGATATGAGACTAGATATCGTCTAAGATCTTGGATATTGTAATATGGCATAAGTGTTGTCTTTTCCTGGTTTCAAAGGCTGAATTACAGTAAAGTGATGTCATATTCTGAACCTACCAGACTATTGTAACTGTTCTATTATTTGCCTTTACATTATATCCACATTACTGATGATTATTTATCAAAAATGTCATTGTGTAAATATTTTGTGAAAGCACCAATAGTCAACGCTACAATATCGTTGCGGTAGCAATATCAAGGTATTTGGTCAAAACTATCGTGATATTTGATTTTCTCCATATCGCCCAGCCCTACATCACCCTACCAAAATACACTAGCAACTGCCAGGTAAAAGGCAAAAAAGCAAGCAAACGTAATGTTAATAGCTCTTTATAGCACACAGGAAGGTGTCAGAAAGCTGGCTGATGCCCATCTTTACGCAAATGAATCCGTCGAATGCAACGCGACTGTCCAGTGGAAGTAAACACAAATCTTTCAAACTAACCTTTTTAATGACAACTTAGGGAGCAGATATTGTCAGTTTCATTTTGAGAGTTTCTTGTTCCCTTACCTGCGTCCTTTGATGACAGCCGACAGTAAATTGACGTTTTCACTAGGGATACCGATAATTTTTTTTGCCTTTGCCGATGTCTGATACTGGCTGCCAATATTTGGAGCCGATACTGCTTTGCTCCCTCAATTTACATCATAAAAATGTAAATCCTACCACACTGAATTTGTTTTTTGGAATCTGCTCTGCCATTTCTTTAAAAATAGTAAACAAAATCATAGATCAGTGTCACTTTTGCAATCAGCTTCCATTCATATCACCCAAGTTATGTGTGCAATGTGCATCATATGGATGGGTGCACTGTATATGGTTAACTGTGCAAGGGTAAAAGGCTTTCAACATCTACAGCCTTGATGATGCGTTGCTTGCTGACATATAAGACATATATAATCAGGTCATCACAAAATGTCCTTTGTCAACACATTTAAATCAGTTAAGAAAAACTAAACCTGAAAAGTAGCCATTGGAATAAAATGCTACATTTGTAATTTAAAACTGCCGTGGTGTTAGTGGTGGGGGGGCAGTGCATGGTCTGCACGTGAACTGCAGCGTCTCCAGCAACACAGAGCTGCCTGTGGACGCCTGTCTGGAAATAATGCAGGGCAATAACTATCGGCAAACGCAGAAGCCGCGTAAAAACGCAAATATTGGCCCGATATATCGGCCGGACGTTAAAATTGGTCTATCGCTAGTTTTCACAGCGCTGTGCTGGGTCCAAAAACTGAAGAAACAACAATCCCAAAGCAAAAGCTCACCGTCAATAACTCACACAATCCTACGCTGTGTGATGCCTATCTCACCTATTCAGTAAAAAGTGTTTTGTGGCATCCTTGGCACAAACAGTGTTGGCCCTATAATTAAGTACAGGTAGACGTATTGATTGCCCAATTGTAATCTTGCATGGGCTGCCATGAGTGTCAAGGGAGTGCACAAAGGTGATTTTTACCTGATAGGAGAAGGACACAGGAGTTATGGAGGTGAAGGAAGAAGGACATTATGACAGGATTTTTTTCCTTTTCTCCCTGTTGCTTGATGATTAATCGAAACCCATTAGTGTGGAGACGAGGCCAGTGAATTCAGTCTTAATTAGTTTCTTTTTTTTACCCCTCATTCTCTTTTTCTTGGGCATTGGGGGTATGCATTATCTGCACAATGAGGGATTGCCAACCTTCTTATCTGATTTTGCTGTTGGTGTCATGCAGCTGGTGTTATTGCTGTACTGTGCAGTATCGGGAGGCTGTTACCTCACCTGGGGCTTTGAAATGCACTGCTTTATGTGAAACCAGATGCACACACACGTTCACACACTCTCCTTCATTTAACAAATTCAGCAGAAGGACATTTAGAGGTGGTGTAGAGATATTCGCTCCTTAAGCTTCGCTCTCGGCGGAGGTTAGATCTGTTGGGAGATGGACATGCTGAGATTTAGCAAGTAAATCCCCCCTCCCTCTCTCTCCAGGGCTCCAGGATCAATGGGATCTTTGTTATGAGCTGAGCAATAGGAGCGACACACCCACCGACACTTAATTAAGAAGATCTGACACCGATGCTGCACTTTGACATAGTGTCTACCCCTGACCCCGCTGCTAATATTTCTGAGTCCAGGGTGGGAATCGGTTCAAGTAGTGTAATTGAGGAGGAGGCGATCCATCTAATCCTGCCATTGTCAGCACTCGCCCTTCCCCTTTTTCATTGTATTGCTTTTACACTATTCCACTGGGATTATTATAGACCTGTCAGCAGTGGCTGCTACTTATTTATGTTTTGAAACATTAAAAATACCCTTAGTCAGCATATTTAGCAACACTTCATGTAAAAAAACACCTTCTGGAAATCCTAATTTATGACATTGTATACTCTTTATGACTCTATTCCGTACACATACTTAAGTAGCTAATTAAAATGTCTAAAGCAAGTGGGAATTATTTGGCACAATGCCTGTGAAGTTTGTTTAAGCTCAAATTCAGAAGGAAGCATACACAACCCCCCCGGGTTTCTGAGCTGCCTGTCATAGCGGAAACACTCTGACATCTCCTCTGCTGTTTGTCTTACTTCACACCTGGATATTGGCTCCCACCTCTCAGCTCTAAATCCTTGAAAAGCCTTTTTGTTGTCAGTCATTTCAGCCAGCTGCTGCAGACTTCAGGTTGATGTGAGGGACAGCTTACAGAATTTAGGAGTTGTCAAATGTAATTGTACGAAGCCAAAGACAAAATGACAGATTTTCTTTTCTTTTTTTATTCCCTCCCCCTCTCGTCCTCTGGTCTAGTTTTGATTGTACTGGTCGTGAGAGCCACAAGCTTTATGTGCACCAGTGTCATTCTTCATTGAGCTGTGTCACTGTTACTGCCGTGTACAGTAAATGGATTTCACATGAAGAGGAACTGCAGCAAGCCGGGTCAGTGACAAAGATTGCATCTAAACATGTTGTCGGCATTGAAGAAGGGCTGAATGATTTTAGAAACTAATTTAATAATAATTTGAATTATTGCGATTTTAATGTCGTTATTTTGTACGTGTTAGTGCTGAGTAGTTAGCAAGGCAGTTTTTGCACAATACCTGATGCTGCATTTCCTTTTTTTAAAAACAGTCCCACTCAATTGACTAACCTTTTTCACGCTAAAGTTTCCGCAGTGTAAGGCTCTGTTGAGGTCAAGCCACGGCGTAGCATGCCAAACTGATGCTTTCTCTGCAGACTGCTTTACTCTCGCGCATCACAGGACCAGAGTGTAATTACAGCCTTTGCGATTAAAACATCTCCTTTTAACGTATCGCAATATTATCGCAACTCCAGTTCATCTTGTAGCCCTACATTGAAGTAGCCTGTATTGCAGTTTTTGAACTGACATTATTTAACAAGTGGCTCCCTGTTAACAGTGGCATCAACATGCAGTGTTATTACTGAGTTTCACTGTCAAAGCAGCCGTGTTGCTCAGCAAGAAGAACAGCTGGGCTGTGTCAACCTTTTGGGTGATACGCAGAGGAGAATCTTCTGGCTGCTAATCTTTTATTAAGTAACACAGTCTGGGGTGTGCCAGTTATTTAAACCGTGGTCCCTTGTCCCTCTCTCAGAAGGTCATTGATCGCCATGATCCTTTTTTCACAGTTTGTGAGCTGTCTCCCATATCTGTCCTTTGTTTTCCTCCAGACCTGCGGGAGATAGTTTTTGTCATCCAGAGTCAAAGCAACTCCTTCCATGTGAGGCAGGCAGAAAGACGGAAAGTAGACCTCCTGAAGCAGGCACACAGTCTCACAAAGGTAAGACTCAACGCACCTTTCACTCCTGCACACACACTCTTATTTTGGAATAGGAAAAGCACATGAAAGCTCACATATTTCCCAAAACATTTCTAGGTAACGATCATTATTAGCAGTAAAAGGAACGTCTGTATGTGACTTGTTGTAAGCTGTAACCTTTAGTACAAGTACACATAACTGTAACATGAATTCACTACATAGAGCCAGAAAAAGTTTTTGCCGTTTGTTACACTATTACACAATACTCATAGTTTTAAATATTGAATGATAGTAAAAATAATTATTCATGCTGTATTAAACCTCTTAAGTCTGAAATATGAAAGTGTACTTTGAAATATGCAACATTCTTAGTTCCTTGTGTCAGCAGATCATGTGCTTCCTTATAATTTGATGTATTTAGGAGATCCGGATATTTGTGCAGCTTTGATGTTTGGATAGATGATGCGTTTCTTAACAAATCAACCTGCCATGTCTGGCCTCTTGTAGATATAAGAAGTGATGACCATCCAAACGCATTTGTTCATCTGATTATTGTGATTCCTGATTGTAATTCAGATATTCTATACAAAAAAAAAGGCTCAAGGAAAGAAACGGCTATATTTTTTCCCCTCCCGGGACATCAGCTCAGTATGTAATGTAATTTGTACAATATCACAAGGCACATCAGAATTCTGTTAAAGGAGGACACTGAGCACATTTACAGGTCAAAATGCCAATTTTCGTCCATTCTGAGTGTCTTCACGGCCAGATGAAATATGGTGTAATACACAACTTATATTCCCTTTTGGTCAAATCACTAGTGACAATATCACAGTAAGATGAAGGATTTTGAGGAGACCAATTTAGATCCCATATCTGGCTTTATATTTCTGTGGCTTTGTTATTGTTGTCTTTGTTCCTCCATTGCTGGATGTCACATAGAATACCTTTTTTTTATCTACACTATTAAAATAACATATTAATAATCACAGTGAGTTATTTTATTTAGTTTATTGCTGTTGTTTTGGTTAGAAAAATACTAATTTTGCCACAGCATTTAAATACCATGCTCTTGGAAAAGTACTGGACACCCTGTTGTCTGTTCTGTCTCTTATTTATTTAACAACCCCGAAATCCTTTACTCTGTCTTTCAGCAATACAAAGTCCAAAATGTGTTGTTTAAATCTGATATGTCAAGTTGTGTCCACAATTTGGAAAGATTGTTTCATGTTTCCTGTAATGAATAGTGGCATCAGTTTGTGCCATTGGATAAGATTAGTCAGGAATAGATCCAGTTACACTAATGGACTTCAACTTTTATAAGAGGAGACAGAATTTATGAATACGTCATCATGTTGTGTTTGCATTTATGATCTCAGAGATGTTTGGCTGGTTTTACTCCTCTGTTCTGCGTGTAATTACACATACTAAGGCCACGTCCTGAGAGAATTTTAATCAGCAACTTCTCAGCGGTGGCAATAAATGCTTGACAGCTTTTCAGAGAGATATAAGACTGAAAGACTTGTGATCAAAATGAGTTATCTTCACAGAATCAGAGGGAGAATGCCTTCAGCCTCAGGTGAACATAAAACGCACTCAGAGAGCACATGTTGTACCTCCATCAAGGCTGCAGCGTCCTGAGAGAGAATTTATTGAAATAAAAGAATACTAAAATTTCAGGAAAGAGAAATTACAAAAGAGAGGGATGAAAATGGAGAAACAAATAACTTTCATTTTGGCTTAATTTTCCCTTTCCAATTTTCTTGCATGGTAAATGTACTGCATTTATTTGGCAGGTAGCAAACCTCACTGGACAAAGGGCATTGCAATTTTTCCTCTTATTCACCCATTTTCACACATTTTCATTCACCTATGGTGGCAGAGCTGCCATGCGAGCTTCTGGTTTTCCCATCTGGAGCAAATTGGGGTTCAGTATTAAGGACAGTTAGACATGTGGACAGACGGGGCCGAGGATTGAACTGCTGATTACAGGACAACCCACTCTACCTCCTGAGCCGCAGCTCTATACGTTTTTTTATTATTCCTTTTCTGTCACACATTACAATTTAAAAGGGGTGTCCTCTAAATACTGAGAAAGTACAGTGGGCTGGGATTGCTTCCATACGGCTCTCCCCAATGCGTGAAATAGAGCCTGACCGATATATCAGCCAATATTAGTAATTTCCCGAACTATCGGTATCGCTATTTATAATAGCAGTTTTTTAGTAATATTCACTTATCAGAATCATTTATAATGACAAATGAAAGATTCTGATAAATGAATATTGAAAAAAATTCCAGTTTTGTTCTGCGTTTCTGCATTTAAAAAATATATATATACAGTAGATATTGGCATATATCGGAATATCAGATTTAACCAAATATTTCTATCGGTCTTAAAAATCCTTTATCGGTCGGGCTCTAACGTGAAATACCAAAACATTTTCACAGCCACATGCACTAACATGCACGTGCGTCCAAATCGACTATCAAACAAAGAACAGAGAAGCTGAGATTACAACAAACAGAGGGAGTGTGACTTTATTCTCTGCTCAGAATGCCATTACTCCACACTATCTTTACATGGCAAAAAGCTGTTTTCTGCTTTATTAATGTGCTGAATATTGAGTACGGTCCCTTGTTAAGCTTTTGCATTTGAGCTTTTAATTTTTGCATTGACATTTAAGATTTTCTATTTCCCATTTTTGATTTCAAATCCCCATTTCACAATATCCATTGTTTTTTTCATTTCAAGTGTAATTTTAACATATATGCCCAATGATTTTTTTTTTTACCAGAATATACAGAGAGATCAAAGAAATCATCTGCTTGATATTTTCTTTTGCCGTTCAAGCGAGGGCAGCAGTTTATGAAAAGCATGTTAGAAATGTCCTGTCATGCACTTTTAGACAATCATTGATCTACAGCAAGAACATTTCATTGAAAAAAGCTCAGTGATTTCATTGATATCCTGCTAAAAGCATACAGAACTGAACCATAACTGTCTTTTCAGTTGTGAATATAGTTAAAAGTCCAGCAGAGTAGCTTTCAAACTAAACTAGATTAGTGAATGCCAGCTCGGTCATGTGAAAGTTTGTCTGATTTGTGGCATAGTGTTGGTGCTTGATTTCCCAAAATACAAATGCAGCAAAGAAAGAAAACAAAAGCAAATC
Organism: Etheostoma spectabile; assembly: GCF_008692095.1. Classification (NCBI taxonomy): domain Eukaryota; kingdom Metazoa; phylum Chordata; class Actinopteri; order Perciformes; family Percidae; genus Etheostoma; species Etheostoma spectabile. The sequence continues at coordinate 20,683,834 of NC_045735.1, read as the reverse complement.
AAATCTTACTCTCTAGTTCCATCTTAAATACTACCACCCCCAACTTCTCATGCCAAACACGAGTTAAACCAGCCATCCACCATTTCACACCCACCTCGGAGGCATTTCACACACACGCTTATAATTCTGCTTAGAGGGTGTTCGTGGGATACTAAACGAAAAAGGTCAAAGCCAAATATTACAGGGGATTTGCTTAGTTTGTAGCTGTTAAGCATGTTTGATGTACAATATCTTGTAGTGCATTGCCATGGAAACCTTGGCATGTGTTGAAAATATCTTGAAATCTAAATCTGACTACGGATACATGAGGGAGCTGAAATAACTTTAGATTTTCAGTCCTACTCGAGACACAAGGTTCAGGTTTTGGTTAAACTGTGTCTTTTCTTCAGGTCACAAAGCAAATAAAAATATGGCAAGTATTGTGGTAAAAAACATTCAATCAAAATGGGTTTATATAGCACTTTATGGCAAGTGATTTACATCAGGAACCAAGTACAAAACAACACATCATACAATTAAAAAAAATGAAGCATATAACACAGTAAAATTGGAAAAGGTTACAAAGAAACAGGAGAGTGAAATTGTCACACCACTACTAGGTATTAAAAGCCAGCCTAAACAAATGAGTTTTTAGTTTAGACCATTGTAACACTTACGTGTTTTGAAATGACTTAAGGCTGACTAAGTGTTGCTAAATATGTGCAATTAGAACAACGTCAGTGATAAGTATATGTATAATCCAAGCACTGGCTGGATGGGCCAGAACTTTCTGAAATGAAATGAAGGAAAAACTGAGGTGGTTGTTTTTGGAGCAAAAGAGGAACGATTAAAAGTCTGCGCTCAGCTTCAAACAACAATGTTAAAAAGAACAGTCAAAGCGTACTCATGGACACATTAAGACAATTACAAGTTAGCCTATTACCACCTTAATACATCAAGGGTTAAAGGACTTATGTGTCAACAGGATTTGGAAGAACTTGTCCACGCTTTCATCTTCAGTAGACTCTATTACTGTAACGATGTATTTACAGGTCTCCCTAAAAAATCAATCAGACAGCTGCAGCTGATTCAGAACGCTGCTGCTCCTCTGAGTCCTCACTAAGACCAAGAGACTGGATCACATCACTCCAGTTCTGATGTCTTTACACTGGCTTCCTGTTTCTCAAAGAATTGATTTCATTTGCTAGTTCATAAATCACTAAACGGTTTAGGGCCAAAATACATATCTGATCTGCCACTACACATTTTAACCACCCAGACCTCTCAGGTCATCTGGGACAGGTCCAGAATCAGAACTAAACAGGGGGAGCAGTGATCAGTTTTTATGCTCCTCATATCTGGAACAAACTCCCAGAAAATTGCAGATCCGTTGTAACTCTCAGTTCTTTTAAATCAAGGCTGAAGACCTTTCATTTTGATGGTGCCTTTCTTTAAATGGTTGTTCATTTCTTTAATGTTTATTTTCTCATACTGCACTGTAACTCTTATTCTTTGTGTTTTATCTGTTTTTATTTTTTTGTAACTGTTTTTGTGTAAAGCACTTTGAATTGCCCTCTTGCTGAAATGTGCTACAAATAAAGCTGCCTTTCCTTACCTTCCAAGACGGAAACCACATGTACTATCAGTATTTTTGTCTCCGAGCCTTTTTCACCCTCAGCAGATATTTCGGTTTTATCCTCGTCTGAGTGGTTTTGGAAGGTTTTGTGATATCCCTCAGGGGCGTCGGACTGCGGGGATAAAGGGGACTGAATACCCAGGCCTCTCATGTGAGGAGGGCCCAAAAAATGCTAGAATGAATAGTGGTTGATGCGGGGAGGGGCCCGTAGAAAAGGCCTTTCAACAGGGCCCAGAATGTTGTGCTACGTCCCTGATATCCCCACATTTACACAGACAGGAACTTGTGTATTCTATGTGGCGGCTCACAGCCCAGGTTCCTACAGTCTGACATTCTGCCTTCTGGGAGGAATTCACATTACATTTATACAGTATTTTTGTCATTTAGCCAATGCTCATATCCACAGAGACGCACATGTACAACAGAATGAGATTAAACTCAGAAACCTTAAACAGCAGAAGGGAAATGCACCGTGTTTCTAAATGCTTTCTCATGTATCACTTGTATTTTCTCAAAAATGTGTGCATTTGAGGGAGCCACTGGGATTGAAATATTTTAAAATGGATTCCTGGTCTTCAGGCAGAGATTTGGCACCTCATTGGCAACCACAAGTTTTGACTGCAACTCATCACTGAAGTGGTTTTGACAGGTGGCTATCTCCTGTCTTCCCTCTAGCCCTTCCTATGGGTAGATGCATAGCTTTACTGTCTGTCCCTCCATTACAACCAGATCTCTGTGACCCCCATCTTCTCTCAAGTCACCAAGCAATCAGTGTTTTGTTCGTTGCAATCACGCAACACACGAGGACCAGCTTTTATCTGTTGAGGAGTCTGCATCTTGCACACAATAGGCATAAAAGAATCGGCCTCCCTTTTATTGAACACCTCCTTCATCACAGGAATGTCAATTCCTCTTTTAAGTAAAAGCTTTGGTTTTGGAGATTGCCTTATTAGATGGCGTTTTTTTTAATTGCTGCGGTGGTGTGAACGTCAAGGAGAGAGCAGTTTAATAAAACATGGTGTCATTGCACTATTTGCTTTAAGATAAAACTCATATTAGATGAGAGCTAACTGACTAATAGGGTTTAATAAGTGTAAACAGTGTGCGCCTCATCCCCTAAATCAAACAGGCTCCCGTTAGACAGAATGGCTCCGAGGAGACTGTTCCCCCTGACTTCCTGCATGATGAGTGGACCATGCAGTAATGAACCGCAGGCTCTTACGCTCCGCTGCTCTGCTCTCCCCGCAGTGTGAAACATTGGCTCTCTCACACAATCCTCACACACCTACTGTCATTCCTCGCTATAGAAAATGTCACTGAAACCGATTCTTCTTATTTGGACGCGATCATATGCACTGTCCACGTCCTTAAAAATCCTGTGCTTGTTTCCGGTGATATTTGTGTCTAGCTTGCTTTGCTGTTTAGTTTGGGCAAGCAACAGCAGCAACCCTGAAGGCAACAAGGGTATTAAAGGATGATAATACCAGCGTGTTTACAAGCTGGATTTCCTTTTCAAAGTAACGATTGAAATGATTCCACATTTTCCCCATGTTAACCAATCTCATGGAAAGATCAAAACAAAGCAAAAAACCTAATAAAGCCAAGGTCAGACAATATGTGCCTGATAAAGCCTGACTGGACCGACGTTGGGAATGAAACCATTTGAATACATCACCCTCTGGTCAGCAGCGTTACACCAAATGAATCAACCTTTGAGTTTGACATCACAGTCACTCTCTGCACACGAACTACATATGCTGCGCTGACGGGATAGAACAAAATGACAGGACCCACTTTCACTGACATGGACAATAAATTATTACAGGTTCACTTCCATTTATAAAAGTCTATTTACGGAAACATTCATTGTTGTTGCTGTCGGAGGGGATAATGAAGTTTCCTGGCACTGTACCGTTAATCTACTGTAGGGATGCAAGGCGGACAGACTCATGGTAACAAAGGGAACATGTCAATGCAACAGTGATCTGCTTTTGGACAACAATGGAGATCTGTAGCAACACAGGCAATGCTTGTAGGCTTTAGTCGTTTCATGGGATTTGTTGACATTGAAAAGAATGTAGTCTATCCCCAGTGTTATCAGGACTTTTGCAGCTTTGTAATATGTATTCATTTTTGTCAACACTACTGCTAACTATATTGCTTTTGACATCAAGTAGCGCAGATTTGTCAAATTGCATTTCCATGCAGTGATAATTTAGATTAACAAATATAACGCCACACTTGATATTCACTGAGATGGATTAGACAACTCGAGCATATTTTAGCAGTCTGCTAATAGATATTCATATCTTACAGACATGTAAACTGCTTGGTTGCATAGACTGGTAGACAAATATATTTGAAAAAATGTCAAACACACCTGCCTGGATTGCAAAATGGTTAGTTTCAATTAGGGCTGCACGATTATGGCCAAAAAGATAATCACGATTATTTTGATCAAAATTTTGATCGCGATTATTCTCACGATTATTTGTTGATTTTAGCCAAAACAAATTGTATTGTCACATAGGCTATTTATAACTGGAGAGGGAGTGTGATGGACGCTACTCACAGAGAGACGGCTGATCATTATGAACGGGTCCCGCACGGGTCGAACGGCGGAAACACACGACGTGTGTATGAAACGTCTTTATCATTACAGCGCTGCATTTTTATGAACTATGATATACTGGCCATGGGTCACATCTCTGGTCCAGGTCCAGGTCCAGGCTTCGGTCCAGGCTTCGGTCCAGCAGCTGCGTCTCACGCTGTTACTCTACCAACTGAAGTTAGTTGCATTCAGTAACTTCTTCTGTGTTCTTCGCCGTGGCGGCCGCGATAGCAGTTACCAGCGGAAACACTGGTACAAATACAGGTTTGCCCCTCATACTTAACAATATACAGCTGTGTTAATAAAAAATTAAACTGTAGACAAATGTCAGAAGTGTGGACCGGTGGCCGCTGTGTGGCGTGGCGCGGAGAGTAGGACGAGAGAGAGTAGGACGAGAGAGCGTAGAAAGATCAACACAGGCACGGCTTTACAGACTAAATGGGTCATGTAACGCAAAATTAAACCATATCCATATAACAGCATTGCAGCGGATGCGAGGACATTAGCACCGTGCGTCCTAGAGGAGCTAACAGCTAACAGACGCTATTAGCCAAGACTACACTGGTCACTGCTGTTGTCTGAAAAACAACAAATGGACAAGTGTTGCGTTTACTGGTAACTGGTAAACCTTGAGACTGACGTATTACCGACTGCTATCTGTGAGATTTCCTCACGCTACTCTGTCCTCTTTGACTGTCTACATCTAGAAACTTAGCTGCACGGTGCAGTGAACTACTCTGACTGGCTCATGAGCAGACGGCTTTACGGAGCGGGAGCAAAAAACCCGGAGCGTTCTATGAAATGACGCTTTATAAAAAATAATCGCTCGATCACGCAAATTTGATCGTGGAAGTCCAAATCGTGATCGCGATTAAAATTCGATTAATTGTGCAGCCCTATTTCAATGCAGAGTATAAGTATGTGATTTGTATTAATGGGCTGAAACACTTGCATGGTCCTTTTACATAAGTGTGGAAGGTCACCGGTGATGAGCCACTTCTGGACCATGCATGTCCCAGTTACAGAATAGTCTCTCTCTAAATAGCAGGCACCCTTGGGTCCTTCATTGCAGAAAGTAGCTGTTACTGTCTTTTGCCTTGTGTAGATGGTGCACAGTTAACAAACTTATGTCTAAACAGTATGTCTGGTCTGTGTGCTGTTTTCTTTCAGAAGCCACCGTGGTTTTGCTTCTCCACAGTTTATCAGATAACCAGGGAGATTGGAGTATCCTTCCTCTGCTGCCTTAGTAAGTATCCCTGAATGCTCAGGATTGAATAAGCTGTCATAAAAGTTTATGGATTCAATATATGGACAGCATGTCAGAAACATTGTGTCTTCCTTCAGTTGAGATTTTAGAGTTATATTTTTGTTTTGGGACATTTTAGCTATGTTTTACGCTAAGATTGCTGAGAAGCTATTTCCAAGAAAATAACTGTGATTGATTGCCTCACATTATGATGAATACCAACCTAATGTGTCTATACATGCAGCAATAAGGCCTTTGCTGTAGTAATCCAGTGGTTGAAACGGCAGATAACGCTTTTTGGTCGTCTACATGCTTGGCCCTCTTAAAAATCCAATATGTGTTTTGATAATTGTTTGTATTGCAGATTTGGAATAACATCTGAATCTGTTTTCTTCCTCCTTCATAAAGATTTAGGACACAGATCACCAAAAGCACACCAAATCATTACAGAGCCGCCCTCCCTAAAAATAAATCTGTGTTTTTGTTTTTGTCTTTCTGCCCATTAGAGAAACTGTGGCTGCCTTGATCTGACTGGGTCAGGAGCCTCAGTTAGATAGTTCCTCAGACTTAACTGAAATAAGAAACATAACAGTTTAGTGTAGAGTTTGTCTTTGCATGGCAAAGTTACATTTATTGTTGTTTGATTGTTTAACTCTAGTTTTGATGATACTTTACTTTATGTGTGTCCTCAGCTTGTCACAGTCCTTTGGGAAAAACTCATCCTGGATTGTATTTCTGGAGGAGGAAACAAATGTGAAGATGACTAAGCTGGTTCAAGTCCTTACAAAATTTGACAAGAATAAAGTAAGTATGCTACATTCCCTCCAAACCTCCATCTCTTGCTCTCTGACTTTACATTGCTCTGTCTGTCTATCCAAATTCATCAGCGAGACAAAGCTCCCTGTTTGGAGCTGCAGCTTGATCATCGCTTCAATTAGCAGATCCAGTATCGGTTTGGCTCCAGCTCCGCTGCAGCTGCACTGGCTCACCTGTCAGACATGTCAGTCCAGTCTGCCATAAACCTAATTTTAAGCTCCGTCTCTCCACTCATGAAATTATTTTCCTTGTATATGGGTCGTGGGGTAGGTTGAATATAAATGTTGGATAAACACTGCAGTCAAAAACATCCTACATTGAAGTTGTAATGAAAAGATTTTTTCTTAATAAAGCTTAGCAAAATAGATTCTCCTTCAATAATTTGTTTGCTTATGAATTTATGAAATATCCAACAACTGGCCCATCGTTATGGACAAAAACAGAACTGGGCCAAAATGATGATAATTACAGTGTGATGTAAAGCCTACTGGAAAAATAATGTATTTGTTATCAGCAAAGGCTGAGGTTTGCACAACAATGAATGGAATCCTTGTTTATTGTCATCTTGGACTATTTTGACCGTGTATTGTATTTCACTTTCAATTCAGAGATGGAACTCATTATTTTGTGGGTATCCACGACCTTATCCGGCGGAGTAGGAAAAACAATGGGAACAACTTATGATTTGATTCATTACAACTTGCCCTAAAACCAAGACTTCTCTTGCAGTTGTTACAGGACAGTGGGGCTAGCTACGTATTGTGATAAGCAAGACAAAACACCTCTCAGTATAACAGTAGTACAATTTAACAGCGCCATAAACTACAGCCTGAACAGTGATCAAGTTGAATGAAGTGACATTACAGCCTTTATTTATAGTGGGGTTGTTGTATTAAACTGTTGTTGCTAGATGTATCTAATAAACTTGGCACCACATCAGTGTCTTGAATTATTATGTTGTGTTAGCAGAATGACTACATGAGCTAACGTCATTACATACATTTTAAAGCAAAAAGTGCAACAGGCATTATGTTGGCATGTTTATTTAAAAGGCAACCGCAACTACTTACTACTTCTGATACTTTGGCCGTGGCTTGGCCGCCACTACAAAGTCAACATGGTGGAAACACTGACACCACCCTCACCACTTTGTTTCTCTCACTATGACTCTAGAGTCGCTACTCTCTCCGAAGAGAATCACCGTCAGTCTCTCGCTTGCTCTACCACACACACACACACACACACACACACAAACACACACACAAACACACACTTAAGCTGGGCGAAATGGATAAAAAAATCAAATATATCAATTTTGATATTGTGGGTTTGATTACCGGTGCTTTACAAAATATTAACAGAGGGAAAAGTTACCAGTAATGTTTAAAATGACTAAGTAGCTAAAACGGCTAGCAAGTCGGGTAAGATCAGAAAACAACAAAGACAACATGTATTATTATATCCAATATTTAAGACGATATATATAGCGGATTGCACCAGGCCAACACACACACACACACACACACACACTGGCTCTGCTATTCTCTTAAAGACATTGACGCACACACCAACGCACAAATATGAGCTTCAGGCCACTTACATAGGAAAGGGCGAAAGCTGTGCATGTAGCTTCCGCAGGACCATAAATCCCACTTTATATTTACTGTACAGACATGAGACTAGAATTTATCTTCTCCTCTAACTCTCAAATAAGGCAAATGTACACACTTTTCTGTATAATATATACAATAACATAAGATTTTTTTACTCCAGATATTTCAAGAATTATAGTAGGAGTCTTTGTAGCTTTAATGTCTGGTATCTCTTGAACTTTGTTCTATCAAGAAATCTCATTATTCTTCACAGCCAGTGACAACTTAGTCCCCGGCAAGAATTTCAAAGGTTTTCTGGCAAGTGTGGTGTGAAAACTCCCAAATTAGAAAGCTCAATATGTTAATGATGAAATGTGTAAAAGAAGTGAAGAGAAGTAACCTTGCACTTCAGCTGACATCCTGTCACGTACTTCCTATTCATCAGGAGTGGTTTCTTGGTAAGCCCCTCCATGATGAGGAGTCCACCATCATCCATCACTACGCGTTTGCAGAGAATCCTTCCATCTTTAAATATCCAGACTTCGTTGCTGCTTGGGCCGTAAGCACCCCCCTTGTACTTCGGTGAGTATGTGCAGTGACTGTCATTGTGTCTGCAGAACTGAGTTATTCAGCGCAGTGGTATTTTTTTGAAAGATTACTGTGTATTTGTACTTTCTATTAAAAGTCTCTGATTTGTCATTTTAGGCTTGCAGACAAAGTGAGAAATGAGCCACTTAAATCTGACTTCACCATTGACCTGAAACATGAGGTGAGATAATATGCAAGGCACATCACAAGCTTACGTCCGGACCTGTTGTGTTTGGGAAGTGATGGCCAGGCTGTTGGTTTTCAGCCATTTTCTAACAATTTTCTCATTTCTCACACTCAAGCCAACACCGACCTACTGTAATTTATTTGCACAAAAAGAGCGAGGCGTGAAATCCATCTATCCTCACAGTGAAATCTCATTACTTTGGAGAATTGTCATGGTGCAGCATTGAGGTTCTTATTTTTTATCACTGAAATTCAGTCAGGAAGGCATCTAGGGATTTCGTTGAGTAAACACAGCATCAGACTGATCAGGCTGAGTCTGGAAAAGGTGGTTCACATAGCGGTGGCATGGGTGCAGTCCAACACTTTCAATTAAAAAAATGTACAATCTTTATGTAAAAAAAACATATAACAAAAACAGGATGCAATGGAATTTTAAATTCTGCTGCATTTTCAAATGGAATTATGGAAATTTAAGTTATTTTAAATTATATAAAGTTATATAGTTTTGCAGATAAATGAGCTGTCAAACACTATAAATGCACATCCAAAACGTGCACATGCAACCTCATGCATGTAAAACTGAGAAACACTTGCAAAACTACAGACAAATATTACATAAATCCTCAGTGCCAATTCAGTTCACTGTCAGTAGATTAGCTCCAGGCTGTAAGACGGCAAAACATCAGTTTCCAGTTTCTGTAGTTCCTTATTCTTTGATACAGTTGCCAATATTCAGACACTGATTGCACTGTCCTCATTACGTATTCTTTTACTGTAACATCTGGATCTTACCCTGTAGAATAGTTCTCTAGTCTTCTTTTAGAAAAGGGTACAGTAACATTCACCAGCTCCGTTCCTCCCTCTCTGTCATCCCCTTCTGTAAGTCATCTTGAATATAAAATTTGCTGTGAGAGCAAAATTGTTGTATTCACTACATGAAAAGACAGAAAACATTCCACATCTCTTCTGTTAGGTTTATGATAAAGCATTTATGTCTGACAGATGGCATCTCATCTTGAGTTTGAAGCCGTTTTATTCATATTTAACGGGGCGCTATGCAGTTTTTGTTGCTTTTTGCTTGAGAGCTGAGAGCCCCCCCCCCCCCCCCACAGCTTCAGAATAGATATTTGGCAGCTCCAATGGTTACTTGTGTCTGACCCCTCGGTCAGTCTGCTTTTTCCTCTTTATCAGTTCCTCCAACAATGCTTTCCTAGCTTTCTGCTTCTTTTTTGGCGGATCAGCCATGACGATAGTGTGAAAAACTCCATCGCTACCTTGTTAGCCGGTTCCTGGGTGGGCGTATGTGTACAGTGCCGTGAACCAGTTCGTTATATCGCAAGACCTGATATCCCGTGATACTTCCTGACACTGATATCTGGCAATTTGCCAGCCGAAAGTTGCAAGGGTGTTTTTTCCGCTCACAGGCGCTAGGGGGAATCAAGACAACCACCATTCAACCTCGAAATAAAGTCGTATAACCATTCCAATGACTCCAAAGCTGTTCAGTTAAGGTAAACTAAGCTAAAAAAACAACTTTGTTTAGTTATGTTTGCAACTTTTTCTGACTCTGATTGTGATTACAGGTAGCCTTGTATATCTGGGACAATGGGAACGGTCCTCATCTCACTCCTGTTCCTGAGCTGTGCACAGAGCCGGAGGACTCTCCCCAGACCCGCCACTGTGCCACCACTCTGAGCACCGAGCCCCCTCTGTGTGTGAGTATCTGCTCTGTGTGCAGATCGATTGGATTGTCCTCAATTCACAGGGAATGGTAAGGGGAAATAAATTAAACGACATGAAGCGGATGGCGCTTCGCTGTGAGACGTTGGCAGCTCTGTGATGATGTACGTTACTTGTGTGTCAGCCTTCGAGCCCACGGCGGCATCGAAGCAGCACCAGTATTTCACGGACGGTGCAGTACGGCCTTGAACGTTACATACCGTCTTGCCTTTATGCACCATTCAGTAGAACATTGTGCATTAACCTTACAAGAAACGAGTCATTTTTTGGCTTGCTAAATTTAATTTAGTCATCCGCAAAGAAATACTCATATACTTTATGTTTCTAAGCAACATCCTTTTGCGTCTTCTCGTTATCTGGAGTTTCATCATCTTTTCTTTTAATTTAAGTTAATCCATCGGCAATATTGATTTGTATATTTTTGGCTAATCTTCGTCTGTTTTCTTCTTTAATCTTATCTGGACCTAGGGAATTGAAATTCATATGCAAATTCACGTTGTCCACAGCTGGTGGCTAACCAGCTCTCAATTTATCATTCTCCTTTATCCTCTTTGTTATCCCTCTGTCACACATGCTCCTCAGAATTATTTTTTTTCATGAACACATATTATGTGATGAATTAAAAATAAAGCAGAATTGTCTTAGGGGGTATTTGTTGCTTGTGAATAAACTGGCTGTGTTGTTTCTTTGTAGTAAAAATATGTAGTTCAAGTGTTGGGTTATATAAAATAAACTAAATTATACTGCAAATATAACCATTCATCAAATATCTCTCATTGTTTAATGAAGGATTGTTTACAAAATTATAATTGCTCGTAAATGATCTCATGTGTAGTTTATTCCCTAGATAATACAGAAAAGGGATATGTTGTATGTCTAGGACCAATGTCTAGGAGGCAGGCAGTTTCTTGCAGTGGAATAATCTTGCAGGAACTATCTTGAGGCCACACTTGATGTTGTGTCGTATCTTAGTGGGAGCCAGTGAGTGGGTTTGGCTGAGTGGGTTACAAAGTCAGTCAGGTCACAACTTTCAGTGTCCTGTAGAAAGAACCATTTCAGTCAGCTTTAATCACGATTGCCGGTGCACTTGAGTTTATTGTTAAAGGTTTTTTTTTTTTACTGTATAAAAATGCTTTGTTGGTATGATGTTTGCTCTAGCTGAAAGCTAAAAGAACATTTGGTTTGCGAGGCAATCTGAAGGGTTAGCCATCCTTTAGCCGGCACCCCACGGCACTCGAAAACAATCAATACTGTTGGGAAAAGCCGAGGTGTGCACGGATGTGTACGTGACTGTAGCTTCGTTAAAAGTGGGTGAGGTGAGTTGAATTTGGCATGACAGAACTGGCAGCAGAAAGTGTCCCAATTCTGATTTTTTTTCTTTTTTTTTTCCTCCCTTCCCTCTTAGTTGTGACAGAAAGAAATAACATCTGAGTGTTTGATTTGTAATTCAAATCGCATACTGCATGTGCATATGTATCTATATATATCTAGAGGCTGATACATGTGTGTATTGTCAGATTTTTTAACTCCCGATGGAAATCGCTATCCTCCATCCTATAAAATGGTATTTATTTGACCAGCGAACAGGACTGGAGCAGTCAGTGGAGAAACATGAAGGTCACAGGTTTAATAAGTATTCAGGGAGAAGTTTCCATTCAGACAAAACAAGAGGGGACATATCGTAATCGGCCACACTTGGAAGACAAATTGCCAAGTGGGGGAGCCACAGCAGCACTTGGCTGCAGTGTCAACAAAGAGTCAAGAGCCTCGAGGCAGATTCAAGGATGAATGACGACAACCAATAAAGTGACCGCGGCAGCAAAGCATGTCCCATTTTATTTTAGGCAATAAACTTATTGTGGTGTTGCTGCTCTCTGCATGAGACTCAGAGGCAAAGGTCTGTTCAAATTTGATAAACTGAGTAAAACTGACAAAAAGAGACCATTAAGTCTGATGAGGAAACTGACGTTGAGCAGTAAAGCCCATAATGGGAATGAAACTTCAACACCTTTTGCTTATACGTTCAGTGTGGTAATTATTGGATAAGGCGCTGTTGTAGGTTCCAGATTCTCAAATGTGGGTCATTTGTAGTGATGTCTATCGAGAGTTATCACATGAATCTGCAGCCCCCCTCGGTTTTATGGAGCTTTACAGCGAGTTCCAACTCAATGTTTATCCGTCCGACCCACAACTTTACTCTGACTGCTCTCACTATATCACACAGGCGTCTGTTTGCAGCTTAAAAGCTCTAAAAACCTACTGTAAACTATATGCTCAGCACCCAGACAAAGTTAGCGACTCGCTGGTGAACGTACTGCAGTGGAGCGTTTAGCATCTAAAGAGGCAGATATTTCCCTCAGGAGTTGGTAGAGATGAAAAACAGAACTAAATAGGGAGTGATTATTGGATTAAAAAAATAAAAACTTCTCTTTTAACGGCTGCATGTGTAAGTGAGCAATTCCTAACAAATTAAATAATGAAAATAATCATAAGCTTGTACAATATTGTTAAAATGTTCAGCTTTTGGTTACCATGTGACCCTTGGGGTTTCTCAAGGCACAAGACTGTTACTGCACATCTCATCCAGTCTACAAATGTGTGTGGTTTGTGCAACAGCCAATTAGGGCTGTACAATTAATCTCAGTTGCATCAAAATCACAATATGAACTAGTGCAATATCCAAATCGCGGGTGGGCACAGTTTTTGCTAATAGCAAAAAATGTGTCAAACCATTCTGAATTAAATACTGTGGTGCAGAGACGTCCGGGCCTACAAATTATATCCTACAGACTAAAGGAAAAAAACTTTATTTGGTAAAGAACCTCACAAAAATCACACTATAATCATTTTAATTTCTTTCAATGAAAATAATTTTCTCTGTAAATGAGAAAAATGATTAAAAAAAACGATCATTCCCTCCAACGTCGTGAATCATATTGCAGCCAAGATAATCACAATTAGATATTTTCCTCATATCATGCGGCCCTATAGCCAATAGCATATTTAATGTAGCGTAGATTTTTAATGCATTCTGTCCGTTGTTGATTTAGTGAATCTTTCTGTGTGCCCGTTTTGAGCTTGAAAAAAAGTGAAAAAACACACACAATCCAGTCTCTTATATTTGGGAATGCGTGTGTGGTGACAAAGGGTTCCGAGATCCACAGAGAAGTTTCATTTTCTATTTAATACTCTTTCATTTAATTCCCAGTCTCACTTGTTGCTTGTCTATTATATCCAACGCTTTTACATTTTGCAAGCGTACTCTTCTTTTACATAATATGCTGCAGTGTTATCAACTGCCTGCCAGTATGTCTTTAGTTTCATAGCGAGCGCCAAAGACAAATAGAGGGCCAAATGACCTCAGACCGTTTACAGAAATATCTAATTAATTTACTTAACGATAACAACTTCAACAGACCACTTAGACACTGAATGAAAACTCAATTTCAACCATTTGGTTGCATATAAAATAGATCCTGTCTCTATCATATGTGAGAAACGTGGTATGTTCATATGAGCATTTTTTTTAATTCATGTCTCCTATTTTCATCAAAGGGGGAGCCTGTGAATAAAGAAGATATATTTGTAGCTGTGAAAACGTGTAGGAAGTTTCACAGTGAAAGAGGTAAGTGACACTGAGGCTCTTACAGAATTTGCTAGAGATACTTCTCTTTAAAAGGCACAAGCTTTTGTCCTGTTTAATGGATTTGTTTTACCTTTGACATGTGTGACTGTATTAGAGCTTTCCAACATTATTATGATAAAATCTTTCACTAAATCATGTCACCATTACGTCTGAAAGGATTTTACGGAGACGGTGACATGGAGGAGAAAAAAAATTGTATTTTATTTTTATTTGGGGGGGGGTCTTCTTTGTTTTGTTTTTTTCCTCCATGTCAGTCATTTTTAACAGTAATTTTTAATTTTAATTTTTTTTTTTTTTTTTTTCTCCATGTCAAAGTCCAGATCTTGCAAATAAAACTGGAGATCTCGCGAAAGAAATTCAAAATCTTACAAAAGTGGTTGTCCCAGTACACGTATTTTTAATTTAATTTAAAAAAAAACATGTTATTTTTAATTTTTTTCCTCCATGTCACCTCCGGAGCTCTGTAGGATTTGATAGTATTGAGGCTAAGAAAAATATAATTGCGTACCCCCCTTGGCGCTTAAAATGCACCATCAGGCAACAATCCTGCACATGTTAAGAAATGATTTACTGATGGAAAACCATTTATTTGCAAGCTCTGCCTGACGTCAAGCTATCCACAGTAAATCTGCTTCTCTTTAAACCTGATAACAATGTTGCGGGTTCAGTCATTAGATCAAATTGCCGATTTATTTCAGAGGGATCAGACATATTATACACTACATTCAAAGAGTGTCGCTCAAGAGTGATTGCACTAATTACCTTAATTACTATTTCTCTCCGGCAAGCTGCCATTATCAGTTTTAAATGTAGACTGGAAAATGTATTTTTGATTTATATATCAAAGGCTAGCTTAGTTCAATAAGGAATAGACACGAAAGAGCCTCGTATTTAATTACAATGTCACTAAGTGTTGAGGCTTTTTATCTTCTTTATCTGTAGTGATTATATACAGTACAAAAACAATTATATGGGCATGAAAATGCGCAGTCATCTCTTTAGAAATCAGAGTATTAAACTGGGTGAATAATCTTTTATCTGCTATTAAAATCATTGGGAAATCGTAGCTCAAAGACGTTCTTCTACTGGTACAGCGTGAAAGATTCAACCTTCATTACTAAGGTAGATCTTTTGATACTTTCCTATTGCAACAGTTGTAAAAATACCTTGAACTAACATCAAAAAGAAATAGGAAACACAGGTCTCCATTATGTGTGGCTCTGTGTAGAGTTGATGCACAAAAAAGGAAAATTGTGAAAAATTGTTCCCTTGTCCTTGATTTGGTTTTGATTTGTTCTGTTGGGTTTTATTCTGTCAAACAGTCCGCACATAAGAAACTTTTTTGTTTTGTTTTTCCAGAGTTTGTTTTTTGGGGGCATTTCCGCCTTTAACGGATAGGACCGCTGAGATATGAGAGGGGAGATATTCACAAAACAATAAAGAAGGAAACCAAAGCAAAAGACAGAAATTGAATTGCTTCTTGGGACAGAATATATTATAAAATAAAGCAAAACAATAAATAGCATATAACGGACAGTATATGTTCTGTATAAAGCTGAATAGTGCTGTACATCTGCTACATTAAGTAGCAGATGTACAGCACTATTCAGTAAAGGTTGTGACATGCATATTTGATAGTGTGATATAGTGTAATTTAGTCTTACAGTAACTATTACTCATTATACATATAGTGCATTTTTACTAAAATGCTAAGTACATTTGCCCGTCATTTCCCAAGACATTTTACATCTCAGTATATCATGCCATTCAGTGACTTAACCAGAAGTCTGACATAAAGTTTTATTTTATTACAAATGTGCATGTGTAGGTTGTGTTTTTGTTCTAAGATGTGTACTATATGTGCTTGTCAGTCTATTTTCAAACTGCTCCTTGACATACCGATTGTCGACTACATAACAGCAGGCAATCAACATCTGACCTGCATGATGCACTTTAGTTTACTTTGGGTAATAATTTCAATGTGGTGATATAAAATAGCAGTGTGATATTTGGAGCCTATTTCATCAGCTCAGTTGTCAGTTTCTCAGAGCCTTCAGAAGCCAGCCAATTCAACTTTTTGTTTTTTAGTTCATTCATTCAGTGCTATATATGTCACTCTGCTTCACTTTTGTTGATTTATGTGAGTTGAACACAGCCCTGAGCTGCTGCTGCTGCTGCAGATTTTTTGGGTATTCTGTCTTTCCCAACCCGCGTACACTCTCGCTTTGACAACCACAAAACCCAGCACAAAACCTCCAGATTGCGTCAGTAAGATCCCAATCAAATCTACAGGAAAACATAAAAACACAAAAAAACAAAGAACCTTTCAGTTGTTGTTGTTATCTTACAGTATGTCAAAGGTTTGCGACGGCCCAGTATTGACTGAGACCCACAGCCAGCAGCTGCAAACTGGGCTGCCATATAATCCCATCGACAGCCACGACCGCTAATGTCCAATAACCAAAAGTGCTTGTTTTTGCCACTGACGGGCTCAGATTGTTATAAGTGTCTGACTACATTATTAAACTAAAGAAAGAAGTTGCTGTTATCCTGCCGTGCTTTAATGTGTAACTTACACACGCAGTGTATGGGCCTTTGTTAGGATGCATTTCTAGCTGTATGCTAGCACAGCCAGCCTCAACTTCAGACTCAAAAGCTGTGCTGTTGGCACAATTCCAAAATGTGTAATTTAAAATCTTTTTAGATAACACAAAGCTACACTTTGTGTACTCCAAAACAACAAACTCCCCAGAACTCCAGCTCTCTCACTAGCTATCCACACTGCTGTCTTCTCATAATGTAGTCAGACACTTATTAATGATAATAATAATCTGAGCCTGTTGGTGGGAACACTGCACTTTTACCGTACGGCTATTGACGCTGCGTATTTGCCCATTAGGATTACATTTCAGCTTGGTTCGTGGCAGCTGGCTGCAGGGCTCTCATCCAATATTGGACCAATTTCAAAAAAAATTGTTCTCATTAGTCACTTGGACACAAATTCACTAGATAAGATACTGAATAAAAAATACTGAAATTCCCTTTTTACGGTTTTTAAAATGTATTCAAACTGGAATTCCTAAATGACAAAAAGGTTTGTCTTGCTTGCAAACAAGACACCACAAACTTATTTAGCAAACGTCTTCCAGTCGCATATACAAATCATTCGGGAAATGCATGAATACAAGTATGTATATACACACACAGTATATACAAACAAAAAATCTACAGATCATCTTGGTAAAGAGCTTTTTCCCTCTACTATACTAGTTCTGATATTTCTGCTTATTTGCAAGCTTGAACATTCAGCAGGGTGGGAAGATCAAAGAAGCATAACATTCAATCTTTTTTTCCTCTGTATTTTCTAGCTTGACTATGCTTCTTCTTTTTTTCTTTTATTAAGAAACCTCTTTAATAGAATGTTGTATCAAAAACAGACATGAGAGAAACCATGTATTGCAATGAAATATCACGTAATTATTTTCTCATGGAAGTCCATTTTGCACTGAACCAGAGGTCTGCATGTTGTGAAACCTAGTAAACACTATTGATTTGTTTCCCCTTTACTCCAGTTCCTGTGATAAAGAAGACTTGGGAAAAGGATGCCTTCTCTTTAGAGTACTACAGCGACCATGCTGATCCTTCAATACCAACCATTAATCTAGGAGTTCCAAATACTGAAAGAGGTAAGTGCACCCTTTATAGGCTAAAGTCTTTCAGGCTCATTTGCAACAACCAATAAAGCTACATGAGAAATGAAATGTCAAAACTAAGTTGAGATCTTAGTAAATTGTGTTGGGATTTTTTAGATTATGGTGCTAAAATCTTTAAAACAATTGCTTTTATATTGTTTCTCTGAGTAATTTTGAGGCAGTAAATGGGTCAGTGCCTTCTGTTTGTTCTTGAATGTGTGGAGCTTCTCTCTTATTGAGAGCTATAAACTGCACATTTACTCATCAGGAGCTTGGCCAACATGCCCTGTTGATATCCACAGACTCCCCATGTTTAAAATAAAGTATAATATAATGTGTATAGTATATAAGTTAATTTCATCACTCGTAGTTTAGTTTTAATCTTGGCATACTTTGACCTTTTGATCCAGACTGACTGTCAGGTCCATCTGTATGAACTCTTATAGCAGCTCCAAGTGTTGTTTTAAGGATAGTATGTGTGTTTGAACGTTTCTAGGCTTTTTTGGCGAGAGTGAGATGAGAAGATCGATACCACTCTTCTATTTACATTAAATATGCTACAGGGGTGCCCAGATAGCTCAGTTGGTAGAGCGGGCGGCCATATATAGAGGTTTATTTCTTGATGCGGCGGGCCCTTGTTCGTCTCCGTCCTGTGGCCCTTTGCTGCATGTTATTCCCACTCTCTCTCCCCTTTCATGTCTTCAGCTGTCCTGTCAATTAAAGGCCTAACATGCCCAAAAGATTATCAAAAAGAAATTATGGCACTGCAGTAAGCCACAGGTTAGCTTTACTTAGCATAATGACTGGTAAGGGGATAAAACAGCTGGCCTAGCTCTTTCTAAGGTAATAAAGTGCTTAGACCAGGTGCGTGTGGGGGTAATGTGCAAGACCAGTGACTTCCTGAAGTCTGGTCATCACCATGTTGTTTCCAGGCAACCATCGGTGACACCAATAAGTGTTGAACTTCAACATTTGTACATGTTTCTGCACAGAACAACCAAACAAGATATACCATGTTTATTAGTAAGCTTTAGAGGTACAGGCTGACTAATTTTGTTACCTTTTGGACAGAGCCAGGCAAGGAACACGTATGACAGTGGTATGTATCTTCTCATTTAACTATCTGAAAGTAGGACAATTAGAGTATTCCTACATTTGCTCAAAAGTAAGTTGAAAACATTTCATCCAAGAGAGAGACCACTGTCCCTCTGAATTGAGAGGCTAACCCTGGTAACAAAGCCCAACGGTGGCTCCCATTGTGGGTGCACCAGGTGTGGCCGACTGAGAGAGCCTGGGACAGACCAGGTTTCTCTGGACGGAAAACAAATTCCCCAGCTCGTCTGACAGCTTGGTGATCCCTCAGGAGAAGCTTTAATCCAACAACATCCTTAAGAAATATGCTGGATGCTAGAAATGCATAACGTAGATAATCAGAAACAAGTAGGAGAACATGTACATAGTGTCACACTGCTCAAAGCTACCCAGGGTAGCTTTTTAAAGACAGCGGTAGCTCTCTGTTTCTGCAGCCTCTTGGTTGCCTGAGCCAGAGGCCATTTGGGCGAGAAATATTTTCCAGTCTGATGGCTGTTGGCACAAAACGGCACCTAAGACCTCTCATGTTGCACTTTAATGGGATGATGCATCGGCTGCAGCAACTTTCATCCCACTGCATGAGAGGGGAGGGATGTTGTTTGAAAGATTCTGGTTTAGTCTGCAGCTTCTCTTCACTGACTATCTCCAGGCAGCTCAGCTCTTTAACAAGGATCTCTTTGCATTGAATCAGTGAAGGATGCAAACTGCCACCAGCTACTTGCTGGAACATGCAGTCTAGTCTGTTACAGAGCGGAGCTTCGTCCAGAATGAAACTCAAGCCTTTCGCTTGTGAAATTGTTCTGCTGTCTCTGTCCAGGTAGTTGTTGTTGATATGCATCCCCCGTACTTGAGGGCCGCCTCATCTCCACCTCCTCGTTGTGGATATTGACAGGTCTCAGTGGCCTCTCGCTTTGTAACAAATCCACTATCAGCTCCTTTGCCTTCCCGACACAGCTACAGATAAATCTTCTCGCACCAATTGTCAATGCTCTCTGATTTAGGTGTGATGTATGCCCGCTGGGGTCATTGGATATGATTTTTTTTAAATCAAATAGTCATGGGAAATATCCACAAGGAAACAGATTTTTGCTGATCTCATTTAAGACCGTTTAATCTGATTTCCAAAAGGTTTGATCAGATTTCCAAGGATGTGTCGCACTCCAGCTGCGCAAATCCGATTTCTAACTGATTTCAAAACCTTTACATAACACCTTAATGTTATTTCTGTCAGCAAACCACATGACTGCTGCCAGAATCTGCAGCAATGAAGGAGTTTGACACTGCGTCTAGTCAAGAGCATGCTGATTGATATTTTCCCTCTATATCGGAAAAATGCCACCAGTAAATCCAAATGTGTGTGTAGTTTACACATAATTGCAACAACCAGTATACCCTGACGTCACCGATGCATTTTGTAAAAGTAGAGTCATAACTGCAGTAAATCTTATGATGGCATACCTAATGTAAAGTTGGAGGTCTGATATGTAAAAAGCAAAAAGGAAGGTGGCTGCACAATCCCTCTTCAGCTTATAATGTGTCACTAATGTGCAGTTGTTTGGAATCAGCCACATTTGACTGAAACCTGCCTGCTTTAAAAAATGTAAAGCTTAAAACATTGATTTTAGGAACATGTCTGGTTGTGTTATACAGTGACTGACTGCTCCGAGTTAACTGTTGGTGTTTAATGTTCATATACTGTGCAGCTGTGATAGTTTTAAAAGACTTGTTGAATTTACAGTTAGAGTTAATAGTTCAAATAGATACAAATACAATCTGGTGGCTTTTTTGTTGACCTATTCTCTATTTCTCTCACTGATTGCTGTGTATTATGTCAACGATTGCATGGTTTCCATCCCATTGGTGGTGATTTACTAGACTGCATTATGCCGAAAGGTGTTCCTAACATCCTGTCCACATGAGAAATAAACATTTAGTATCAAGTGAGTTCAGTATAACATCGCTATCTGAAAACTAAAAAATGCACCTCATACATGCACCTGTGACAGAGAAAGAAAACACATTGAAGCCTTTACAAGGTGCTAGGGCTGTGCAATTAATCAAAATGTAATCGTGATTATGATTTCGGCTCCCAATGACCATAAAAACAGAATAATTGAGAAAAACAGGGATTAGGCTCATTACGTTTTGCAAGTAAACTCCTATTTTCTCTTGTGTTCTAATTAGGAAAAGTATTAAGGCAAATTTCACAGTTGTATGTGTTTTTTGTTTTGTTTTTTTGCTGTTAATTTATTTAACTTTTCCCACTGTTTAAGTTCAATAATTGCAACATCTTTCCAGATGTCGAGTAATCGTGTTAGATTTTCGGGATTTCAATATTGACCTAAATAATCGTGATTATATATTTTTTTCAAATAATTGAGCCCCCCTATAAGGTGCCTGGCAGGGCTGTTAAAGTATATTGCGTTAGATCATTGATCAATGTATATTGTTTATTAATCATTTTTATTATCAATAAATCTGCTTTTTTTATTTGCTCAATCTAATTTGTTGTCAAAGATGTCGTCATATAATTTAAAAGAAACGTCTGTTGTAATTTTCTCGCCGCCCAAGGAGATCTATTCAGATAAATTGTTTTACTCGACCAACAGTCCAGAACTCCCTAAAAGTAAAAAAGTTTACTATGATATCACATAAAGCTAGCTTGACAAGGTGGAACCAGTGAGTGTTTGCCAGTTTTTTCTTGATATCTATTTATTGATGGAGTTTTGGGTGGATAAACTGGAAACCTATTCTAATCTAAAGAATTGTTAAATGATCGTCATTTCCACTTAGCCGACACTACTGATGATATTGGGGTCAGGGCAAAGATGCTGTGTGCTCTTTTCCACAGTTTACATACTGCAAAGCTGGCAGGCTGGCAGCTGGTTAGGCCATGAGAGGAAGAAAAAAAAACCCTGAGTGGATGTCTCAAACCTGCTTATTTGCATACCTTGACATGTTAGCTAGCCCAGGGTGCTGCTGGTGTAAAGTTTGTGTGAGTTTGATGTCTTAGGCCCTGGCTCTGCTCCTCTCAACCGATAAATAATTTTTGTATTTTCTGAAGCCAGTGTTGGATAAGTCTTTCTCATAGATCATATTGAAGAAAGTGTCTCTTTTCCTTTAATTTTGCCTTCCGCTGCATGCCATATTTTGTTCTTGCGGGAGACAACATTCAAGTGTTGGAATTTTGGCAGCAATCCACAGTCCATCATCAAGGCAGCAGGATTTTCTCTAGTTTGGTAGGCTGCCAGATACCGAAGCTCGTGTCAGTTAAGTAACTATGCAAACTGCCAATCAAACAGTAGATTGGATCTTTTTTTACCAGTGGTTTGCCTCTGATGTCTAGAAAAGGTGAGACTTTAAAGTTGATTGGCCCTTGATTAAACACCATGACAACAGAAAATAAAATGTGCATTATAGTGTATCTTTAAAAACAAATATGCAGTAGAGTCAGTCACAAAGGGATATAGTAAAGCCACCAGCCATTGCATTAATCAGATATGTATGTACTGAAAGGATATATGATTGAGGTCAAAGGAAACGTCAGCTAATGTATCTCTCAGTGCCAAATACCCACATGGTACTGAGTCAGTTATCGAACTCAAATTCAGGTTCGATAACTGTCAAAGTCAGGACATAATTTATTTTTTGTTGACCTGTTTGTTTCATTTCTAAGACCTCAAGGTTTATACTTATGCTTGCTGAGAGCTGTCTTGGACTTCATCAACAGTCAAGTCATTAATATGGAGGAATGTGCAGCCAC
The DNA here is from genome assembly GCF_008692095.1 of Etheostoma spectabile. Lineage (NCBI taxonomy): Eukaryota > Metazoa > Chordata > Actinopteri > Perciformes > Percidae > Etheostoma > Etheostoma spectabile. The sequence continues at coordinate 20,661,247 of NC_045735.1, read as the reverse complement.
CACCATTAATATTTATTTTTTCACCTTCTACTGACTTCATTGATTCCATTGACTTGCCTTTGCTTTGAGAGCCAAGTCTTAAAACTAGTGTGTGTGTGTGTGTGTGTGTGTGTGTGTGTGTGTGTGTGTGTGTGTGTGTGTGTGTGTGTGTGTGTGTGTGTGTGTGTGTGTGTGTGTGTGGTGTGTGTGTGTGTGTGTGTGTGTGTGTGTGTGTGTGTGTGTGTGTGTGTGTGTGTGTGTGTGTGTCAATCAATTTTAAGCCTTGTTTTTTTTTTCTGTAAATGAAAGCGAGAACAATATATTTTGTTATAAGATGTGTTGGGGGGGGGGGGGGGGGGGGGATCCTGATACTGAAAGCAGCCACGGATGATAGATAGATATACTGCATTATGAAAACATCAATATGAAAACATCAATAAAACTGACCTACAGACTATTTTAACCATGAAATACATTATTCACTTGGTAGCCTGTTGAAACAAGCTTTGACTCCATTTAAAACTAACTGGGTGTGAGGGACCAAGCAGTTAACCCTTGTATGGTATTCGGGTCAAATTGACCCATTTCAAATTTTTATAAGAAGAAAAATGGTACAAGTACATTTTTTCTACCTGAAAATCAATGGACTTACCTTATGTTCTGTGATAAACATGTATTCCAGAGTCAATTCAAAAAATTATTCTGGATATGACCACCACTTGTGTTTTTTCCAATATAAGAATGATCACATAATGGATTTTTAACATGAACAATGACAAAAAATGAATCACACTCCCATTTTTAATTGTGTTCTAGTAGAGACTGATTGCATTCCCTTAACATATACTGTATGTTATCTCAGTTGTTTGAAATTGAGATAAAGACAATATTTGTTAATAGAATTGCTTATAAAACCCCATATAAGTCACAGGTCGATTTGACCCGTGGGATACGAGAGGGTCCCGAAAGTGAAGACAATACAAGGGTTATGCAAAAGGAAAGTTCAAAAGTAAGGGGTTTTATTTCCCAAAAATCGTTACAACAAAATGAAGATAAAGTTTTGGGCCCGTACAAGAGGTCAAATAAACAGACAGTAACTAAATCTCTGAACATAAGAGACTCAAAAATACAGCTGACCTACTACCAAAGAAACAAACCTACCTAACAACTTATTCCAAAAGACATGTACTTGTACTTCACCTTAACTCAACAAAAATACTCAAATAGAAATCTAAACCCTATAATATCTAAGGAGATATGACCCCGGACATAACAAGTAGTGGTAGTGTCCAATTAGGCTACCTCCCCTATAAAGCTGCTCCTGCTCCAAGCACCCCCCTTTAAGCCAGCAGACTTCCTGGATCCCTCCCAGGTGTGGAATCCAACACGGGTAAGCTTAAAAACAAATAGTTATACAAACAGAATGACAATCCAAAAGTTACTAATGGTGCGCGCTCCCTAAAAGATACTTCTATATGGTCAACTAAATAAAGTGTAATGTATGTGAAATGAACCAAGTGTCCTGTGAGTTATTTGTAACTAAATAAATGTTTGCAACAACTGTATAATGTGGATGAAAAAAGTATATAAACTAATCCTAAGGAAAAATATAAGTGCATGAGGTTACTGCTGGTTGTGTGGCCATCTCACAGGATGATGTTCCTCCTTGGGTCCCTGTAGAAGCACCACCCCCACACCCCTCTCAGAGGCATCAGTCTTTACTAGGAACAGTGTCTCAAAGTTTGCACTGTAAAACAGGGCTCTTACTCCGAGATTTTTGAATACCCTTGAAAGCTGCCACCGCCTCCCCGGTCCATTGAACCTTGTTGGGTCATCTTGAGCCCATCTTATCCTTGAGGAGGTTCACATGAAGCATGCAGTAAGACCGCTGATGCCCTGGAGTGGAGACCTGATAGGTGGTGGGCCCCGACTTTTTCTTCACCTCAAAAGGCCCCTGCCATTTTGAAAGGAGCTTACGGTCACTGGTAGGCAACATAACCAAGACTTTCTGGCCCGGTTGAAAGCCTCTCTGTCCAGCTGACTTGTCATGCTAAGTCTTTTGGTGCTTTTGGGCCTCCATCATGTGTGTCTGGGCTAGTTCCCCCATTTGCTGCAGTTTCTCTCTCATCTGGACAACATAGGAAATTACATTAATAGTCCCTTCCCCTTAACTCCTCCCCAAAGTATCCCTCAATAAGGCTAGAGGACCCCTCACCTCATGACCATAGAGTAGTTCAAAAGGGGAAAAACCTGTGGAAGCTTGAGGTACCTCACTGTATGCAAAGAGGAGGTAGGGAAGCCAGTGATCCCAGTCAGATCCAGTCTTTCACAAACTTAGGGAGTATTTGCTTGAGGGTCTGATTGAATTGCTCTGTCAGCCCATCTGTTTGCGGGTGGTAGGGCATAGTGTGCACACTCTTTATGCCGAGACATTTAGACATGAAACTATTGCCTTGGTCTGTTAAAATTTAACAAGGGAAACCAACTCTTGAGAAAAATTGCACCAAGGAAAAAGCCACAGTTTTTGCTTTAACTGATTTCAATGGGAAGACTTCTGGATATTTAGTTGCATAGTCGGTTACTACCAACATGAAGCGGTTTGCTTTTCTCCACCGAACCAACAATATCCATCCCAAGACGCTCAAAGGGGATACCTATAACGGAGAGGTTGAAGTGGAGCTTTGGAAGGACTTTTCATTGATGTCTTTTGGCACTGACACGCTACTGCAATTCTCTCAAAGGTAATTAGAAAATGTTCAACATCATAATTTTCTGTTAATTTTTCAAGTGTAGGCTCATGAAAGGATCGAGACTGACCAGCTGAAGACATAGTGGGGTTAGATCAGACTCTGTAGAGTGTGAGGTTTGGGCCTTTGGATCATACACATTCAAATCCTAGTCCCCAGAGGGATCTGACACTGTGGAAGCAGGCTCTGGTACTGGAGATGTGGGAACCTCTACCTCTTACTGCAGAAGGCAAAGCTGCTGCTGTAGTGCTTTGAACTGGCTCTCCTGAAGGTTGGCTTCCTCTCTCGATTTTGCCTCCTGGGCCTCCTGTGGATCCATAAATGACAGCATGATCCCTGCCAGGTCACTCAGCGTTGACTCTCTGCCATCTTCATCCTCAGCGCTTGATGCTCCGTTTAGTGCTTCACCTTCCATCACGTCCTCACCGTCCACCCGGTGTCCTCTCTCTGTATGGGTTGACGCAGTCTTCTTATTCTCTATCCGCCCGCCTCTTGTAACTCTCCCTCCTCGCATGCTTCACAAAAATGGAGGAAAACCAAAATGGTGGAAAATGCAAAAAAAAAAAACTTGTACTCCTCAACTGGCTTATTCCACCACTGCCACCATATGTGAGGGACCAAGCAGTTAAGCAAGAGGAGTTGCAAGGAAAGTTGAAGAGGAAGGGTTTTTATTTCCCAAAAATCATTACAACAAAATTAAGATAAAGTTTTGAGTCCATAAAAGAGGTCAAATAAACAGACATTAACTAAAGCCCTGAACATAAGAGACTCAAAAGTACAACTGACCAAGGGGACTTATATATTGGCTGATCAGACTGATTTTGACACACAGGGGGAGACCAACAATAACACTACTACCTAAACTACAAATAACCTGCCTAAAAACTTATTCCAAAAGAAATGTACTTTTTACTTGACCTTAACTCAACAAAAATACTCAAATATAAATCTAAACCCCAAAATATCTAAGGAGAGAATGAAATCTGTAGTCACAAAGAAATGAATGAAGTCTTGTATAAACACAAAAACCTTGCTGGATATATATTTTGAAAATGGAAAGGAACTCAACAGTTTGAGGTTACAAATGTGTCATAGTCAAGATAAAGGAAGGGAGGGGGTGATGCAAGACCTTGCAATGGGAAAATGGCTTAAGAACTTTATCAGGTAAATACTTCAATCTTTCAGGGTCAAGTGTGGTATGCTTACCAAAAACAAACGCACACACAAAGGGATAGCTAATACCAAGTGATAGACACTTCTGAGACACTTTGTGCAGTATCATTCTCAAATGTAATGGTGACGGGTCTCATTTTGGTGCTGACATTTAAATACTGATACAGGCTGCATGAGACATGACCATGGAACTTACTGCATCTTCCCGTGCCCCTGAACATCCCTCACTAACCTCCGCAAACCAGAAATGAGATTGCCAGGCTTGTCTGGAGATCTGCCTCTAAAAGTGTGTTTTTGGATTGTGTTGCTGTCAGCAGTTCAAGGTGTCCTTTCTTATTCTATATTCAGATACTAGGGGAAGAACACCTTGGGTGCCTTTATAAATAAAACAGTAGGGCCTCAGTATTCTTTGCGATGCTTGCCACCGGGGATTTCCATGTCTCAGTTCTCAGCCCTGATGGTTTGCAGATATTTGGATTCTGAGTATATTTTTTTCGGGTTCCTCTACCACTTGTGTACCACCACATCACTGTTTTTGTTTTCAGGAGTTGGCAGAATATTTTGTTCCATCTGAGAGTCATGTCAAACATGCCAGCGTAGGAAAAGTTTGATCATCCTGGCCCATCATGCCAGACTTACCTTATTATTTCTTTTGAGATGCCAGAACATAGACAACCGCTTTCTCTGTGCTCACAAAGTTATACAGAGGACACATCCTCACATTGAAAAGATTTCCTTTGTGTTGTACGATAGGAGTCTTAAAAAGGTGGCAGAGTCATTTTGCCCCTTGAATGTTTGACACTTGTTTTCTCACTGCAGTGATGTGTCCGCCTGCAGCCACGTCTGCTTTTGAGGTGTCCTTGTGCTCAATGCAAAACCGCTACTTGTTGTCAGTTTAATGTTTAAATATAAGTTGCAAATGTTCTGCACCCTTGTTAGGTTAGGGCTAGTCTCACATCGCCAGATCTGACTACACCACAGATACCTTTCAGGACAAGAGGTGAAAAAGCGCTTCGCTCCGGATGCAAAATCGTCTCAGGAAGGAACTTAGTCCCAAAAGGTCCCAGTTAGAGAGTAAATGCCGTTCTTTGTAAATGTTTTAAATGATTCTTAGAAAGAACCAAGCAGGTTTGCCTTGTTGCGCCGTCCAAATTTCCCTTAAAACTTGCCATTTTCAGCGTGTAGCTTGCCACCTTGAAGGTTGTTGTTGTCGTTTCCCGTAGCAATGGGGTTTTACAAACGGCAACACACAGACAAAAGGAGAGACGCAAAGCCTGACATTTGCCGTGTGGATATGCTTTATCATGGAAATGTGCTTCTGGGGATGCAGACTAGGTTAGAGCACAGTAGTCCTACTCATTTGTATTGCCTCTTCAAAGGCTACTAACAAGAGCAGGAAAGTCTAATTAACAAAGTCTTTTTTTGATATTGTGTAAATAAACCAGTTACAGTAATGTCTTATCCAAGGTAATATGTTGACACCTTTTCAAATCTTTTAGCGTCATTCATGACTTCACTTTTTCCTCTTTATGGCAGAGCTGTTGTCCTGTGTGTGTTTGTGTGTATGCAGGCGTGTGTGTGCATGTAAGTGCATTTTTCTAACAAGGTCATTTATCTTTGGGAACCAGAAAACCGCACCTGGTCAATATGTGATTAAGTCGTACAGGCCAGTGCATTGATATCATGCCTCTGTTTGCAGGCCACTGCGGGAAAACATTTGCAATCCTTCAACGGTTTCTAAGCAGCTCTGTCCCAAACACCAAGTGGCTCCTTGTTGTGGACGATGACACACTCATCAGGTATATTTTCACGATGTGGAAATGGCTTTTTCAACATAGTGTTTCACAGTGTCTTATTTTTTAAATGCCATGCTTTCATTTCCCTCAAAGAGTGACATTTATTCATGCATTATGTGACAGATTCAGTCTCAGCCATGAAAAGGTTTCCACAGTGAAAGAGAATTAAGTAATTCTGCGGAAATTGGTTCCAGAGATAAAACCATCCTGCTGAACATCTAAAAAGCTCACTACATAAATTGAAGTCCAGCTGGCTTCACTTTATATCCATCCGGTTGCCTCTCTGTGTGGAAGCCTCTGGCTGTGTAATAGTGCCTGAGGGAGAGCAGTTATATCACAGCTTCTCAACGGACAGTTTCATATGTGCGTACGCATAGGGATGTGTGTATAATGATGATGGGTTTGATCTGTGCTTCCTGTAGCCTCTCCAGACTGCAGGTCTTGCTGAGCTGTTACAACCCCTCTGAACCAGTGAGTCTCGGGGAGAGGTACGGCTACGGCCTGAGCCAAGGCGGCTACAGCTACATCACGGGGGGTGGAGGGTGAGTTTTACTCCTCAGATGCTCGGGGAATAATGATGAAAGATACAGGCAAGCACGGGGACTATAAAATATGTAATGGAAGACCTGTAATCTGTATTTTACAGATAAACCATTTCAATTCACTTTAAAATTACTTTGCACCCTTGAGGGAAATTTTGACTTGCAGGTCTACACACTGTTACATTAAAGATACTAAATGAAAATATGGACTAACCACAAAATACCGTAAAAAGATGGTCATCGGTTGACAAGACAGGGAGTCGATGCTTCACACTACATCATGCAAACTGTCGGTTACTGCTAGAAAACCTATAGCATAAAAGAGCCATAATTTCTTATTACATACAAGAAAGTAGGCATGTAGGCAATAAGCACACATGCTCTGCCAGCTCCGAGTGCTGGAGGAAAGCTGTACAATATAATCTTGAGCTGTGTGAGAAACTCTATTTAGGGACACATCACTTGCTGTGACACTTTACAACACTGCTACCGACAGATTTCTCAAAGTGATATCTTCTAATAACTGTTTTGAGTGGCAATGAGCCATTTCTTTTTTTTCTCCTTTTTTTTTTTTTGGACAAGCCAAGATTTGTTTGTTTTTTTATGTGTAATTGCGTCTCTTTTCAAAGAGAACCGGGCCGGTTCACAGAAAACCACATCTCCCTCTCAGCTTGATTTTCAGTTTCACTCACGACTCCGTCGCCCTCTCACTGGCTGAATGAAATGAGCTAAGATGACAGCTGAAAGACATACTTATTATTGTCTGGTCATATTTTGAACATTTGCTTCTAACCGGATCATTTACAGTGCAGCTAAATCGGCTGTGTTACGTGTCTCTTTTAACACGTCTGATGTCCGTCTCTGTGATGCTGCAGTATGGTGTTCAGCAGGGAGGCTGTGGTCCAACTTCTTAACAGCGGCTGCAAGTGCTACAGCAATGATGCGCCGGATGACATGGTGCTGGGAATGTGCCTCAATGCCCTCGGACTTCCTGTCACGCACAGTCCACTCTTCCATCAGGTGTATTATCACTCTTACAATACATCCTTTGAGTGTGTCTCTGTGTGTGTGTGTGTGTGTGTGTGTGTGTGTGTGTGTGTGTGTGTGTGTGTGTGTGTGTGTGGTGTGTGTGTGTGTGTGTGTGTGTGTGTGGGTGTGTGTGGGGGGGGGGGGGGGGGTTGCCTACTGTATGGTGCTGAGACTGAAGTGGTTACCCATTTTGGAATTAAATACCATCCGTGTATTTTCTTGCCAAAGTATACTGGAAATAATTTAATTTAGAATTTAATTATTTTTGGCTTGGGGAAAAGTCATCACTTTAAATCTCGTCAGCAGTGTTCAGTCTAAGGGGAGGTTTTGCAGTGCCATACGGGGCACCTTTAAACAAAGCAAGTCGTATTTCATCAGCGGTTTTGCAGACTCATCATCATCCAGAGACAGATAGAGACTTCTTATCTCATCTTATTGGTAGTCGACAGCACAAGCGGCCCATATCTGATATTCAGAGGCCCCGCACGCCCTCACGGGTGCTTTCAGTTTTGCTGGCTGATTACACCTCTGCTTATGTTTAAGTCATCTTAAATCTCTGCACTTGTAATTCTAAGTCGGAGATATCAGGAATGTCTCACAGCCGCGATATCACCCATTTGGCATAGAGAAGAAAAATGACTGCAATTCTGGCAGTTATGTGAGGTTTCCCATTCTTCCCATTCTGCTGACATGATGTAAATGCTGCATCATGGCACATTCTCGTTGTATGGGATGGATGGGAAAGATACGCACTGGTATAACTCGCTACTGTTCACATCATTGGACAACTTAAGACGGTTGCAGAATTGGTTTTGTGAAGGTTAGGAACATTGTGATTGTGTACTGCAATTATAGTACAATATATATGAGTTTAGTCACCCTGCATGATAGATATTTGTTTAATACCAGCAGACATATGGACTTGTCATAGTAGGAAAAGCACAGGTGTTGCTAATAACATTATCAATGACTCTATTAAGTCTGTAAATAAGTGAAATCAGCTGTGTGAGTGCACCGTGTGTGTGTAGGATCTCAGAGAAACAATTTGAATAAAATCAACTGCTCCATTGCTCGGTTTTTCGGTATGCAGCATCTGTTTCAACATAAACTCACACGTTCATGCCTTCACTCTTGCTCTGTGTACAGCACTTGCACCCAGTCTCTTGTGGCCGCTTCCAAATATAAATTACTATACTTAATCTTACCTTTCAGGCGCGCCCAGAGGACTATTCCAGAGACTTCTTAGCACACCAGGTGCCCATCTCTTTCCATAAACACTGGAACATCGACCCCATTGCTGTTTTCAACAAATGGCTTAAGGATGACTTGAGGGCAGACGCTTCAGATGGACTTAATAAGAGCGCTAAGACGGAGCTATAATCATTTTATGTGTGTGTGTGTGTGTGTGTGTGTGTGTGTGTGTGTGTGTGTGCGCGTGCGCGTGTGTGCGTGTTTTGAAGTCATGGAACTGAAACATTGTCCTTCACAGATGTAAATGTTTTTGTATTGTTGATGTTGAGCTGTTATTAAAGGGGCCATGCAAGTGTCATGACTTAATCTGTGAGTGTCTTTATGGATGAGTAACTGAGGTTACAGTTATTTTGGAGATATGGATATTATACTGTATATTTCTATCATGTGAAAAATCTGAATCTTACAGAGGAAGATCTTCTCGGGTAGATATTGTGTACAATGCTACGGCTAGTGCTCTATTTCGACATAACAGTATAAATATTTGAGATTTAGTTTTCTATTTCTTTGGAGGCCTATTGTAGACTTTAGTATTAAAGGTCCCATGGCATGAAAATGTCACTTTCATTAATATGTGTTCCCCCAGCCTGCCTATGGCCCCCCAGTGGCTAGAAATGGTGATAGGTGTAAACCCAGCCCAGGGTATCCTGCTCTGCCTTTGAGAAAATGAAAGCTCAGATGGGTTGATCTGGAATCTTGCTCCTTATGAGGTCATAAGGGGCAAGGTTACCCCTTTCTCTGCTTTGCCCGCCCAGAGAATTTGGCCCACCCATGAGAGAGAGACATCATGGCTTTTAAACAAGCAAAGTTGGTCAAAGTCACATACCACCCCCCCACCCCCCACAGTAAGATACAGTATTAGAGGACCACTAAGACCTATATAAAAGCATCCCAAGAGCACCATGTCACGAGACCTTTAAGCAGTAATATATGAATGATGAAGCTGTTAAAGGTTAATTGAGGCTGAGACTAAGATGGTGAAACGCAGACTGTGTGGTGCAGCTAAATGGTTTTAAAGCTCTCTAAAGTATGCTGAAAGTTTGTAATTACTTCCGAAATGTTCCCAACACGGAGACTATAACGTTTTCTCAGGTAGATAAACGTCTTACTTTCTACTCACCTAAACAACCTCATTAGACTTTTGGCTAAGACCATCTGTTTCCCAACGCTCTCTTTGACCTCAGTCACAGGAAGAAAAAAAAGGAGCATAATTTCATGGACATACTTTAAATTACAAACATTAGCTGATCCACTGAGGTACGAGGTAGAAATTAGTTTTATCAACATCATTACCCATTTTTTCATTTTCATTTTTTTTCCCACTAAATGAACTGTCTCTGATAATTAATTGGCATACCCAATGACTTGCTGACCATTATTAAAGGTCTTTCAAAGACCTTGAGTCTCTGTTGACGGATTAAACCTTTCTCCTGGCTGTTTGCCAAACTAAAAAATTCATTTGGGGCTGTAATGCTTCATTCTCAGTAAAAAACACTGGAAATAGAAGCCGCCTCACAGTCGCAAAGGAGAACCTGAGGATTAGGAAATGCTGGATACTAATTACACTCAACTGATGGAAATTTGAAATGTTAATGTGGGAAAAGTCATTACTGTCGGTCTGTGGAAGACACGCTGTAACACAGAAGATGTTCCTCTGCTCATAGACTCTGTCACTATCGTGGTGCTAAATTTACACTGTCCTAATAGCAGTAGGCTGGCTTGAGTTCATGAAAAGTCTATTAGCCTCAGGCTTTTGAAGCAGTGCAATAAGTCAAGCCGACATCTCCTCACACACCTGTGAATTGTATCCTTTTTGCAGGAAACAAGTAAAATTCCTTGTGGGACTCACCCACACATAAAGTGATGAGTGGTGGGAAGACAGTACTTTGCACCGAGGGAGATCCTCTTCCTAATTCTAAGTAGGTCCTCACAACACGCTTGCTCCTCCAGTATTTCTAGCGTGTCAGCAACAACATCCCATTTGGGTTCTACTTTGTCTGCCGGTTGAATTTTATGCTTTAATCCTTATCCAACACAGAAAAATTAGTGAAGCACAGCATTTCCTCCGAAAGACATTCTCTATTCCCTCTTTGTTGAGTTCTTAGATATACTGAGGTTATGCACTCCACCCCCTCAGAAGAAAATTCAACAGACGTTAAGAGTGCCCTGCCACATGTATTTCATTCCTTTGTGGTAATGTCTGAAGTTCTACTATGGACTCTGTAACTTGGTTACCTTGTTTGAAGCCATTCTAGAGTGGTATAAAAAGCCTGCAGCAAGACTCAGCTCCATTTGTGCCAGTTCTCATTAATATTCAACGAGCTAAGCTGCTTGACTCTGATTGGCTAACAGCTAGCCAATGAGAGCCTGGCTATCAGCTTCCTTTAACCAGCGCAACTGGGCTCATGAATAGTAATGAGCTAAGTCAACATGACGTCAGACTGACCAGCTGTTCTGATTGGCCGGATTTCTCCTCATATTTCTTTTCAGTGGCTAGAGCTGACAGAGGAGGTAGCAGTTCATTTTTACATTCACGACATAACACAAACACACTTGGACCTGACTTTTTTTTTTTTTTTTTTTAAAGTTTTGTGTGGCTGGGCACCTTTAAAAGAAAAATATGTTTTTGGAAATAACTGTTGGATCATATTCTTTGTAGATGTTATTGTCCTACAGAAAGGTCTAAATGTTTCAAGGCATCTCCATTCTGCCAGATATAAAACTCTGAAGCAGAAATACTAAATTCTTAATTTACATTTTATTTTTTCGGGGCCTGAAGAAATCTCGTCTCAAAAGATGTGTAACTTTGAACGCAGAGAAAATCCAATGTTCACCAAAAGACATGACTTGAGTGTCCTCAGTAGTCAGAGCACCACGGTCTACAGAGTGACGTCCTAACCCTGCTCCAATCATCCGCTATGCAGCTCGGAACGTGGCTTTGATCATCACTTTAGACACTGAAGGGACTCGGCATCAAAAAGCATTCAAAAAACCACCACAGATGCCTCATTCCAGTCATTTGTGCCACAATATTGCTCTGTGAACAGTTTTTGTAAATATGTTTTTTGTCTTTTGTTCTCTTTGGTATTATCAGAATTCACCATTTTCATCCAGTTGGGGTTGTATTTATTATGTGCTCATAATAATGAAATGATCAAAAGACAAGAATGGGCCCAATTCTGGAGGAGAGGCAAAATCTCTAATGGGTCTGTAAGGCTTTACTTGACAATATTCATCCTTTGATCTAAATTTTAAAGGCTGGATTCACTGAAATTGCAATGAATATCCACTTGCTTACTTCTAGGTTTTAATGCAGACAGTTTTGTTTGTCCAGGTGTTTAGTTATCGGCCTTTTGATACTTTCTACCAAAGCAATAGTCACCCTAAAAACCGTGGGCTGCATGTTTTGTAATTTGGGCGAAGTTGCCCTTTAGAATTGCTGTGGATTAAATTGGGAACAGCATTAAGGAGGTGGCACCTACTGTATCAGACAACCCCTCTTCACCTATTCCTGTCTTTGCTTCATTACAAATTAACTGTGCCGAAAGTTCAGGTTCTCATCATGTTTCAATGTCTGCCTTCATCTTTGTGTCTAAAGATTTTGGTTCACATGGCCGGATTAATATTCATAAAGTGACATTTGAAAAAAAGCCGTGGAGAGTCCTGGCTGGAGAGCGGTTGAAAGATTTTGATTTTTCAGTGGGAACCGTTGGAACATGAGTGCGTTTTCCTCGGAGGATTCGCTGTGACCAGCAGGGCCTCCAAAGTGGAGCAGATGAGAAGAGCCGCCGCACTCAGTGCCGTCTCGAATCTCTGTCACAGTTGGCTCAGCTGAACCTTTTATCATCACTCAGTGATCTCACTTGTTTCCAATCGGTTTTCCATCCCTTCAGGGGAACAACAGTGACCGCAAGGATCTCTTTAGCAAAGTCAATTATGAGCCATGAGCCACAGAAACTTCATTCTCCTAACTTACAGTAAGTTATATCATTAGGTAAAAAGGCAGCCCTGTGAGTGCTGTAATATTTAACGATCACATTTCTGTAGCATTGTAGCCGTGCTAGTGGCTCTGACTGTAGGGCCGGCTGTTATTGGCCACCGTGACCTCATGTCCATCCTATTCTCAAGAACGCGATATCTCAGGAACGCCTGAAGGGAAATTCTTCCAATGTCCACTTGGACTCAAGGAGGAAATAATTCAATTTTTGGTGATCAAAGGTTAACTCACTCCCACAAGCCATCATGACACTGACTTTCTCCCTACATTCAAATCCCTTCTAAAAACCTACCATATTCAAACCGGCATACTGTATTTTTATAGTATTTGTTTGCTGGGTAACACTTGAAGGTATCGACATAAAAGTGACCTGACACTGTCATAAACACATGACCCATAACCCTACCCATAACTTGTCATGACAAAACTGAATGACACTTACTAAAAGAAACGTTATGACATAAGTTTAGTTTATAGTTATAAACTTAGTTTATGACTTGTTTATAATGTTTATGACACGTTCATGACAGCGTCATGTCACTCTTGTGTAGATACCTTCATGTAAAGTGTTTGTTGTTGTTTATTGCTTTGTATATCTGCTTTGTCCTTGTTGTGTTTATATCTTTTATTAATGTACATGTTAGGTATCCGTAACTGTCGAGAAAGGCCTCTGTGACCTCACAAAATACGACTTGGCGATTACTTTTGGCCATTAATACATTTTGGCCCATAACTGACGTGATGGCATTTTATATCCCAAAGGTCAACTTCACTGTGACGTCATAATGTTCACCAAAAAAAACGCTTTTCTGTTCAACGCCATAACTCAGAAAGACAAGTGAAGACATTTGGTCGGGCTGCTGAATTGGTGACACTAACCATGGGTGCCCACCTTGGCGATTGTGTAGATGATCTGTGCTGGTCGGGTGAAGATGTGTAGGAAGCATCTGCAATTCATCAAACAATACTCCTAAAATACACCTGCTTCAAAGTCTTTACTTTATTACATGTATTACATGAGTCTAGATAGACATGGATCTAAACTGAAACTTGACTAGTTGGCGGAGGTATGCATCCGCGAGGCAGTAATTCTGTTTTTTGTTTGCTTTTTTGCATGTTTTCAGTTTAGGGGTCAAGTAGAGTGTGAAAACTGGTTCATTCAAAACTCATATTTTAATATTTTCTCCTAAATGTGAGACCCCTGGCAATTGCACTCCCACCTCTCTGTCATGCAAGACAGAAATGAGCCGGGAGGTTTGATGTGTAACTGTCTAATATCGATGGGGAATCACCATGATACTTTCCAAACATATGAAGTACTGATTTTCAACATTAAGCATTCAAAAGGTGTTCCTCGGCCAGAGTCATATCTTCGCTTGTCTATTTGGAATAATAAAATCATGATAATGAATGTTGGCAAGGCTGTCGATGTATATGTATAATTCAGCAGTGTCCTGTAAGGGTAATATAATTGTGCCTGCACAAATTAGCCTCGCTGAATAAACTCAATGTCAAATTACAATACTGAGCTTGAGAGGGGTCTCTTTACAGAAGCAGAGTGGATATTACAGAGGGTGTTAAACGTGTGCAGATGTTCCGGTAAATGGGCAGGTTGCAGTTAAAGCACGCCAAGGACAAGTGTTGAAAGTCAAAACACTACCAGCTCGAACCACCGGTTACACAAGATTAGTTTTGTTGCGACTTCAATAGTAAAATAAATAGTGTGCTGTCATGGTGTCAGGCTACGATAGCTATGAAGAGGTTTCTGAACACTTACCCTCCACCAGCTGCTTATTCCAAAAGAAGATTGGATTAAATAAACGTGACTGTCCTTGCTGGGAAATTTATCTTGAACACGAAAGTCACAGCAGCGAGGACACGCACACAAAAACGCACACAAATATATCATACAAAATTAATGACATGCATCTTGGTAAAAAAATCCTAAATACTGTAACCACAAATACATAATAGGACCTAGGGAAAGGATAGAATGGGCATGTGCGGCAGTGTGTGTTATCCAGACTATCGTTCGGAGTTAATTCGTTTTATTGGCAGGGGAACAACAGACTGCTTGTGTCTGTTCAGGCTGCAGCATGGGGCACTGGATCACCTGCCTGATGGAGAGAGATGCTATTAGAGTCAGCTGATATACATACACTCACAGTATATGTAATTCCTTGTGTGATCAACTTTCCATGGATTTAACAATATACCAGAACACTAAAAATAAGATGGAATACTGGGTCAACACCTAAAAAACCTCACCATACAGTACTATAATACTGCATTTACAGTTAGAAAATAACAGATGTTGGCGCCATCATCTTGAGTTGTTTTATGACTTAAATGTTACTGTTACTTTTTACATTTCCCCATGGCCTAGTACATAAAAAAATACATCTTTGTTGGTTCCCTTCAATAGCTGTATATTGATGGTTGAATGATCACCTTTGGTACTCTTCATGACAAGTAAACTGCACTTTATGTGTAAAAAACAGTGGAATGCGCCTTTAATGTTCAGTTAAAATTCAATATATTTAATTGGAGGAATATTGGATAGGACAGAACAACACAATGCAATTCTGCTACGTAAAAACATCACATTAATTGTTCATTTCGCTTGTTTTCGTATTAGACTCAGTCTAACAGTTTAAAATTAAAAAAAGCAATTCCAGTGCTTGTTCCATTGGGTCAGAATTTTGGATAGTCGTCATGGAAACATGAATTGGTCATGTGACAAGGGCTGGGAAGTTGGCAGAACAGGCAGCCCAAGTGGCAGTACTCTGATCCAATGGAAATGACAATTGTCAGATTGACAGCACTCTAGCCCAAAGGATTGGGATTCCCTATCACATGCCTTAATAGTCATTTCATGATGTGGATGTAAGGAGTGTTGTTGTTGTTGTTGTTTTTTTTACAGCCATTGGTGTAAAAAGTTACAAGGATTGGAGAGAGAATGACAGCAGCTGTGTTGATAGTCATGGACTCAGAGAACATGTTAACTTTAACAAGCTTAGTTTGTGAGAAAAAAGTGAGAAAAGAGTGGGAGCACTTGATTATGTGAGTCTTCACCTCCAGTTCCTGACACCGTATGAGCTGTATGTATGGAGGTGATTAGGGGAGAGTTCGGTATTACTGTCATGAACCAAAATGTGGACTGTATGATTTAGCTCCAGCAGTCAAACCCCACAAGCACCAACTGTCTTTGCCATGTGTTTGCCTGGTACATCAATGCACACGGCACAGCCATTGCACTTAAACTCATGGTGTAGGCATGGTGTGGCTCTGTGAGTTCACCATTTGTCCCCTGAATTTGACCCGACCCAACTCTTAAGGAGCAGCGGGCTGCCACCCTGCTCCACCTGGGGAGCAATTCCCATTTTGAGGCCTGTGTCCTTGACTGAGCGACATATTATATTCAGGAAGTGGGTGTGAGAATTATACTGTTCAACACTGGTCCGCTTTTAAATGGTGCAAGCAGGGAAACCACCATTATGATGATGGTGAGCGTATTGGTTCAATATACCTGGAAAATGAAGAGTGCAAAGCAGCTCGGTGTGCAGGGGGCCTTAATGCTGCAACTGTGCAGTGCAACAACATGATGAAACGTCAAAATTCCTCCCCCACACGTTAACCCTCGTTTATCTTTGAGACACAGAAAGCAGAGAAAAATGGCCACCTGTTCACTTTCATCCCTGCATGAAATGTAATTATTTTGAGAGGTGCGGGTAAGTCGCAGCTGTAGTCCCTGACATGTGAAGAAAAGTCTGGAAACGCTGCACCAGTTAATTTTACATTTTTGGAATCAAAAATGGGAGGCCGCTATTTGAACTTCTCACTTGAAGTATTTCAATACCTAGAATGTAACATTGTGTTCGGTGAACTAAACTTTCTTTTTAATCATAGTACAGTGACAGCGGAAGTTCTCATACAGTCAGATGTGAGCCCAGCTTTCACAGTACAGAGAACATTCATTGCGCTTTAATGGATGCTTTGTGTATTTCTCAAAAGGTTAGATTCAGGACTCTCTGTGTGCTTAGATGAGCTCATCTAATGCCAACATTTTATTTGCCAATTAGGTCAAGCTACACAGCCCCATTTGTAAAATCCACCTACCGTGCTTCATCCATATGGACATGTGTCATTAAGGGTGATGTTCTTTTCTGCACCAGTAACACTGATGGAAACGTTATCATATCCATTGGCTTGGTGAACAGATGAAAAGACGAATTTCTGACTTTGCTGCTGGAGGTAAAAAATAAAAACTTCAGAAAAGCTCATTATCCTTTTATGGCATGTTGTTTGTGGTATTTTATGTAGAATCAAATCAGAAGACCTACAGATAAAAATGGAATAGAAACAACCATAAATATTTGCATTAATCTGATTTGCAGTTGTACACTTAGTGTACAAAAAAACAAGTCAGTCTGATTTTTGAAATCCTTGATCACTTATTGACAACCTATTGACATTTCTGTCCCAACCAAAATGCATAATAGAATAATAGACTTCAGTACATGATAGTTAATTATCAGCATTGAGAAGACATCTGGAGTGAAAGTGCTGGACCATATGAATAATAATATCTTAATCTTATGACCTGTAGCCCTTTAGTGGGAATAAAGAGGGGGGAGCAGTTTTGAAACAAGCATTTTAATGAAGAGCAGATTTAAATATGAGTAGCCTGAGTACCCAGGAAGAATTCCAAAGATGAAATCTAAAAATGATAAGGTTAGTTGTGTTTGACTGTGAGCAGCAACTAGCATGGCTTTGTTGTTGATTTTGGTTCTTTGTCATGCTTGTGCATTGAGAATTTTCCCAAAGCTCACCAGGCTACACTCTTTAAACACTTGTTATTTTGTGAATCTGCACTGTGATGGTGGCACCATACAGAGAATGCAAACCTTATGAATACTCCCTCCCCCGCTAAGTATGTTGACAACTGTTGGCAAATAACAAGCAGCATGGTAGCTACACCTGAATAGCAATGTCTTTCATACACACTGGATGTATATTTCACTCTACATTTCTTAAATCATCTTATCATGAATGAAATACTTCTTTCCGTTTCACGTCTTCTTGTTACATTTATGGAAAGGTGCTGTGAGATGCGGTAAAGCAAAGTTTCTCATTCAAGCCTAGATAAATATATGTTTCTAATATATGTGCAATGCCAAAGGCTCTTCTATCCAAAGTGCTCATGAGTACATTTTTTTTTTAGCATACATCTTGTACTAACAACGCCATAATCGGCCCACAGTATCTTCCCCACGAACAATTTACTGTGAAATAATAAAACAGCAAAACAGACGTGAATTATTAGGCATAATAAAGGGAAAACATTCATTTCTGGATCCAGCTGGGTCCACTTAGCTGAACCAAAGTAGCAGAGTACACATAGCCAATTGCAACATGGATGGGGGTCAGGGGTTGATTAAAAATAGCTTCAAATAGTTTCCTTCGGATGACTAATAAAATACACAACTGCTATTATGACTAAGAAGCTGGGATCCAGTTTTTTTATTGTATTCATTCCCTCATTTCCTACGTTCTACATTCTTTCCCTCTACATACTGTAGATGTAAGAGCTCTATTTGTGCTGCTAAAGGATGAAAGCAACAATAGTTTTTATTTCGGTGGAGTTTGCGCTTCTGTAGCTGTGGCATGAAATGATAAAGACAGAGATGCTGGTTGTGTTTTAGTTTTTTGAGACCCGGTCAGTTTCTTTTTGAGCTTCTTTACATTTTGACTGATCACAATCCTCTGATTCTAATAATTTGTATGAGTCATTGTCAGAAGCAAGTGACTTAGTTTGAGTGAAAACAGTATTTTCCTTGATTGTGTTTACATCTCCAGTGTCACCAAATGACAAATGTGAAAGACTAATTATTGTGAATTATCAGGCGTTTTTGAAATTTGGATCAGAACAACTTGCAATGCAACTCGGTTATAATTCTTCCATAAGAAGCCAGTCAACATGTTAGTAGAAATACACGAATACCAGACACATACACGTTCACAGTTTATGTCCCTTGTCTGTGTTTGTAATAACTCATTGTGCCCCGGGTTACATTTACTAAATCTACTTCTATCAGTCCGGTATTTCCACAGCACTGTGTCCCAATGGTCATTAATATCACCTAAATTGCTGGCAGTATTACATTATCTTTTATTGTCTCCATTAGTATCTGGCTTCGTAAAAGTCAGCCCTCATGCAAATTCATACTGCAGTGATAGAAACTTTTTACTGATCTGCAGAAAAAAGAAAAAGATGTAATGAAACGTGGCATTTGAAGCTCTGTTGATCCATCTGTCCTCTCCGAGCAGAGACTTTGAAGAGAGCCCAACTGTCTCCACTTTTGTTTTATGTAGTAATCTCACTGTGCTCTTTGTTCAGTTCACTTGCCTGTTTCAAGTCAAAAGCTGTATTAGCGGTGTATGACTCAAGATACTTTGCATTTTCTTTGATTTTTTTTTAGTTATAAAACAAGTCTGGGATCTACCGCCATGCAGAGGGTCTGTACACAGACACCGCAGGTAAAATGTTTACTCATCATCATAATTTATCATGTTAGAATGTTCACATTTGCTGAATTAACAATTAACACGACTTACAAACTTGAACAAATTGAAGTTTTGACTTAATGATGGCGCTAGGTAAAAAGTCAAAGGATCAACAAAGTTATTAAGATTCATCCTGAGGGCGAAATGAACGTGTGTACCAAATTTCATAACAATCCATTTATAGATGTTGAGATGTTAGAGTCCACACGCCTCACATCTCAACGTCTAACACCGTTCTTGATTAAGTGCATTACTTTACACTTTACGTACTCACTTCATTGTTCTTAGAGAACACTGGAAGGCAAAAAGGTGCTAGTAAGCGTGTCCTTATTGCATGTGTTAACCTTCTCACCCTCACATGATTGCTTTGCCAAAGTTGTAATGGATTTGTGTTGTATTGCAGTCCCCTCTGGACTGAAGGGCTTTGTGGTCCACTGAGTGTTAACACTACTTATCTCAAGCATTATTTAAAAAAAACCATCACTGGTGTAATTAGCAATGTATTGGGTTGTGGTAATGGGAGAGGATATTGCACTGTTAGACATGTGAGACAACTAATTTGGCAAGTCTCCCTTAGAGAAAGGGTGATACGCTCAGTCATCCGTGAGGAACTTGGAGTAGAGCCGCTGCTCCTTCGCGTTGAAAAGAGCCAGTTGAGGTGGTTTGGGGATCTGGTGAGGAAGCCTCCTGGACGTCTCCATAGGGAGGTGTTCCAGGCACGTCCAGCTGGGAGGAGGCCTCGGGGAAGACCCAGGACAAGGTGGAGGGATTATATCTCCAATCTGGCCTGGGAACGCCTCGGGATCCCCCAGTCGGAGCTGGTTAATGGAGCTCGGGAAAGGGAAGTTTGACTCCGGATAAGCAGATGAAGATGGATGGATGGATGGATGGAGAATTCCGCAAGATATATTAAGATTAAAATGTTGGTCCGACCTGTTTGATTTACTGAAATCGAATTACTCATCGTGTTCATGAGTAATAGCGGCATTATAAGCACTGTATGAACATTAAGGATATATTGCCTGCGATATGGTGTAATTTGTCTGCATTTACTCCCCTGCAAGTGTTCTCTGTGTGGGTAAATGTCTCTCTAAATATTATTAGTTTTAACTTACCATCTGTTAGAGATATAGTCACTGATAGAGGCTCTGATTGAAGTTGTCCAATCCAGTTATGTGAGGCAAATTGGTGTAAAGCACAAAGGGTGATACATATCCCTGCAGATAATGATTTGATATCACTGCCCTTCATCCTTTAGATCCGTGCACAGTAATCAAATTTGGAGACGACCAGAGGACAAATTCCCCCCCTAACAGTGAAAAACATGCAGAGCTGCACACTCCCGGCAAAATGTACAGATTCAAAGATAGTTGTTTGTGCCCTTTTTAAGTAGCACGTCAATTAATGGACGGGCAAGCAGAATTAGAGATTAGTTTTAATGTAATCAGAAGCATTTCTATGTTATGTTTGTAAGGCAGCGTGGTGGCCCAGTGTTTAGCACTGTGGCCTCACAGCAAGAAGATTTGGGGTTTGAATCCATGTCGTTCTGGCCCTTTCTGTGTGTTTTTTTACGTTCTCCCCACGTTAACATGGCTTTCCCCCCACCATCAAAAAACATGTACAAGGTTCTCCAGTCAGTGCCCTCTGGAGTTGGTCCCCGGGCGCTGTGATTGGCTGCCTACTGCTCCCTTGAAGGATGGGTTAAATGCAGAGAATGGATTTTGCTACATGTATGTGTATATGACAATAAAGTACCTTTAACATAACCTTATATTATGAATGTTGTGTACGTTTAACAGTTTGTGACATTGCTTTGGTTTAGTCTGTGATGCCTTTCCACCTGTCAGTCCTGTATAATCTTGAGAGCTACAGTATATAGTTTGCATTTTCAGCGTCTGCGGATGCATCTCAGTTATTGTAAACTATAACATCCCCAAAAATAACCCCCTTTCCAAAGTGATTTGATAAGCCCATCTGGGCTGAGTGGGATTTCTTACAGCAGCCTCATAACTTGAAGCTGAGGCATCTTGTGGTGTGTTGTATTTCCAGAGAAGCAGATCACTGGTAAAATCAAAGATAAACAAGCGGCCTTTTTGCATGCTTTTGTGCCAGGCCCAGGCCTGCTATCCCTCCTGGGGGAGATTAGCAGGCAGAGGGCAGACTGAAATCAGACAGAGAGGGAATGATGAATTAGAGCATAATTTCCACAAAAAGATGATACACAGTACTCACCTTTGATTTCCCAAAGAGTCCCTTACAGTGAGAGTGATGTTCCAGCTGCTAAGGACACTATAAACCCACATTTATGAAATATCGTTTGATTCATTTTTGCTGCCTCGCATGTGGAGAGCCATCATAACAACAAGAAAAACATCAAGGCTAAATTGATCAGAAGCAACAATAGCAGATTGTGCAAATAAAGCCAGATTTGAACACAGAGATGTGTAGATTGTCATATTTATTATAAGCAATGATAAGAACCCATCAGCAGTGACACTCAAACATCTTTAAAGTTCACAGTAAAGCGATGTTTGTGGAACGCGGAACACACTAGCCTGATTTGGTTTTACATTGTTTGTAATCACTCACCTAAATAACATTACATTAACAGTTTGACAACCCAGCCTAATACATTCCTAATAAAAAATGGCAATGTCCAAAGTAGCCACTGGGAAACATGCAAATTGAACAGATCCATCATATGTTCACAGATATGAAAGTGATGTATTCATCCCTGGAAGACTACTCAGTGGCACTATCTCTTTGTAAATTGTGCCAGTGTCCCTACGTTTTAGATCAGAACAGATCATTATTAATGGCATTCAAATATATATATTTGCACTTAAAGTTATAAACTTGACTTAACTTATTTTTGTGTCTTCTTAGGCCTTGGCCGCAACTTTTTGTGACAAGTAGATAATCAGATAGACCAAACATCTGTGTCAAGTAATCACTAGGCCTACATCTTGAAACCAAGTGGCGTGAAGTTCCTTACAAGGCGCCTCAGGGCTACATCGTTGTGTGTGAAACGCTGACCACGCAACACGCACTCAAACGAGACAGGTGTGACTCCGTAGATGTCCTGACCAGCAAGTGGCGGTAGGTTCTGTTGCTAAATCTAAAGTGGAAAGAAAAACCCATTAAAATCCTCTTAGTCGTGCAGAGCATGCATGGGGGCTGCAGTGTGCCGTGCATGGGGTACCAAGTGGCTAGCTGTGCATAAATGGAAATCATTGCTGTGGCTGAGGCTGCCAGCTCTTGATTTGCACTTAAGTCAATTGTAACTGGTTTATCTGTATAATATAATGCATTGTCTTTTAATTTTATACTGTCCCGTGTCCCTCCTTGGCCTCTCTATATAAATTCCAGGCCCTTCACTGAAGGAGAATTTATCTCTGACCGCTGGTGTGAAGGAGAATCCATCAATGTGGGGGGTAATTATCTCTGGCTTTCAGGTTTGGTTGCACACTAGATGAAGATTCTGTAGATTTCACTTACAGAATGCATTATCCTTATAAAGTTTTGGCATTGATCCTCTCTGGTCACATTTGCACAATAAACATGTCTTTGCCATGATAGCATTGGAGCTCATGATCAAGGGTGGCAGAGTAGTTTAACGCAACAATAAGCAAGATATTTATGGGGGGGGGACACTTGTTTTAGCAGCCTAGTTAAGAACAAAATAGGGCTGCAGCGAAGAAAAGCATCACACCCTCACTAAGTGAGACCCGAACACTCACATCCCTTTAGTATCCTTTGGTAAAGTTAGTACAGTAAACATGAGTGTGCAATTTACTGATGTGACATTAATTCTGGATAGAAATAGTTACTTCTTGCTGCCATTTGAAGATGTCAGCTTACATGTAAGGCTTTGGAGACGATTAAAAAAATTCTTGAGTATTTAAGCCTTAAGATGTTGGTATAAAAACATCAGTGGTGTAAGGTGGCGTCTTTACGCCTCCCCAGGTTCTGTATCCAAGTCGTACACTTTCCATCTGTCTGAAAACCATTAGTTGTATTGACGTGCTGTCTGTTAGAGTTAAAACTAGACATTAAGACCTGGCTTTTCCAGGTAGCCTTAAAGTTCTTGCTTAGTCTTAAAATACATCCACTCTCATTTTTCATCTCTCCATTAGCAACAATATCACCTGTTGCTTTAAAGCCTCTCTCCGAGAATCCACTGGTAATTGTGCCATGTTTCTCTTTGGTGAGAATTACAAACACCTCAGTCGACTCCAATTATCTGAACAACGTTAATGGTATTTTTGATGGGATAAATTACGAGCTCTGTGTCGCTTTATAATACCGGTCTAAACTAGATTGTGTTCCTAAAATACAGACAAAGCTGACACATTATCCATCTATTCATACGTCACACATCCATACAGGTCTGTGGCACCAAAATGTGACATACCGTAAATGTCACACATGTCCTTGTCCAAATACTTGGCAGAAGCTCGCTGAAGAAGCACGGCTTCATCAATACTGTTTGAGGGATTGTGCGGCACAGCCCAATCCATGCAGTCAGAGCATCCCTGCAAGACATGAGAGCTTGATCCACAATCGTGACCTGGCCCTTCTCCCTCCACAGCCACCTCTCAGCGGGGGACTGATCTCTTGAGCTATAACTCAAAGGTTTCAAAGGCAGACCTGTATTCTCCATTAAAGAGCCAAAGCTTGAATCAAAAGTCATCATACCTCAGACCTCTTATAGTAAAAAAAATCCTGCATGGAGTTTATGAAGGAGTATCAGCAGCCGCAGAATACCCCCCTCGGAAAAAATGTCAAGTAGGCATTGAACCTACACACCCCGCAAGTGGAAAGTAAAACATGACTGACTTTGAAGAAGATGTGGATAATGTGATTTTATGCATGCTTGTGTGGGTTTATAGAACCTCTTTTTAATCGGTTGGCAGACTTTCACCTGAGCTGAAAACTACCTGCATGTGCTGTGACAACATCCCATCCTCCTTTATCCTGCGTTGTCTCTATTCCTCGAAGTAAAGAAAAGGATCAGGTCAAAGCAAGTGATGAGTTGTGCACTAGCTTTGAATTCTGTCCTTCTTTTGTGTTGTGGCACAGTGGCACTGCTGTGTTATTTCATTGATGGGTAGGCTAACAGAATTATCACCACAGCCAATATGTTGCAGCCAAGAACACCTGGCTCACTTCAGAAGAGAAAACACACAGGAAAGCATTTTCCGAGGCTAAATTGCAAATTGCATTGGTGCTACTTTTCATTCACATTGAAGACATGCTGGTCTTATCACCGCAGTTATTTCCATACCCACGTCTATTTTATTTTTTGGGTATTTGAAAAGAAATGTGTTGTTATTTGTGTTTGTCTTGTATTTCACCTGGTGCTCATAAGTCAATGGCACTGTAGAGCTCTGCTGTCATCGTGACAAGCCTTAGTGTGTGCATACAGTTGACAAAGCAATTTAGTTTTCCTGGTCTGGACGGAGCTCTTGGGCATGCTATCATCTTGAATCAGTAGCAGGCTCTCTCCTTGAGTGCTAAACCTGTGATCCCTGAGAGGTTGATGGCCAGCCATTGACCGGCCTTGTCACGGTATCAGCTCTCATCAACAACAGCCATGTCTCTCTGAGGCTTTCAGTTCACACATTGCAAAGACAACATTTTTTAAGATTATATTTTGGACATTTTAGGCCTTTATTAGAAGGGACAGCTTGAGACGTGACATGCAGCAAAGGGCCACGGTTCCCGAACCCGTGGCCGCAGCTGTAAGGACTTATCCTTACTACATGGGACGCACGTTCAACCAGGTGAGCTATCCAGGCGCCCCTAGGAAGATGTTTTTTACAAAGCAACACACACATAAATTTTAATTTCTGGCACATCTATTAGAGCCCAGAGAGATTTGTGGACAGTATTTTTTTAAGAAGTGTGGGTGTCTGAAGCTCCATTGTAAACCAAAGAAAGCACCTATTTGTATTATGTGCACATATATATCCTTGGCCATCTGTTTAAAACTCATTTGCACCTTCTTTGGGCTTATTAATTCCCAAACATACATATCAGTGGTGCTGCTCTATACCCCTCTTCTCCTCAAACATAGTTCCACTTTTATCATGTTCTCTGACGCCATCTGCTGGATCCTCTTAACATTAATTTCAAAGAAAGTTCAAAGCAACATTGTCCCACTCACTGTAACATAATCAGTACAAGACATATCCTACTGTATTTGTGTGTTTACTTATATCGCAGTTGTAGCTAATAGATAACTCTTCCATATTGTACTGCAGTTTTTGAGAAAGTGTTTCAAAAGGGATCAGCCATAGACATGAATGATCAGGGTTTTTTTTAGCTTTTAAGGTATCTTCATTGAAGCAATGTCTGTGTTTTCAATTGAAAATTGAAAAATTTTTTTTTTCCCTGCTTAAATATGTATTTGTATAAAAGCCCACCAGGCCAAGTGCTGAAGACAAGCCTGGGCCACAAATGCTGTGGCATGTGGCTTTGTCCATGCTTTGTGTGACCCTATGACAATAAACATTATGAAAATAAATAAATATATGGAAATGCAAATGAGCTGTCTGCGTCAAAATAAAAAGCATCTGAAAAGGGTTAGCGATAAAAATGCATGTTTAATACATTTTCAAGGCTATTCATTTGACTTTTGTTATGATTTTAGGTGATATGTTCTAAAAAGGCCTCCATTATATATTTTATAAAATTGTCTTGACTGTATTTTTTCCATATAAATATCTATTACATTTTCTACTGACTCTGTTTAACACAATAGCGAAATGTATCATATCATTCCATAATAATTTTAACCCAATGTGTTAAAATATTATATGCTATAGCTTCTACTTCATGTTAGTATTTTTTTATTTTTATTTTACTGTTATTAGGTCTCATTTTGAACATGTTTTTTTTCTCTTGTGAAGCACCTTGTGACTTTGTCTGTAAAGGTGCTTTATTAAATTAAAGCATTATTATAACTTGGTTATAGATGTGTACAGTAGGCTTCACTGTAAAACCCTAACCACAGTGCCAGGACCTGAGCCAGGTCATCATGCAAATTGAAGAAAGCTTTGCATGCTCCTTAATTATTATTATTTTATTGCTATTTTTATTAGGGGGGGGGGCTTTTTCCCCTTTAATTCAGAATAACTGTGGATAGACAGGAAAGGTGTGGGAGAGAGATGGGGGATGACACGCAGCAAAGCTCCATGTTCCTTAATTATTGAGGAGCACATGAGCAGGTTGCCTGCTGGGGGCGGGGCCTGTCTCTGAGAGTAGAGCTAGGGGCGGGGCCTGTCTCTAAGAGCAGAGCTAGGGGCGGGGCCTGTCCCTGATAGCAGATCCAGGGGCCGGCCAATCACTGAGAGCAGATATAGGGGCGGGGCCTATCCCTCAGAGCAGAGCTTGGGGCGGGGCCTACCTCTGAGAACTGATGGAGGGAGACCAGACCGAAGCGCCGAAGTGCATCTGAACAAGTGGATCATCGCCTGGAGGGACGCGGAGGCTGAAACTTAACTCACTTCTCAAATGGAGATGGAGTAAGCAAAACAAACGCACCTGCTGCAGTAGTCGAAGGTATGTACCATCTTTTCAACCGTTAACAAGTTTGTTGAAGTTTCTGCTTTTTCTGTAGCTATTGTATCTTTCGTGTGTTGGGAGCTGTAGTGTTGTATTTAAGCTGGAAGTTTCTTTTCCTCTCTGTGGTTATCCAGTAACATGAGGCCTTTCAGTGTTACTGGAAGGCTTTCACAACCTTGAAATTATGGTCTGGTCGCTATAGTATAATTGCTCTAAATTGGAGTTATAGAGTCTTGTTTTAGGTGTTTTGAGGAATTGTAAATAAAAACGGGCGCTAAGAAGTCTTAAATGGAGATACGTTAACACTGGGATAATAAAAATGTCGCCACATTTTGTCTTGCCTGGCCCAAAAAACACTAAAAAACTCCCGCTCATCCAAAGCACGTTGTTCTAAAGTCCATTTTTATGACACCTGCACTCTAAAAACGAAACTGACAGTGGGGTTAACCTTTAAGATTAACGTGTGTTAGCCTGCTGGACCACTGCATGCTGTACTGAATGTGTATATATCTCTTTTAGCTAGCTAAATGTCCGTTAAACCAGCATTATGTGTTGCAATGGGGGAAAAAAAGTTTTGGTAAATATGATGATTGCACATTCATCAAGTGGGTCTATTCATTGTCTGCAACTCTGCAAATGTGGCTATGCCCTTAAAATGGACTTTTCCTCAATGTCACCATTGATCTAGCCCGGTTTCCTTTAGATGGAAATAAAGATGTGAAACTGTACAGTTATTATTTGTTAGCCCTGTCACACACTATGCATGCTGGGATAGACTCCAGCCCCCTGGTGACCCTTGATGGATGTTTGGATGCTTACTTTTTTAGTAGCATAATGCAATGTTGGACTTTTTGATATGTTCACTTTTCAGCAGATGTCATCCTCTGTTATTTCTCTTAAACACCACATTACAGGGATATGTTATATCTCTAGGAATAAAAGTATAAAACAAGTAGATATAACACAGTAGTTACAGTTTGGACTGTATGGCAAATACAATGTCCGCCTTAGCCAAAACCTTTATACTATTGTCTCCTTTAAATTAGACATTAACAAAGGAATTTCCCCACTGTGGGATGATTAAAGTATTATCTTATCTTATTAAACAAAAAACCATATTTGCTCAAATTCAAGCAGTCCACTACATTGCGTGTAAAACTGAGAGTCTATTATCTCGACAGATCCACCATCACAAGAAGGACACGGTGTGTCAGTTTTATTCGCGTAAAGAGACGCTCAAACTCTGACTCGATTTTCCAACTTCATTCTTCACACAGATTTAGTTGACACTTGTATTTTGTTTGGAACTCCTATTGCTGCAACACAAACAGAATAAACTTGTTTGTGCAGATGCGCCTTATGAATAATGTTGACTCCAATTGACTTATTGTTGTCACCAGGAAAACTGGTACGCTGGTATTTTTTTGCATGTTAATGTCAAACAAAAATGTTTCTCCCCGACAAACTCTGCGAAAGTTTAACTACTGTCAATATTGATATAATGCTGTAAAAAGAGACGGAACATTTTTTATTTAGAATTCAGTAGCAGCCCTTCCTTTCAGTAAGAGAGAGAAGATTTTGTCTTTAAGCTGGCAGGTTAAGGTAATAAAATCACAGGCCTACTTGTACCATTAATAGTTATTAGAAATTCATTTTTAAAGACAGTTTGAAATTGAACAACCTCCAAGAGGGGCGGGCACTGGGACTATCGAGGCATCGTTACTAGAAAAGAGGAGTACCTTTAAAGATTTTCATCCCTCCCTCATGAGAGCGTTTGTGCATAGCATGGCAGTAGGCAGTGGATATAATGAGGGCTTTAACAACTCAACTTAACATCTCTTTCCCTTTTGATCTTTGTGATCCCTTCTGAGTTACTCAGATAAACCCCGAGGCTATCCATCTGCCAAGAAAGACTGAACCGATAATGAATGAACTTTAAAGTTAGTAAGTGTACCACGCTGACATTGGGCAAACATTTGAACATCCATCAGGAGCAATACTGTAAATAAGTGATTTTTTCCCCCCCGCAAAAGTGAAGCAACCCTGTTGATGCACCAATGCATAAGAACATAGTCACCTCACTGTAACTGGATATGCATGGTGTTCACCTCCACTGGTCTCTCGTTGTTTTCAGAGGCCACACTGGCTGCATGTGTTCAGCATTGAGCCCCTCCCTCCCCAGGTGGATAATAGGCACCAGATAATGAAACAGGTGCAGATTGTCAACTTGTTTGCAGCTCTTAAAATGGTCCTTTCTGTATGTGTGTTCATAACACAGGCCCAGAACTGTGCAGAGAACAGGTGACCATTTGAATGATTATTATACACTGTAGACAATGGCTTTTTTATCAGTGTTTTCTGATCTGTTATGTGAAGTTATAAAAGGATGACAGCCTTGATCCCATGCTAGGTTGTCATTATGCAAAGTCTTTCCACTTTGTATTCAAGAGATTTGTAAATGTTTAAATAGCGCTCTCTGTAACGGCGCTTAAAGGTGCTTCCTCTCTGAGCATCTAGAGAAAACAGATACGTGAAATGCACTTAAGTGGCACGTTCACACACACTTATGTTTTCTCACTGGAAGTTGTTAGTCTTTAGTCTGTAGCCAGCATCAGTTCCCACAGTGAGCTGTTTGTTTGTCTACTTGTTGCATCAGTGTGCTATTCAAGAGTCCATGAGTCTAGCTGGAATTAACCTTCAGCTGCTTTGTGCTAACTTTAGGGCCCAATATCAATTATTCACCATGTTCTGCTCTGCCTGTGCAAATCTAAATGTGTCTCACCATGGAAACAGCCTTCTGTCTCAGCCAGAGGGCGTTTCAGCGGCTGCGGACTCCATCCTCGTTTCTCAGTCCAGGCAGTCCTGCTCCACATTCTGACACATGCGATGAAACATAGGACAGCATTACAGTTGGAAGTAGATGTTGTTTTAACCTAAATCAACTAGTATTTGGTTAATTTTGTCATATAAAAGTAATAATCACTGAATTTCCACATTACTAATAGTGGATTTGCTCTAGTTGTTTTTTGTTTAACTTCAGTATTCTTGGATGCATAAAGCACAGTTATGTGGTCTAAAGGGTGTTTTTTGCTAATTAACCTTTTGTTTCTACATCAATGTTAGGCCATAATTGTAATAAACTTGTAAGTTGCTATAATATATAATAACCATTGCCACAATATGAAATGCTGTTGATATAGCGCAAACAAATCAACAACATTTTACACAAAGAAAGTCTAGCTTTGATCAGCTAGTTTTCTCAAACTTGAGAGTTTTTGTTGTTTATTGTTGACATATTAAAATATTGCACTATGGTTCATTAGATTGAGAAAGTTATATCAGCTCCAACAATTTTTTGGTAAAGAGAGATGAATAAAAACCCAGTTACACGCATTTATTATCTACTGAATGATGACTGGGAGTGCTGGTATTCAAAGTGATGGACTGCATTTTAAGATTCAGGTCATTTATTGACAAGCAAGTAGGCCTAACTGTGTGTCATGTGTGTGGAAATGTGGGTTAACTGCATGGCTGATTACAGTTGCCTCAGTGTAGTTTTGACCAACACTAGAGGGTGCACTATTACTGCAACATCCTTTGCCAACTCCTGTCATTTACAGTTTTTACTACAGTATACAGTAGCATGTGTGTCAGGTGCCTAGAAGCGGGTTTCTCATTGTGTAAGATTTTTATTGTTATTAATTCTAACAAAAACTAAACATTAATATGTTGAAGAATGAACTGTAAGTGGCACAAGATGCAGTACATAATGGAGCCCTGGGAGCGGGGTCAACAATTTCTGATAAAATAAAAAAATAAAATTAAAATCTTAAACATTTATACCAAACAGAAAGTTAATCACTTTAAATGTGCACATTCAGATGCTTGATCAGCTGAGCAGGCTCATTTGAAACTGGATTAGAGTGAGCGTACGCAGGTGTGACTGATTTGAATCGGTCTGATTTTGTTTTAGTGGATAATATACATGTTGTGTGTATAATAACACAGATTCTTACTGTTGGTCTACTGGCTTTGGATCATTTCGTTCAACCCCAAACACAAAACATGTCTGTAAATGTTATGAAGACATGGATTATTTACTATAACAACAACATGATGATTCTTGTCCCGAGGACGTTTTGAAGTAGGTCAGGACTAGGGCTGCACAATTATTGTGAGCTACGATAGTGCAATATCCAAATCGCAGGGCAGCGCAATATTTGTTTAAGGTAAAATATGTGTCACGCTATTCTAAAATAAAGCACTGAGGTGCTGCAGAGACGTCCCGGCCTACAAATCGTATCCTACAGACTTTGTTTGGTACAGATCCTCGCAAAAAATCCCACTTCAATCATTTTCTAATATATCTTTTCAATAAAAATGAGAATAATGATACAAAAATGATCATTCCCTCCAATATTGTGAATCATATCGCAATCGCAATATCAGTCAAAACAATCGCAATTAGATATTTTCCTCAGATCGTGCAGCCCTAGTCAGGACCAGGCTCATAGCTTATTGTAATTCAGGCTCCATTACTCTGCAGGTGTGGTTGAAAACATGATGAATGTACCTTGTTGTTTTGACGATTTTCTAAAGTGTGCTGCTGCAGCAGCATTCCATTGAAAGTGTTTTCTTTAGGCTACCTTTTTTTTTTCACAGGTGGATGACAAGTGAATTTACAGCTGGACTCATTAGATTGAAGGAAAACGTGTTGCCAGGGGCTCCCTGTTGTGCAGCTATTTTCTTTGACATAGCTCGGCTCTGTATGTTCACAGTCAACCAGAAAGTTAATCACATTTAGGCTTGATGTTTGACGTTTTAAGTGTGGCCACATTGTGTTGCAACACAAATTCTTGGAAAAAAACAACACATCAGCGATGTAAAAGAGAGCGTATAGGCTGGTTGTTCCATGTCCTAACTGGTTTCTTCCTAAAACAGAAAACGCCTTCACTTCACGTGCATACACAGGGTGTTTGTATTGCTGATGTGGGTCAGACTTGGAAAAACTGGTTCATGTGGAAGGTGTGTCCAGTTAGTTTTCACTTCAGCGGTTGAAATGAGTCGCAAGCTGTGTGACTGGTTTTTTTTGGATTTACGTCTCACTTATTATTCCTTGATGGTTTTACACCTTTCACTCATTTCCTCAACGACACCAGCCATAAACAGCAAGACGGAATGCAGTGAGAAGACAACATGGGCCTTAGCACAGAGGACTGGATATAGAAGAAAGTGCTGGGAAAGTGCAGATGTTTGTGTACTGGATTGATGAGGACACTGAGGACATTTGTCAGTGCACGTATGGGATGTAGTTCTCTTTCAAACATCTCCAAATGTGAAGCCCAGTTAAATTTTCTTATATTTGCTGGTACTGAGCACACCATTATTTAAGAAATTAGTTTGCGCCTCATTACCGCTGCCAGAGGCAAGACATGTGTGTTTAGACTTTGATGTGTGGACTCCAAGACAAACACAGGATATTTATACATGAATGCCTCGTGGGCATACAGTAGGCGGGGATGTTGTAGCTGTCAGAACAGCCTCTTTTCCCCTCTCCCTCCCTTTTTAGTTGTGACTTTGCCCCTCTCTTCTCTGCCTCTTGCCTTTTTGCTGAAAAGAGGAGGGCCTGCCTAAGTAATCCAATACCTGCCCAATTCATGAATGTTACTGTAACTTGCTGAACTGCCCTGACAAGTGCAGGGGTTAAGACACATTAGTAGACCGAAGCCAACAGCTCTGGCTGCATCTCTGCACGGCAGAGATCTGCTGCCTAACCAGGAGACGTTTGTAAGGAAGGAAGAGGAAGAGAGAAAAAATAGACATTACACTTACAAAAGAGGGGAAAACCTGGCACAGCTTCCCAATGACTTCTTTGGAAGAATGATAGAAGTTGCTGTGGGCTCCCCGCCATCCAACATGTCTTTAAAGGAGAGTGCAGTGAGAGACATGGCTGAGAGTGAGACAGATTGCTCTGAGGGTCTGGATGAGGTTGTCATGGGGCGCATTGCCAGCTTACCCCTGGATCCATTCCCACCCAGGGACTTTAGAGGGAAGTTTAAAAAGATGCGCCATAAGAAGAGGCCCACCATTCTTGAAAGTAAGTACTGCTTTGACTCTGTGAAGCTGTGGTAAATTGCCTCAAGAATTCACTTTTTCATCTGGAAGAAATGTGTTTTTTGAAAAGTGTGGTGCAGAGGCAATGCAAGCATCTCAGCTACTACTACCATCACTTTGTGAAATACCTCACCTCCGCATTGTATTTGTCACACTCACCTAGGAATCTGATGGCTTGTTAATAATGGAGTCAGACGGTGCAAGAGTACATCACACTATTTTCTATATTATGTAGTGAGCTCGTTGTGAGAAATTAACTTTCTATCTGACCTCCCAGTCCTTATGTCTTTAGTAAAATGAGCAACAAGCAAACCCTAATGACTTGAAATAAATAGGAATATTTAAGACCATAATATGTGACCAAAAGAGAGGAGAAGATGAAGAAACTAGGGGCGCCAGGGGCAGAGAGTTGGAGTAAGAGGGAGTGTTTGAGCTTGATAACCACAAAGATGGCTGAACTGGACAGACATACCTCACATTCCTAACCTTCATCAGAGCCTGATAATGCTTTTAATAAGTGCTTATTGTGTCAGAGGCGTCGTCCTCCCAACTCCCAGTTAAGGAAAAAGGTTTTCAATCTTCTTTGTGATCAGCATCAAGATGATTTATTCATCTGTTCCACATGAACGTGGCTGCTGCGGAAGCTGCCAATAAACAGACCTGTAAACCCGGTAATTTATGGAAGTATTACTGAAGAGGTTTTCTGCTTAAGAAGTGACACTGATCCTATCCAATGTGCCAGCAAACTGGCAGTGCTTTTGGAAGCAGTTATGCGGCCAAGTTTAGAGCTATTTGGATAAGGTGTTCCATGAACATTGTATTTAAGCCTCTTCAGAGTGACAACAGGTTTGACATTTTAATGATATCCACTCCAGTTCCTGCTGTTACGTTGTGGTGTGATACAAATGATCAAGTTGTCTTCTTTTGCATATTCGTTACATATTCTTCTGATCTGCTTCGATAGTTTAGGAAACAGTCCGCTTCATTGCTTTCTAGCACGGTCACCTCAAATCTCTCTGAGGAACGGGTCTATTGAACAAGTTCTTAATAGTGCTGTCAAACAATTAAAATATGTAATCGCATTAATGTAATTAATGTAAGTTTTATCTATTTTAAATGTCCCTTGATTTCTTTTTGTTGTATTAGTTTTTGTCATTTTAATGCTCTTATCAACATGGAAAAGTGGATCGGCTTGCTTTGTGCAAATGTTTTTTTATTGAAAACATCACTGGCATATAGCCTGCTGTAGTGTTCAATTTCACACTACCATTCTCACTTGGAGAAAATAATGTAACACTGACCATCAATAAAAGGGTGTAAATAATACTTTGACGGGGGGAAGAATTGGACGTGTTGCGATGATAGCTCAGTTTACAACGACAAAACACACAGATCACTTTGGTCTTGTCAATGGAACATTAGGGCACTTTTAAAAAGTCCATTAACGTAACGTAATGTTACTACTCTTTGGCCCAAACGGCGTGTGTGCGGCGTGCCTGTTGTTTTGTTTCCAGTCTAGCTAGATCCGATGTGGTGTTGTAGTTTTTCTAACATTACTAGTTGTTGCAACAGCATGTGAAAAAAACTACAAAGTTTGCTAGGCTAAAAAGAACGTTAATCTTGCGATAAAAAAAATTGACGCCGTTAAAATGGGTTTGCGTTAACGCCGTTAATAACGCCTTTAACTGACAGCAACTAGGTATTACTGCTTCTCAAATAACAGGAGGTTTGGAAGAGGGGGGGCTCTTACTGGACAAGTCGGGCTGACCAGATCATAACTGATGGATAAGTCAAGGAAGTGGACTGTGTTTTTCCAGTGTTTGTAGTATCCATTTTGGGCTGATCTCTGTTTGCTATGACCATATTAGGCCATATGGGCCAATTGCCCATAATTAGTCAAATTTGCTCAAATTAGACTCGTACTCCTTATCGCTGTTTATGTAGAATGTTGTACTGAACCATATTTTGTTGGCAACCAGGATGACATACACAGTACATGTAATAGGTGAATGTTTTTTTTCTTTTTCTGAACATGCCCAGATCATATCTTATATAAGATATCTTATATAAGATATGATCTGGGCACAGTGAGCCCAGCTTACTGCTTACTGGTAATTTGTATTGATTGTAGAGTTTGTGCTCTAACCCTCCGAGTGATAACGTACAGCCCAGATTAAATGCTGATATGGGCTCATTGTGTTAGGGCTGGGAGATTAATTTATTTACGCAGAAATAGAAGAAGCTATAATGTTCCTCAGGCTTTACCTGTGTAGCTGTTAACTTGCTTCATTTTCCTAAGGCTCAGGCTGTTACAAGACACCACAGATAAACTTTGTAAAACATAGTATAAACATATGGATTTGCATGAATAGTAGGAAAATAGGAAGTTGCGCAACTATATCATTGCCTTGTGTGTTACGCACATCTGTTACAAGTCAAAGTCCTGCATTGAAAATGTTACTTTTGTAAAAATATGCAAATATTATCAGGAAAACATACGTGAAATATTAAAAGGAAAAGTACTCAATGCAGAAAAATCCTCACATTTTAGAAACCATCCAAACTGTTCTATCAATTAACTAATTGTTTAATGATCTAATTGTTTCAGCTGGACTTGTAGGCCGTTATATATTTGGGTACTTTCATTTAATGATTATTTAATAATTAATAAAACATCAGATGTGTAAAGTGACTAGTAATTAAAGCTGTCAGATCAATGAAGTGGAGTAAAAAGTACAATATTTCTCTCTGAAATGTAGAAGTAGAAAGTGGCATGAAAAGAAAAGACTCAAGTAAAGTACCTCAAATATGTAAATGAGTTTAGTACTTAAGTAAATGTTAGTTACATTCTGCTACTAGAGAGCTGTTCTCAATCTAAGCTCGTGTAGTTTCAGTATTAGTAGCAAAGCTTAGCCACAATGTTTTTTTTCAGTGTCAATACTGTCCAAAGGTTTTTATTCTTCAATTTATTTATTAATAAACTATTTAACTTCTGAAATTACATGTCAAAAAGAATAAATATAGGTAAAAGTGACAAAAATGTACAGTATTTACCCTTTAATGCAGATTAATAAATGCAACTTGTATATTAAAAGGAAGCTCTCTGACTCCATTACCTTGAGCATTCATCAGGTTTTTGTAGATTATTTTTTCTCTTTATTATAGTAATAGTGGGTAGACTTGAAAGGGGAGAGATGGGGGATGACACGCAGCAAAGGGCAGCAGGTCCGATTCGAACCTGGGCCGCTGCAGGACTCATGGGGCAAACGCTCTAACTGGGCGAGCTGGATGCCGCCCCACGTTCATCAGTTATGGCATGACAAAATGAATGAGTGTGTCAGGAAGCGTAAAAAGTTGCAAACACAACCCTCATACATCATGGCACAAGTCACAACAGCACTTTTGTGTAAGCTGGTGCCCAAACAAAAACAAAGTCACTGCTGTGGGAAAGGAGGGTAGGAGTATGTACACAGGCATGCTGTAAGGAGCAGCCAGGCAGCACTGTCTCGGGTATATTCAACACACCTGAGGCCCTGACATGTGAGTTTACCAAACACTGCAGCCAGTGATGGCTTCTCCATCACAGAGTGTATTATGCAATGAAGGTCAAGTGGCTGTTGCTTGATGGACAGACTGAGTTCTGATAGGATTATACTAAGAGTGCTCAGGGGCAGTAGAGGAAGGGGGATTGGAGGATGTGCTTTATACTCCATATGGTTGATGACTTCCATCTGAATTTTACATAGCAAAATGTTGGATGTTGGATTGAATTGTTACATGTCCCGGAAAAGCAACAAGGGTGTTTCTTATTGTTTACATTAATTCAGGCGATAGTCAGATTAATTTAACAGCATCCATGAAATGAGAAAATTCCACTGCTTTGGCTCAAAATACAAATGCAGAAGTGTTTAAATCCAAATGTAGTGTGTTTTCCCATTTCAGCATGTCTGCAATACATCTTTTCTAATCTATTGATTCTTTTCTGTCATGCAAACAACAGTAATGATGGGAAAACTGCTGCATGATTCAATAGATAATAAATGATAATGTTAGTGCTGAAACTATTACCCAAGTAATTCATTAATCATAGTATTGAACTGGTAGGTTAAAAAAACAATCACTTCAAGGAAATTAATTACTTTGTTAATTGTCATTTATTTGTGTTTTCTGTGTTGTTGACTTTTCTTTTAGCATTTTTAAATGTATACTTTTGGACTGATTTTCAGCCGGAATAAGCAAGTTGAATATGTCACCTTGGACTCTGGAAACGTTTTCTCTATTATTTAATATTTTGTAGATATAGTGATTAATCAAGTAATAAATAAATACAGATAGTTTGCCCCCTAATGATTAAAATAGTACCAAAAATGTGTGAACAACCAAAGAAATGCACAATATTTGACATTTTATTTGACAAAGTCGGTGCACATAAAAGGGTTAAAAGCCAGCGGTCAGCCCTAGATCCCTTGTTTGCAATAAATCCCCTCTGCTTGCTGATCACTTTAGTGTCTTCTGCTTTCCACTGCTCTCCCAGATGTTCCCTGTTATGTGTCGCACTTGCTGCGTTCTCTGTCCCCTCCGTCAGTGGTGGTGGCCTGTCAGATGCTCCCAGTCACGCAGAAAGACGCACAAACCCAGCACTGTCATCGTTATCCGGCCCTGCACACAGACAAACAGTAGTTATTATTAACTGCACTCCGCTAAGAGGATTGCTTCCTGCACTCTCAGCCTCCGCGCAGTTATTTAAAGGCAGCTTGCATTGCCGCCCACTGCCTGCCATAGCTTCAGAGAGAGAGAGAGAGAGAGAGAGATGTTGATAGAGTGTGAAGGGAAGGAGAGCGAGAGGGCTGATAGCCAACAACAGGACACAAGAGGAGGGGTGAAGCTGTGCTAGTGTGTTTACTCAGGGTCTCATCAGCACAACATTGTGTGCGTCACAGAGAGGTGACAGCAGGCGCTACCTGCTGGTCCCAGCTCAGCTGCTGCTGCTGCTACTGGAGGGAAACTCAACAGAAAGCGGCAGCCATGGCCAGTCAGCAGGACTCTGGCTTCTTTGAAATCAGCATCAAATCCTTGCTGAAATCGTGGAGCGGCAGTGAGTAGCAGTTTGTCTCTTGGTGTTGTGGTTTTTTTCCTCAGCAAGCTGACAGAGCTGACGGACTGGCTGAGACTGCAGCTCTAAGGGGAACCTGACTTCATAGCCTCTTTTTCCTGTTGTGGTCTGTGACGAAGATGTGCTGTTGCTTGTTGTAGATGGAGCTAAGTGGGATTTTATTGGTCAGCACGCCAGTTGCTGCAAACTTGGAAGCATCATACTTTTAGCTGTAGACATAACTGTCCAAGTATCTAGCAAGAGTTATTGGCTGAGAAGAAGTTCCACACTATACACACATGCACACAGGATCGCAGTACAGTTACCATTGCCCAGATTAATACTGTAAGTTCTACTGATGGTGATTCAGCATCTCATTCCTGTTCCTTTTCTTTCAATTCTAGCCTTATTCTTCTTTAGCCTGTGACTGTCTGATAGAGTTTAAATAGCTCTTATTAAGTGCGAGAGCACAGTAATAGGATTAGTGGAGGTTCAGCTTGTTCTGTCTAGAGCTCACAGCTCCACTGGCTCCCATCGTGGCCCATAAGGATGGGATAGGATGCCTCTCTGCATCTGATTAGAAATGTTCCGATCGCCTCCGATTCTGCCTAAAACGCTGGAATCAGTATCAGGAAGTCCTGGAGTTTATACACCAATCCGATACCACGTAATAAAGCCCTAAAGAAAATCTACGTTAAAGTAGTTTATTTATGTTCTTTTTCTGTTATAACTGACTGTCAAACTGGATGATAAAAGAAAATTCTGTTGCGCTCAATGTTTGTGTTTGTTCATGTTTCACAAAGAGTTTAACCCAAGCTAGATTTACAACAAAGATAAAAAATCATATCACATCCATATAGGGATAGTAGTATACGGTTGTTAAAACATAATAAAATATATGACACACTGGTAGAGGATCAGTACTCGGTATCGGCCCATACACAAGTTCAGGTATCAGAATCGGTATTCTGAAGCAAAAAATGGTATCAGACCATCTCTAGATCTGATCGTGGCATAATTCTGATTAATGTATTTAAGATATGAGAGGTGAATTGTGAAGATGGACTCTCATTTTGGAAGAAAAACAAACAGCCAAAATCAGGAAGTGGCACCTTAGCCAATGCAACATTTGCAGTATATATTCCCAAATACAATTTGGCAACTAAAGCTATATCTGACAGATAACTATGATTACAATCTAAAGTGAATTATGCTAGCAAGTCAGGCAGTGGTAGCTTGTGCATATCTATTGAACCTGAATGAAAAGAGATACCATAGAACATGCTGTCCTTGTTCACACTCCCAACATTGAGCCATCTCCTGATGATGTTGCATAATCCTCAGAGTGGGTCACTGTGCTGATAAAGGCACAGGCACTCATAGTGTAATAACAATATCACAAACACAGATATCAAAACACAATATCAAAATACACAATATCAAACACAGAATTTCCCTTTGGGGATCAATAAAGTATTTCTAATTCTGATTCTGAAATCACATCAGACTGACCCTCATCGTCTTGCTGAATCCAAAATACTGACTGAGTGGTTGGCTGATTCTCGTCACTTGTACCTGGGTTTTTATCAATATCCATTTTGTTTATTTACCCATTCATGGTTATTAACGTTACGCTTAGTAACGTTTATTCATGTCATTCTTACATTATAGCTGCAGTCTCCCCAACATAATTATGTTTTTCTTGATTTGATTTGTTTTGGTAGCTGACCAGTTAGCTAGTGAGCCAGCAAGCCAGCAGCTAAAATCACACTATCACAACATATTTCACATATTAATGTCACCTTTTGGATGGTTTCAACACTGGGCGACTTTACTCAAGGAGGCTGAGAGATGGGTGGGGATTGCGGGGGGAATCTCCGGGACGGCAAGGACATTTTATGGCTGTTGTCGGCAGCAGAAGATCTCCCAGCTGCCTGGAATGATGTCCCCCTGCACTTTGCTGTAATTTTCCCTAGTCGTGTTTGTGTTTAACCCACCTTTTTCAGGTTAATTTAGCTAACTGCAAAGGGTGAAGAAATTTGGCAGGGAGGAGATGTTTGGCATAAAACTGGTAGCCTAACGGAGACGTAGCTAACGATGTTCTGAACCTGGTTCCTGGTTCTGATATGGTCTGTTCCCGATGCTTCAGTTGTTAGCACCCAGCACTGGAGTGAAGTTCTGGCCGAGTTCGGATTGCTGTAATGATAGTGGCTGGCTGCTAGCTGACTGGAGGCTAACAGTTACTAGCTAGCTATATGTCCCGGGGCTGTTGTCAGTTGTCATCTCCAGTAAGGTCTCTCTGCGCCAGGGGAGTGAAGCAGACAGTCCGGGGTGTGCTAGCTGGCTAAATTTGCATTAGATTAGTCGTCTATCTATACAGCTAACCTTACTGGTGGACTATTATTTGTGAGTTAGCCCAGTGCTGGTAACCATGGTCAAAACAATCATACTAAAAATAACTTTATGAGCGTGTTGAATGATGTTGTAACCGCATAATGTTACCCACCAAGCATTAGCATTAATGCTACTTATCAACCAGCACATGGTAGTAACGTTAAGCTGGATCGATGTTGAAATGTATCCAAAAATAAGGTCTCTGTTGTATTACTGTGTTGCAAAGTGGCATGTAGTTAATCACAAAATGATGCTGTGTGGCAAAGAAGGAGTATTTCTTTCTGTGACGTAGGTATCATCTGGGTGACCGCTTTCTGACGGAAGTTACGAGTAACTAGAGGGTGAAAGGTTATATGACGCCACTGACAAGTGACTAAAGGAAACGTCCCATGTCAAAAAATAAAATAACAGATTTCTCTGGGTTTGAAATTTGGTGGAAACATTTAGGATAGTCTAAGAACACAATTCATAAAAAATCTATAACATAGGTATGGTCGTTTTTAGACATTTTAATGCAGAAATGTTACATATTGTACCTTTAAATCGCGAAAAGGGGTGAATGGAGATTGTGATTTTATACCGATTAATCGTGCAGGCCTAGCAGCAAACCTATGCATTTCACATTTTCATTAAATGCATGTATGGGATCTCCTAGTCTCATCTCTCTGCTCCCATTTGCACAAGCTGTTCTGTAATGAATCACAAGATGGCAAGAGAGACAGCGTTGTTAATAGAAACTGATCTGACAACACTAGGATTCCAGACATATTAGATACTGTTTGCACCGTGACCACAAGGTAAACAAAGTCAAGGTCCTTTTAGACAGGGGTCTCTCATCAATCAGTGTCTCCAGTTCTAATAAAACAGTAACAACTAGCAGCACACACAGAACTGGCATTGTGCAGCAGCAGCGTCAGGTCTGGTGTTCAAATTGCCTGAAGGCCGGTCCCCCATCAGCCAATCAGAGCAGGAGATGAGCTGCAGTAAGCCGAGTGCTCCTCTGATGAGTAGTCAAACATGTTGTTCAGTTGACTTATTTCTGTTATGAAATGCTATTGTGCTCATTAGAGCTGCACGCTATGAGGAAAATATACTAAATGCAATATTGTTGTTGAATATCGCTGTCACGATATTACTCGCAATAAATAAACAGATATTAAAATGTACTGTAGTTCAGCTGCTTTCAGTATTCTGTTAAAATCCTGCAAATTACCGTGCGCTTTAAAGTGTTGTTTTCTGCTGATACTCTCTTTCAAATAACTCAAATCTCAAAGTGTCTTTCGTGATATGTTGCAGCGTTTTTACAATCTGTTCAATGCGTAATTTGATATTGTGATAACCATAAGAAAAACAAGATATTGTGCAGCCCTTGTGCCCATTTTCTGTTTAGTTAAGTTGTTGTTTCTGTCACATTTGCGGAGTTTTTTAATTCTTCTTCCGTGTAATAGCCCGGTGCAACTGTGTGTGCGCAGTGCAATGCGTGTGCTCTATTTTTGGGGAGCTAAAAATAGTGTTTCAACAGTGAATGAAATTGCAGAAGTTATACATAGACAAATCTCTTCCGTTAAGCTGAAAGAGACAGATGCGGGCGTTTCTACGGGGACTCATATAAATGAAACACTCTCTCACAGCAGGCTGTGGTTTCGAGCATGATGTCAGCGTGCTAAAAAAGGCCCGATGGTCAGTTTGAGACTGACATTTTAATCTGCTTTTCACAGAGCTCTGTAATCACTTTCTCGCTATCTCCACTCTCATAGTTTTTGGGACACTCAAACTCTGACCTTGTGGTAATGTATTAGAATTGGGATATTGTTGCTCCATTAGCTCCAGCTGTTGCTTCCTCTTTTGATAAATTTAAGCAAAAATAGTTCAGCTTCAACTCTAGACAGCATTCCAGGATCTAAACTGAGTCAGAGATTAAATGTAAGCTCTAGTGACTTCTTCTGTTTTATTTTAAGATGGAAATATAGTCAGTGTGTGGCACATCTGGCTGATACAGTAACTGCTTGTTTCATTTGACCTAACATTTTATGATCTAAACCAGAAAAACAACATTTTCATGCTCATTACGTTATATGACGCAAACATTTTTATTAAGTCTTATTAACCTTTAGTGGAGGGCGGCACCTATGAACAGTGTCCCTATATCCAGCCTAGTAGTATACATAGTACAGTGGTGAAGGAGAGTTTAAAATAGTACTCTCACAGAAATGCAGAGTCAATGTTTCTCACAGCAGCTGGACAATGCACTCCCAACGGTCTATGTTGACATTGGAATTTCTAGTCCAGTTAAGGAGGTCAATGGTATCTAAATATCCACCCACTCTGTTCACAAACGACTGCCGGAGTAGTTGTTTACACAGTGGGACAGTCTCCGTGGATGCATTTAGTCAACTGCATTCTTTGTACATGTGTGTAAGGGTGTGTGCAAGAGGGACACTTGTAGCCTGTTTGCATTGTCCTCTCGGGAGCACCACCATGCCCAGGGTGTTTCCAGCTTGGCGATGATGTAAGGCACACTGTGCCCGAGCTCCTTGTTTGCAGAGTCACATGTCACGTCTGAGTCTCCGTGCAGCGCCCAGAGCAACAGAAAGGGCTTGATATGCACACTGGCTGCTTTCTTCACCTCCCATATCCAGTTTAATTAATCTACATGGGAGAATTTAGATAAAAGTATATGTCGATTTAAGTTTATCAAACCCGCTGTGCCCTTTAAAACGTTCGTTAAATCAGATGTTTTCATCCAGTCTAGAGCTCCACAATATATCGTTTTTTTTATTATCATCGTGATACCGATTCTGATACCTGAACTTGTGTATTGGCCAATACCGAGTACTGATCTGATACCAGTGTGTCATATATTTATATCCGATCAGTGTATAAACTCCAGTACTTCCCGATACCGATACCAGCATTAGTATCGGAA
This sequence comes from Etheostoma spectabile, assembly GCF_008692095.1. NCBI lineage: Eukaryota > Metazoa > Chordata > Actinopteri > Perciformes > Percidae > Etheostoma > Etheostoma spectabile. The sequence goes on along the minus strand of NC_045735.1, from coordinate 20,618,071 downwards.
CATCTCTAGTTGAAAGAGAGTGTCAGTTGAAAACTGCACTTCAAAATGTAACTGTCTTCCTTTTTTATTAGTGTATGTTCAATTCAATGATCAATAAAATAATGTTGGAAATGATTTTTTTCTTCTTCTTTTTTATTTATCAAGGAATTTGCTGTATTTTAGCAGAGAACTGAAAGCAGCAGAAAGGCAGAACTGAGTTGACTTTTGTTTATTTATCGTAGACAATATTGTTAACACAATATTTAACAATGTTATCACAGATTTTCCTCATATCGTGTGGCCGTAATCCAAAATCTCTGTTGCTGGGAAAATACTTAAAAATCGGATATTTTACTGATATGCTGAGTAAAGTGATTAAAGAAGTGATGTGTGCCGAAGTGGCTGGTCAACAATGGTGTTTACACTCCGGTGGTCTGGCCCTCGTGCTTTAGCATGGTGGAGGAAAGGGGAGGGTTGCTCTGTCAGTAGTATAGTGTGTGTGTTCCCTGGGATAAATATAGTCACACAGCTATGCCACCATAGCATGTTGGACCTCATCATTGCACTGTGCCTCAGCTAAAAATTCCTGCCTGACCTTCACTCTTGGAAGGCACCGGTTGGTCACAAGGCTAGAAGAAGCCATAGCAGAAGCAGCTCAGAGAGAGAGAGAGAGAGTGAGAGAGTGATTGCGTGGTCTCCTGTACCAAACACTACTCCCACTTTTTAAAACACACCCGCTGTTGGCTCTGTGCGCCATGGAAACTATGCCCAGCAGGATAGTGCCAGCTGACACACAACAAGACATGGACGTTGGTGGATTTTACTAACAAGCATTTGCCTTGATTCAGGACAACCCTGGATACCATATCCTCCTTCCCCACAATGGACGGGACGGCTGTGTGCTGGAGTAAGGCCAGCGTCATCAGCTTCATCAAGGGCCTGGGTAGGTGCTGAGTTGCCGCCAGTGAGGGAAGCATGTTCTGAAAGCCGTACGAGATCGTCACACATGCTGCGCATTCCTGGAAAGATATCCAGGAGAAGAAGACTTGTTTACTGGTTCTACGGCGTTTCTCCAGCTTCTCTTGCGCAGCTTTGTCAGAGCTGCTCACTCACACTGTACGGCCTCTGAAAAATGCTGATTGGCACTTTGCTTAACTCCTGTCTCTGCTGATGTGTATCTAAGTTCCTTGTTTTTTGTGTGTGTTAAGCAGTTTCCTTCCACTACCTGTGAAGTGGTAATAATTTTGAGTAAAGCACACAGATAATTCATTAGAGCCTTTTTTATGAGCTCAACCTTTGATCTGCAAGAAGATAAATTTTCCTGCTTTTGAGTACTCTTTTGGCAGACTTCAGAAGTCACTAAATTACATTGCCAGTTACCTGGTTCCTCTGTTTAATTCACACTGTAGTTTTCTTGTCACAACATGACTACATGAACATAAATTACTTCAATTTCAATATTCATTGGGTCTGCAAGCTCAAACATGATGTACAGGCCTACAGTATACTTGCTGCTTCTACACTGATTCAAAATCGGGATGATATATTTTTTAAATAAATATCCTCCTTTTAAAAATAAATATTTGTATCTTACATTCACTTAATTCGGCATTGAGAAATCTCTGATTATGACGGTTACACTTTGCATTAAATGCAGCAACTGGGGTCTTTTCATAAACTGTATTTTGTCTTAGTAAGCTCTAACCAAACCAGTTTTTTAACAGGGACTTTAAACTATTTTGATCCATTAACAAGCAAAGAAAACAAAACTTACGCTCACAACAAAGCCTGGTGTTTGCTATGTGACTTTGACAGATGTAATGTGCCCCTGACACCGTGCAGGCTGTACTCTGCTGCTGATGTGATTTCTGTCCAGTCACATTTATTTATTATATGCACACTGCACACACACACACACACACACACACACACACGGATAGACACTCAGAATGGAGTAGCTGAAGGAAATGTGCTTCTCATTGTGAGGCAGTTAGTCTCTTCTGTCCTGTTTTTTTTTGCGATCAAAGCTTTTTTTTATTGAAACAAAAGTGCAAAACATTGGTCCAGATGACAATATGCAGAAAAGAACACTACACATACTGAAGAAGGCACAGTGCACCGCCTCCACAATCCCTCCCTGCAACCAAATGTTTCCTGTACACAGCAGATGAATGGCTATTTGTGAGGTGGACGTGCAGTTAGGGGTTGTAGTGTTTCAAGCTAAATAAACATCTCACAGTTCTAATTAGATGTTTGTATGCGGTTCTTTACTATATTTAGCACTTTTGTTTCTGGAAGCAGCAGAGTGTAACACCAAGGTAAACTTTAACTTGTGTGTTAGTTGGGCCTAAGCTAAGTCATCTGGAGTTAAACGTGGGCCACATCAAAACACCGGCTGTAGGATGGTCACATGCACAAGATTTTTGCTTCCCTCAAAGGGCAATGACATCTTTGGTACGAAATGAAAACACCAGCTGCTGGCCGTGGTGTTTTAATTTCCATATGTGCTCTATTCACTGTAGCAATAGGAAAGAAAGAGCCGACTCGGGGCAAGCCGGTGCCCTTTGGACAGTCTCCCTCAGGAATGTTCAACATGTTGGGAACTTTATGTCCATGTTTGGAAGCTTCTCAGTAATACTCTATTTGGTGATCTGTCTTTGTAAACAGATCCGTGGCTGGCCCTGTCCCACTTATTTGGGCTTGAATTAGCAATGTTTTACTTCACAAAAATTGTTTACCATCTTGTGCTTTTTGTGTCATTTGTGCAGCCTCGCCCGTGGGGAACGGATACATTAAACCCCCCATCCCTCCAGTCTGCTGTCCTCAGGGAGAGAAGGGTCCCCCGGCCATGATGCCCATCAGCATTGACCCGGAGAGCAAGCCGGGCGAGTACGTCCTCAAGAGCCTGTTCGCCAACTTCACCACCATGTCAGAGCGCAAGATCCGCATCATCATGGCTGAGCCGCTGGTGAGTCGGCAGAGAGTGATGGGTTACTGCTCTTTGTGTCTTGTGGGCATTGTTGCTCTTTTTTAAAAAAAATCTTGGGAGATTGTCTCATGTGTTTTGCTTCAGAAGTTGAGACAGAATTTTGTTGCTTGTGAATTTTGCAACCGCTCATCAAAAGTTGCAAGACTATAATCTGTGTGCAGTTTAATCAAAGCTTGAGCAAAGTTGTTACAGATTGTTCCAGGTCAATGATTTTAGAGGCTGCTAAAAAAGTATTAAATTAGACAGTGAGCAAGATTAGAGAAAAATAAGCATTTTGTTTTGTAGGAGAATTTATCTGCCCTGTTAATCAATGTATGACCCCTTGTGGGTCCCCCGCCCCCAGGTTGTAAACCGCTATAACAAGGTCAGACAGGAAGCCTGATAGACAGGCCGACAGTAGCTCGTTATACGGTAATGAATTACCAACAGTTGTAAAAGAGGTATTTAGCTCCTTTACTTAAATAAAAGTACCAATACAACAATTAAAAAAAATAATCCATTACCGGTAAAAGTTGCATAGATTTATATCAACCTAATTTCACTGTTTAGTACAATAAACTCCCACTGCATTGTTACTTTACAGTATGGCTGCTACTAGCGATATTTTTTCTTGATTAATCTATCTATCAATCAATTAATGTATTGTTTAGTTAGTATTTAAGGCCAATGTATATAGAAAGTCAAAAAAGGCCAAAGTTGGCATCTTCAAATGTCTTATTCTGTTCACACAAATGTCCAAAACCATAAAATATTCAGTTTAGAATGATAATGAGAACGAAAAGCAGCAAATCTTCTCATGAGGCTAGAATCCGAGAATGTTTGGCTTTTTTTTTCATAGCCATTTTCACAGTCTATTCAACACATTTGAATAGCCCGAAACCATTCTGAGTCAAATGTTATCTTGATTAGAAAAGTACTTCAGGTTTAAATATTAATCAGCAAATCATTTAATAATTTGTAATCTTGTATTTGATCTACTGTATTATTGAGATACCGACTGATGAATATTTCTGGAAAATTAGATGAAGCTAATGTCCAGCGGAGGTTGAAGCCGATCGGTAGGGCCACAACGGCAGCTGTCATGAATAATTCTGTGTACAGACAGTCAGGCAGACAGGGAAGAGCCACTGCACCACTCACCACCTGCTCCCAGAACCACATTAGTATCTCACGAGTGCTGCTGAAAGTCAACTAAAAATGACCAACTGATCCTTATTACTAAGAAAAGCCTCAGACTGCAGTGATCATCATACTGCCGCTTTGTGTCCTTTGACACGTTAGCATTGTTTACCACAAATAGCTACCGTTTGTTACACCACGGCATAGGGGAAACAGGAGAAAGAAAATCAAATAAACGTGCCACCCAACTCTACAGATCCCTGTGCTGGTTTAGACACTATTTACTATAATTGTGTGCAGGTTGCACAGGTCTGACATATGGTCAGTTTACTTGTGGCTGCTATGGCAGTCTCCAGTTTTAGGGACTATGATTTATTGGAAGTTGTTAGTCAGCAGCCCCAGTTTGCAGGGAAGTGTTCATTACCACAGGGAAAGTGTGCACCCCTTCCTTTCAATGTAAGTTCCCTCCAGAGAACTGCATGCAGGATGTGTCTCTCGTGGAGAATTAGCTGAGTAATTTGTAGCACTGCCTTGTAGTTATTGGCATACAGATTTCCCTCCTGCTCCTCCTCATCATTCAGGTGAATTTGTTTAGCAACTGAATCTGTCATATTCATCGATCTGTAGTCAGTTTTAATTAATTTTTTAAATATATGAATTGTCATTTCATTGTGGCTGCTGTGGCCTTAAAGTTAGCGAAGCGAGTTTGGGACCAGGAGATCGCTGTTCAATCCACAGACCGACAGGATCAAATCTGGGTGGGGAAAGTGAAAGAGCAGCCTTTGCCCCTCCCTCATAACCGCCACTGAGGTGCCCTTGAGCAAGGCCCCTAACCCCAACTTCTCCAATGGAGCTACTCAGTGGCTAGCAGATCAGGCTGTGGTACTGATTTTCAGTAATTGTATACTGAAGATTTACTGTGATTATTAATTCTTAATTGTAGCACTTTTCGTCTTTTAAAGGGAGACACTACAGGTGAAAACATAATTTTTCAATTTTGAGTCTTCTTTCAGACTAGTCAAAAATAAAACATCCCAAATACACATTCAGGTATTTTCCTACAGTTTGTCTATTTGCGACTGTAGATTTCTCCTATCCCCAAATTTACCAAAAGTTAGGGACTGTAGGTTTTTTATTTAAGGGGCTATCAGACTTTTAATAGGTTTTTCTGTGAACCTCCAAAATGATTGGGATAAGATGCATGATCCTCCCCAACAATTTATTGATGCTTTACTGGTTTGCGCTTTGCAAAGATGTACAATTTCTTTTATTACTGCTTTATTTGCAAATTCATAGTTTCTGAAATCATAAAGCATTGAAAACTGCATTAGCGTACACTCAAGAGTTATATTGCCCTGTTTAGTAAGCTGGGCATTTTGAGCTATAGCTTTGTAGAGAACATTGGATTTTCCCAAATTGAATAAATCCTGCACATATAAACACAAAAAAACTGCTTTGCTAACTCACTCATGTTGTAACTATGGGATTTCCCAAACTGAACAAATCCCGCCCGCACATATAAACACAAAACTGCTTTGCTACCTCAGTCGTGTAACTAATATATCTGATACATCTGCTGGAAATAATAATTGTTAGTCATTAGCATGATTGCGGTACTGTTAGTTCAAAATTATCTAAAACACCAAAGTACAAAGACATTGCGGACGAGGCGCAAGCTTTTATTTGGAAAAGTAAAAGCTTGGGGTTGGCACCAGAGGGCATGAGACGGGAGGCATGAGACAGAAGGTCTCCAGTCTGCAGCCATGCCCAACTCTGCCGAGACTGAGAGCTAAATGGGAAAATATGCAGTTTTATATTGCTGTTCTCCCCACCAGACTCCATCAACAAAGAATATTTTCATATATTAGCTAATAATATTATATAATCTATTTTCCTCCTGTGGTCCATTCCATAAATACCGAACGGCCCCTTAGCTTCACATAACGCCTCATTTGCATATTTAAACATACAAATTCAGAAAACTTGTAATTCTAAGAATACTTTTCTCAGTGTAAGTGGTCAACTGGGGAAGTTTTATGGTGAGCGGTCTATAATATTTTACCCTATTTACGTGCAGTGTCTTGCAAAATGTATGGAAATTTTGCAATACATATCTTTTATGGCCGTTTTAAGTCTATCAACACAGACATTTACATTGATAGTATGGCGTTATAATTTATTTGCCTCGGTGTACGGTGGAGTGGGTAAGACTGTTTTTTAATGGCAGGCAAGCAGATACCATTGACTTGCGCTAGCCTAGCACCAGCAAACTCTGCAACTGGAAGGATTTGATGAAACGTGTTGAAATGGTCTCCACTGATAAACACCACAGTGGATAACTTGGAAATGAGGTCCTATGTTCAAAACTCTGAACCACCCCTTTAATGTTTTATTCTGGTGTTTCAATTGAGATGTCATCCAGGGTTCAAGGCCTTTTAAAGATGTTACAGACTCAGCCTTTAATTACTCAAAAATAGGATGTGCTACTAATGATATATAGAAGTCAGGAGAAGACCCAGGAGTTCAACCCAAATCCTTCATGAAGGTCTTCATCTCTTATGATTGAAGACTGTAATAATGGGCGCTGTCATGAATGTCCCATCTCTAATATCTGACTCTTCCTGCTCATGCCTGGCATTAGACAGATTGATGGCTCTCTCATTAGCTGGGCTCTAATGAGTCCCCGTTCAAAAATACTCCACACTGTTTCTGGCCAGGGAGTTACGAGATTCGGACCAAACTTGAGAGAACATTGCCAGTTTGACTTTGTACAAATAAAAAAAAACTAGAAAAGTTGTAAAATGACTCCCTTTTTTCTGTGTTTTCAGGAGAAGCCATTAACAAAGTCACTGCAGAGGGGAGAAGATCCTCAGTTTGACCAAGTAAGTGATGAGAAAAAGAACTGCATGATATATATTTTTTTGTTATTGCAAAATCAACTGGCGCAATGAACACATCGTGAAAGGCTGCGACATATTGCGACAGACACGCAGAGATTTTTTGAGTCAGTTGAAAGAAAATATGAATAGAAAACTGCACTTTAAAATGTAAGTGTCATGCTCTTTTTAATGGTGCCTTTTATATCCAATTCAATGTTCAATTTATTAAATAAAAGATAGTCATTCCTTTCAAGTCCAACAAGCAAGTTGTGTTTTCCCAGAAGCCCAAAAGCAGCAGAAATGCAGAACTGAGTACACTTATAACCATTTATTGCAAATAATATCGTTAACGCGATATATAACAACGTTATTGCATATCGCATATTTTCCTTGTATTGGGCAGCCCTAATGAGAATTAGAAATATAACAGTGGCTGTTAGCAAAACCAAAGTAATCTAAAAGTGATGTACTGAGCTGATGAAGTTAAATAACCTTACTGCACAAGATGACATTTTGGTGTTGAAATTGTAACCCGCAAGCGATTATATAAAAGACCATCAATGAACTGTTTTGCCTCTCCTTGTGAGCACCTAGGCATGTAGGTAGGTAGGTAGGGAGGTTTTTAAATACTGCTCTAGTATGATGCACTGTAACTTGAAAGATCTGATGGGTGAAAGCCCTGCTCACATCCCAAAAGCTCTTTCAGATTCAGTCCAGGGCCGGAGTGTTTACCTGCCATTGGCTCTGCACTAGGTGTGTCCAGCAGGTCTTTTGCTCTGCAGAGAAGGCTCTTTCACAGCCACAGAGGTGTGTTTGTGCTGCTGCGTGAGGCCATTCAGCAGCCACACAGAGCCAGGATTCTTCTCCGGCCTCGTGCTGAATGAAGGGCTCACTGTGTTCCCAAGCCCGGCCAGACTCTCCTCCCTTCCTGTGTGCGCGGCCCATCCCACTCGTTCCTTCCTTTCCCTCTCCCTCCCCTCAAGACTGAGGGAGGCTGCCCCATGGGCACCTTGTCTCTCTCCATAGTCCCAATGAGGTCCAGTTCACCCTTCAGTCTCATCTCTTACCATAAATGTAGCTTTGGAATTTACTTAAAAGCTCCCTCATTTCCTCAGTTCCTCAGTTCAAAAATAGGAAACATAATGAGACGTCAATTATTTCTCTCGTGCAGCTCAAAGTTTTGTGTAAATTCCTGTACAAATAAACAAAGGAAACACTGATTACTATCTCTTACTTTGGTATGTTAACTGCCAAAGACAAACATGCATTTGCACCATGTACGTCTTCTTCTTCCAGCTGATAAGCACCATGAGCTCCTTGGCTGAGTACTGTCTCCCCTCCATCCTGCGCACGTTGTTCGACTGGTACAAAAGACAAAATGGACTAGATGAGGAGTTGCACGAGTACCGGCCAAGAGCCAACACCAAGTCCAAGAAGTGAGAATCATTAAATTGATTACTGCATGCAACAATGAGCCACTTCTAGGGAATGTAAAGAAGCAGTGGGGCAGCTCACATGTACTGTATGATTGTAGCAAACTTGTCGCTTCTGTTTTTTCTCTCTGTAACAGCGATGAGCAGCAGAAAGATTATCTACTTGAAAGGAGGGATTTGGCCATCGACTTCATCTTCTCTCTTGTACTTATAGAAGTATTGAAACAGGTGACTTGACTTAACTGTTGCACACAAAAGCTGCTAAGTTTATGTCATTATGTCATGCTATAAAACTTAAATAGAGCTATTATGAGTTACTACTGCTGAAAAAGGAAAAAAAATATCATGTTATGATATGTTCTTGAACATTCATTCTCATCCCAGTATTTCTCCTGATTTTAAACTAGATGCCGCTCCACCCGGTCCTTGACAGTTTGGTCAATGAAGTCATTAATTTGGCATTTAAGCACTTTAAACACAAAGAAGGGTAAGCTCTTGATTTTTTTTATTAACACTGTTCCTTCTTTCTGTCAGTTTTAAGTATCTTTAAGGTTTGTTTTTCTCTGCCTCATGTTGTGTTTCCTGCAGGTATCATGGTCCGAACACTGGCAACATGCACACTGTAGCAGACCTTTATGCTGAAATCATAGGAGTATTAGCTCAGTCCAAGTAAGTAGCAAAGACAGAACAATGGTTATATAATAGAACATTATTGTTGCGGTCTTGATTGGCTCGTAAATCTTCACTTACTGCTCTGTTGGGTTTTGGTTTCATGCCACATCATAATGGTGTGTTACCATTCCTCATGCCTTTCTGCAAAACATCTCATCTGGAACAGACACAAGAGACGACACACTTTTGGACAGGTCCCCTTCACACCAAACTAGGACTGGAAATTGATGTTTGTTTATTTGAGGTTTTCAGATCATCGCAGCAAGGAACATACCCTTAAAATAGAGATAGGCTGGGTGAGAACACAGCATACCTTCTTTCCAAAGTGTGCTCTGCTTAATTTTCTGCAGGAGATATTTCAGTCAGAGAGTTCTTTACTTTTCTCTAAGTTCAGGAAAGAAAAAAAACATATGTTTCTGTGAACTGAAATGATTTAGGTATAAATCATAGTTGGATTTGCAGTATCTGCAAAGAGATTGATGCTGTGTTGAAGATGTTTACATGTGGTTTCTCAACCACTGTTTGTGTCTGAATAAAGGATAACAAATGCTCCTCCTATGATTAAGATGCAGAAACAGCTGTATTCCGTTTCACTACCAGGCACGATGGAAGAGGTTAAGAGATGCTCATAGTAAGCTCCCGTGGGGAATTATCTTCTAAATTTAGACCAGCTGAAGAATTCCATCTCTGGTTCAATTTGGGCAAGGGATCAGGTGCTAGGCAAGGAGTTCGTCTTGGGGCACAGACTCAGAGTCTGCATACTGAGGGTAAGACGACGGGATGGTATTTTTGGGAGGCATGCTCCCTGAATATTGTCTGTATTTCACTGCGTCACAACTCTGAAGTGAAGGCATCTTTTTGTGGATGTGCTGATTTAGGATTTGTCTGACTGAGCTATACAACCATGTCTTTATATAGAATCTCATTTAGTTTTCTCTCTCTCTCTCTCTCTCTCCTCTCTCTCTCTCTCTCTCTCTCTCTCTCTCTCTCTCTCAGGTTTCCTGCTGTGAAGAAGAAGTTTATGACTGAGCTAAAGGAGCTGCGGCAGAAAGAGCAGAGTCCTTATGTAGTCCAGAGTACTATAACCCTTATCATGGGGGTCAAGTTCTTCCGAATTAAGATGTATCCTGTCGAAGATTTTGAAGCCTCTTTTCAGTTCATGCAGGTACAGCAATCTATACCAGCTATAATCTATACCAGGGGTCTTCAACATTGTTTAGGCCAAGGACCCCAAACCTGAAATAGACAAGCAGGGACCCCCTACTACATGTATTGTATAACATTGATTGTATAATAAACTGGGTCTGCAATAGCGTGTAGGGTGGCGTAAAACCTTCCCACATACCTTTTTATGGTGCCCTATAATACTAAGCCAATAAAATAATCATCATTATGTTTAACATACATGCAGAAGGCACAGTGAATCCATGACCTGTATCTGTGAGTGGCTACCTTACAGGCCAGTAAGCACATCATCAATGTTGTTGAGGTTGAATAGGCCGATTTATCTTTGAAGATTTAATATTGAATATTTCTGATCTAGACTCTATAATGTTTCCAAATGGTTATCATAAACCTGTCTTGCTGCAGTATACACTGATTTTATGTTGTAAGCTAGAGATTCACACTTTATTTTTTTTCTTGTTTTTTTCCGTCTTAAACATAGGCTTACATGACCATTATGTAGAAATATGTACATGATTTTCTCAGGGCTGTTTGCTGCCAATGATCTTGGTTATGTTTGCCATCAGCTTTGACATGTAGTTTGTTGATTTGTACATTCAGTTTGGACCATGCAGTATCAAGTCTGTTACTCTCTTGGGTAAACACTCTGTACATGTATAGTAGTGATACACCTTTTTATTGCCTGTTTAATCATTTACTACTCTCGTTTCTACAGGAGTGCGCCCAATATTTCCTGGAAGTCAAGGACAAGGACATTAAGCATGCCTTGGCTGGTCTCTTTGTTGAAATTTTGGTTCCTGTTGCAGCAGTAAGTTGTTTTCCTCCAGTGTGTGTTGAATGCATTACACAGTATTTCATCTGCATTGTAAAATGTAAATGTGTCTTGTCATGTGACCGTGTGTGATGTTGTCCTAGGCCGTGAAGAATGAAGTGAACGTACCCTGCCTGAGGAACTTTGTGGACAGCTTGTACGACACAACCCTGGACTTGTCCTCCAGAAAGAAGCACTCTCTGGTTAGTCGATGGGTAGAAAACAAACTGACAATGATTGTCGGCCCTGTTAGTTTTTGTACACTTCTGCTATCACTCTGACACCCTCTACTGCTTGCTCAGATTTCCTTGATTCCTCTGTGACTCTTCATGCATTTCATGGTCACTCTCGTGTAATGCTCTCTTACAATGTCATTGTCCACACCAGAAATCATTTATGAGGGAAGACAGGCTACCATTTCAAAGTATAAAAAAAGAGCACGGAAGCAGTGGAGTATATACAGTCTGTTACATTCCAATAAAGCTTTTCACCACAGCAGTTCACGGTGAAATGGAAAGACAACAACCCTCATGGAACATCAGTTTGCTCTTACAGAAGTGCTACATTCCCCTGAGGCGATTATGGCAGAAAGCCACATTTTATGAGCGGTGCAGTGTCATCGTAACGCATAACAAAAGGAGGAAACCTCATTATGTCTTCAAAAAAAAGAGATAATGTGAAATTCCTCAAATTATCCACTCAGAGGATAAACTTAAATATTAAAGGTGTCTTCAACTTTCCTATCCAACAAAAGGCCAGAAAAGCCCAAAAAGTAATCCTTAAAAAAAAAAGAAGAAAGAACCCTAAACACTAACCTTTCTCCACACAGGCGTTTTACCCGTTGGTGACGTGTCTGCTGTGTGTCAGCCAGAAACAGTTCTTCCTCAACAGATGGCATGTCTTCCTCAACAACTGTCTCTCAAATCTGAAGGTAACCAGCAGCCTTTACTTCAGACTACAGGGGTCTTTATTTATCATAGAGGACTATAAAGTCATAAAGGTTGTGTGTATCAAATGTGCTCAATGATCTACACTCCTAAGAGGAGTAAGTAAGTAAATTAGTATCAAATGTGCATCTCTGTTGCCCATAATGTTTTTCACCGCTTCAGTTTTCAATCAGAATTGTGCTGTGTACATTGTTACTTGGTATTTAATTCAATGTGTGGTGTGATAACAGTGCACTAAATTATTTGGACAGTAATTCTACAGTAACTATTCTCATCAGCGATTAATATTTGTAGTATATGAGCGGAGCGGGGTAACAATAATGACCTCTGTAAATATTAGGGGTGCATGATTCAGAAAATGTCAGGATTCAATTTGATATTGATTTTTAGGTTTATGATTGGAAAATTGTCAATGTGAATCAATTTTTTGCCATTTGTTGCAACATTTTTCTGTCATTGATTTTGTTTTGTACTTGTAATTGCATTACAGAACAGAGACCCTAAAATGGCTCGTGTTGGATTGGAGTCCCTGTATCGCCTGCTGTGGGTCTACATGATCAGAATCAAGTGTGAGAGCAACACTGCAACACAGGGGTAAATATCTCCTTGACCTCAGCCAAACATGAAGGATGCATTGGATTGCATTCACAATTTCTTCCTCAGATGTTCATTTCCAGTGGACGAGGACAATTTTTCACTTTCTCACATAGGTCTTTTAAAATCTTTTGACAGTTATGTCTCAGTAAATAATTGTGAGAAGCCGATGGGCTGAAACACGTTTTGTTGGTACTAAAAATATTTCTGTATTTAAGTTAAGAACAAAAAAGGGAATTCATGTAGCAGTTTTACAACACTCTGTCCTTTTTACTGATTTTATTGGTGTTTGCGGAAAGAGGAATGCTCTGTTTATTTTATGTCCTGGGGTCAGGCCTGCACCAGATCGTCGCTGTCGATGGCCCACAGGTTTATCAGCAGCATTAAAGACGGTATTATGAGTCTGAGCCCTCATGAGGAATCCCAAACGGGCCAGCCAGACTTTTGAAATGTGTTAATTAGGCTCAAAATAAACTTGTCCTTAAAAAAAAACCTTCTCTCAAGCAATGGAGGACTGGCCAAACCAATTCAAACAGTTTTTATGTGATTTTACCAACCTTTAAAAACTTTGTAAATTGCTTGTTTAAGGTATCCTCATAACGTGTTCTTTTCTTTGTATCCACAGTCGCCTCAACACCATTATAACAACACTTTTCCCCAAAGGATCCCGCAGTGTGGTCCCAAGAGACATGCCTCTCAATATCTTTGTCAAAATCATCCAGTTTATTGCACAGGTAAACACAACAGTGTGCTATACTGAAGTGTAGATAAGTCACACTGTCACACAAATGATATTTCAAGTAACTCTCAGTTAAAACAAATAGTTGGTTCAAAACATCATATTAAACATGTCTCTTCTTATGTCTTTCATAACAGGAAAGGCTTGATTTTGCCATGAAAGAGATCATCTTTGACCTTCTTTGTGTTGGGAAACCCGCAAAGGCCTTTAGTCTTAACCCAGAGGTACGCATTCAATATTTAATGATGTGTTGATAGAAAAATGTAAATCAGCGTTTGTAATTCTCTGACAGTGATAATACTTTGCTTTCCTTTTCCATTATTAGAAAGAACTAGCTCTTGCTACTTTTTGCATTTTCTTCATGTGTTGTTTCAATGTCAGTTTCCCCGCAGGACTAATAATTCAATATTGTAAATTGATAAACAAACAGCTGAACCTTGGGTTTCTTTTCTGTGCAGAGAATGAATATTGGTCTGAGAGCATTCCTGGTCATAGCCGATAAACTGCAGCAGAAGGACGGCGAGCCTCCCATGCCTAACACTGGTTGCACTTTACCTTCTGGGAATACACTCCGAGTGAAGAAGACATACCTGAGCAAAACGCTGACAGATGAGGAGGCCAAAGTCATTGGTGAGTGAAACAGACCGTGGTCACGAATGTTGAGAAGGCCATGCTCAGAATAGCAAATGTGGAATGAAATGGATATTTATTATTATTTATTTTATTTGTTAGAGACCATGTCCAATTTTGAACATAAAGGCTGCCGTTTGATGCATTGTGTCAGAGTTAGCCTTAGGCTAATTTACATCTGCAGTCCCTAGGCACGGCACAGTTTAAATCCAACAGTAAAAACATGACAACATCCAACAAAATAACAACACAGATCACAAGTCCTAAATCAATATAATGCACATTGTGACACACACACACACACACGTAAACACAAGTACACACCTGATCAACACCATGTTGAAAAACGTAAAAGTAAAGAAATATAATTTTAAACAAAGTAGGATGTTAGTGGTTGCTGAGATTGGTTTTTCAATAATGTTTTAATTGAAATGTGAAGCTTGTAAGGGAACTACAGGTTTTTATGTTTTCTGGAATAGCCTTCCAATGAATGATGGCTTTAACTGAAAATGCTGACTGTCCAAAGGTTGTATAACAAAAAGGTACAATGCAGTTATGTATGGAGGCTGTTCTGGCAGATCTTACAGAGCTAACCAAACAGAGATAGACAAAATCATGTTTAACAATTGTAAAAGAAAGGAAAAAAATAGATAAAAACACAGACATTATACACAAACATACTGTAGATAATAAAATTCATCAAAAAGGAGGAGTTTGAGCATTAGGAAGAAGCATAATGCTCATATAGTCCTGTCCAAACTTTACAATAGTATACAGTATTATTACAAAAGAAACAAATATAAATGTATATACAACATAACAAAATGAAGTGAAATAATGCACTTTTGCAGATGAGTAACAGTGATATCAAATGTTTTTCCTCTGTCATCTTCATTTCCAGGCATGTCACAGTATTATTTCCATGTGCGAAAGGCTATTGACAACATCCTCAGACACCTGGACAAGGAGGTGGGACGCTGCATGATGCTGACTAATGCTCAGATGTTGAACAAAGAGCCTGAGGACATGATCACGTAGGTGTACACATCGATGTGTCATCCTAACTGCCAAAACATTTCAAGTTAGAGAAACAAGCCCATCATTTAACTCACCCTGAACTTTATTTAACCATGACGTGACAATGTGGTTATCTGGGACAATGCTTGCTTGATCAGATACAGATAGATAGACAATAAAAGAAAAAATACTAAATAAAAAAACAACAACACAATTACACTTGACAGACAAACACATTGAGAGCCAGCGTTTGCAGTTGACCTACAGATCTGATCTTTTCAGAGGTGAAAGGAAGCCTAAGATTGACTTGTTCAGGACGTGTGTCGCTGCCATTCCTCGCATCCTGCCTGACGGGATGTCCAAGCCGGAGCTCATAGACCTGCTCTCTCGGTGAGTCGCCTCTTTTGGGGAAAACCCCTCTGTAAGGAATACAAGGCACACTCTCTGACTGTCATCACATAATAATTAACTAGAGATCGAATCAAGTGGTATTAATCTTTGTGGTTTGGAGAAACAAACGTTCAGACTAACCTGAAGTTCCTGCTACACCAGTTTGTGTCTCAAAGCCTTTTTCATTGTAGGCAGCCAAATGCGATTATGTTTTCTTAAGCTAAAGTATCCACATGATAGGTCATGACACATTTTTTTTTAACTCTTTTATTTATTTAACAGAAGGTATTTCACTGAACAATCTCCATAACAAAAAGAAAGGAAAAAGGGCGGGGGCGCTACTCTCTCTTTACATCCTTTGATCCATTCTTATAAGAGCAGCTGAGAGCACGACCCATCTTATCTCTTGTATACAGTCCATTGTCTCCAGGGGATCATGGGTCCTTGCTCTAGTCCTTAGATAATGAGTCAGTTTCTCCATGGGATATATTTCCTCAACAATGTCCAGCCACAGTTCTGGACTTGGAGGGTGACATTTCAACCAGCTTCTTGTGATAGCCTTTTTACATGCAAGTATCAGGATTTTGAATAGATAGATGTCCTTCCGACACACTTTATTATTTTACTGTGTTTAAAACAATGTAAATATGAAGCTTCATTTTTGGTTTCTGTTTTTAAATGTTTGAAGATTAAGAATCCGGGACTATTTTAAAAATGTGTCAGAATGGCATCTGAAAAACCTTGTGTCTGATGAAAACACATCATGCACTCACAATCCATACATTTCCTACTTGTAATGATAATTTTGTGATTAGATGTGAGGCAACTGGAAGCTTGACAACGTATCTTATAATATGCAGCAGACACATTTAAGGGGGTCAAATTCCTGCCTGTCAGGTAATCTTTAGGCTAAATTGATCTGAAATGTAACCTACTTATTGGTAGTAAATAAGGGACTTCATTTTATTCCTATAGAGATTTCATTTTGGTCTTTCTTTGTCTTCTTTGTCAGATTGACAATCCACATGGATGACGAGCTGCGACTTATAGCCCAGAATTCCTTGCAAAGCCTGCTGGTTGATTTCTCTGACTGGCGGGACGACGTTCTGTTTGGATTCACTAACTTCCTGTTACGTGAGGTCCAAGACACTCACCAGGGACTGTTGGACACGTCCCTCAAATTACTGCTGCAACTGCTCTCACAGTGGAAACTAACCCTGGCCGCACCAGGGAAGAGCAATGACACCGCTAAAATACACACAGCCGAGGTACGTGCCTTTGTGTCAGTAATGCCTGGAAAAAACTAATCCCAATTTTAGTTTGTTTCTGCTCTAACAAATGTGACAAATAGATAGAAATCTAATGTATAAAGGTGTCACTTTAATCATGCAACCGTAAAATCAGCTTATGTTTTATTTTGGCTTTTTATGTGACAGCTGCTGCAGACGAGCTCAAGTCTGAAGATCCCTGCAGAGCGAGGTCCCCACTCCACTGTGCTGCATGCTGTGGAGGGATTGGCGCTCGTGCTGCTCTGCTCCTGTCAGCTGAGCACCCGCAGACTCGCCATCGCCATACTCAAAGAGATACGAAGTCTCTTTATGACCATCGGACAGTCTGAGGTCAAATGAGACAGAGTTAAATTCAGGTGACAGAATATAGGAAAGTTGGATGTTTACAGATTGTGTTTCTATGCTTTGTCAACTGCAGGATGATGATAAACCAATGATAGAGATCATGGACCAGCTCAGCCCTGTAATCCTGGAAAGTTATGTCAACATTGCAGTCTCTGACACAGTAAGTTGTTAAGATTTGTTCATTGTCAAAGTGGCATGCTCATTACTTGCGTCAGCTGCAGAAATTCAAACTCCTATATTGTAAAGATAAAGTGTCAATTAAACATCAAGCCATGTGGCATCTAGTTCACAAAACAGTAAATGCATGTTATGTTGACTGCAAAACAGAAGCTTGGTTTAGTGATCTAGCATGTATAAACTCCTGGAAAACAGCTGGAACAGAGCAGCTGTTGACCTCTGGACTCTCACTTATGTAACCATTAAGCTGTCTACGTGATGCGTAAGACTCAAGATTTATTGAGAACTGGATAATATGATGAATGTCCTTATATGCTTTAACAAATTGTGTTTCTAAATATACTGTGTGATTCTCCGATGTGGGATTTCCTTTAATAATTTTCACATTTCAGTAATTATTCTTAAGCGTGAGTATGAAAAGAGAGATGGAAGACATGTTGCTGTTTGGATATCTAGTTCAGTCATGGCCTCTGACCCTTGACTCTGTTGTCCCACTTGTTTGTTTGCAGGCGACCCTGCCAGCTGGCCACCACGTGGACCTTCAGTGGCTCGTGGAGTGGAACGCACTGCTCGTAAACAGTCATTATGACATAAGAAGCCCATCCCACGTGTGGATCTTTGCCCAGTCGGTGAAGGACCCATGGGTGCTCTGTGTATACAGCTTCCTCCGACAGGACAACCTGCCCAAACACTGCCCCACAGCTCTCAGCTACGCCTGGCCCTACGCCTTTACTCGAATGCAGATGCTCATGCCACTGGTAGACACAAAGTAAGTGTCCTCGACCATTCAGTGCTTCTATTTTCTGTACATCCTGACTTAACGTTCCTGTTTTAAGTATAGCCACCTGATACCAGTTCCCCCTTGCAGATGATAAACTTCTCCTCGAGATCACATGTTGAAAACAGCTCAGATTATAGCTGTAATCAGGCCTTAAAAGTCAGGCCTAGTTCGGCCCAAGCCCAACAAGAACATTTTGATTGACAGCTTTTTCAAAGCCCAAACCTGTTTACAGCCCGACATTAATCAAATGTGCGTAAGCACACAGCTCTTTTGCCTTTTGTCCAGAATGAGTCGTTTATAAGGTTTTTAACATCATTTATTCTAGGCTATAGGCCACTGGGAAGTCGGAACAATGAAATAAAATAAGTCCTTAGTAACATCATAACATCTCAGCGCTATATATAGGCCTAGGCATAAACTTACTCACTTAGGCCTAATTGCTAGCGGCCAGCCTCCATTTCACCTCCTCAGCATCCATTTTTGCGTTAATTGAAACGCATCACCTGACCACTCATTTACCACGCAACCCGGAGCGCAAGCCAGAGTTAGTGTAAAATCATAGAAATCAATAGCCAATCCGTTGGGTTTGGGCAAAGATCTTCAGCTCTAGCTCAGATAAAAATGATTCTTTTCTTTTTGTATGATTCACCAGTAACCCAGTTTATGCAAAGAAGACCAGCACATCTGTCAGTGGGGACAATTACATAACCCTGTGGAGAAACTATCTGATCCTTTGCTTTGGGGTTGCCAAGCCAAGTATCATGAGCCCGGGCCATCTGAGAGCATCGACACCTGAGATCACAACGCCCACGCTCGAGAGCAGTGTCAGCTACGATAACAAGGTAGCTGCCTCCCTGTCCTCTGACCTTATTCATTCCCTGAATGCTTTGTCTTTCCATGATCAGGTGTTCATGTACAGAGCTTGTTGACATTCAAACTCAAAGCATCAAATGACACAGCAGCTACCTTACATGCATGGAACAGGACGCTGATATATATTTTTAACTGTACAGACACTTATCTGAATGCAGCCCTGTGTAATTAGTGGGGTTCAAGCACTTATTTGTCTGACTGAACCGTGGATGCTTGATTGTTTCAGGTTATCGGGAGCCCATCTGTGGCTTGGCTTCTGAAGCAGTTGGTTCCACTGATGAGGGCAGAGAGCATCGAGTTGACAGAGTCATTAGTTCTGGGCTTTGGTCGCACCAATTCCCTAATATTCAGGTATATCAGAAAGTTATAAGAATTTTCTTTGCCCTAACAAACCAATTTTCACATCAGTTTTTTGATTAACTGATGGTTTCAAAGATGGATAGCAGCACAGCATCATAATATGTTTGCTGCTTTCGTATTTATTTTGTCTCTTAATGGGACAGGAAAAGTCAAATTAATGTCAGAGCACAATCCATTATTTTTTCTGCAGTCAAAGTGCATGCTGACCTGTATGTGGGTGGATTTAATGTGGAGATAAACGGGATTATAGTCGAGTGGTGCCTTGTTGGGATTTACAGCCGCATCTACGTTGTTTCCTAAAAATCTGATTTTCAGCTCAAATCTAATTTCTTTAAAAATAACAATAGTCTTACTGAAGTTTAGTTGTCCATTTAACTGAACGTAGAGTATATGCAGTAGTTGTTTGATAAAGCATTTTATCTCACTGTGACTTGTTTATATGTTCACTGGCTGCACACAGGGAACTTGTGGAAGAGCTACACCCTCTAATGAAAGAAGCGTTAGAACGAAGACCGGAGGTTGGTTGATTTGATTTACAGCACCGTACACAACACAAACAAGCTATATACAGTTGTATTTCATTTGTAAACTACACAGTGGGCAGTAATGTTACCAGAGAGTGTATCCGAAAATGTCAGACACTAAATATGGATTGATTGTATTATTACCAGGACTTTTTGTCATTCAGGATTTTTCTCAATGGTTTTCTGCAGAACAAGAAGCGGCGTGAACGCCGAGACCTGCTGAGACTGCAGCTGCTGCGGATCTTTGAGCTGCTGGCTGATGCAGGTGTCATCAGTGACAGGTTAGTGTAGCTTCAGTTGACACATTTCAGCCTCACACTGCACAGTATCACACTAACTGTACACAGGAGGGGAGCATACACTAGGTAAGATAACGAAACAGGATCATCAAGATATAACCTTTGTGCTACATACAGTACCAGTCAGAAAGTGTGGACACACTTTCCTATTCACTTGAATGAGAAAATGTGTCCAAACCTCTGACTGGTACCGTACCTCATAGTGAATTGCTTTGGTACAGTTTGTGTGTTGACAAATGTTTGAAAAGCAGTTGAAATATAACTGTTTGGTTTGTAATTTCTTTTCATTGTTTGTCTCCCTGTTTTTCTTAAAGCACAAATGGAGCTCTGGAACGTGACACCCTGGCCTTGGGCGCTCTGTTCCTGGAGTATGTGGATCTCACCCGGATGCTCCTGGAAGCTGAGAATGACAAAGATGCAGAGATCCTCAAGGACATCCGAGCTCACTTCAGCGCCATGGTGGCCAACCTCATCCAATGTGTACCAGGTACTCAGAAAAGATTCTCGCTGAAAGGCTTTTCTTGTCAGACCACTCTTCTGTCACTGACAATGCTCTGCAGGTCCGATTGATACGTTACTGAATACATGTCTCTTATATGAATGCCTGATACTCTCCATCTGTGCTTTTATCAAATTGTGGATTGTGAATTATATATTAGGCTGCCATTTGGCTTATGTTAGCAGCACAGCACATGGAGCACAAGACTCCTGACAATGATCTTGATTTGGACGTAGCCCAAGGGGAGTAGATCCAAAAATAGCGCAGCTTAAGGACAGAGCAGGTGATGACTCATTGGTTGCCAAGCCTTCACAAGTCCCAAATGAATGTCCAATGAACTGTCAAGGGACATCAACATCTTATAAGCCCGTTGGAATATGCACTTTTATTGGTTAATTAAGAGTTTAAGATACTTGAATATTTCGGCTGACTCTTCACTCTCTCGATGAGCAGAGCTATAACGGGCTTTCTTGTCTCCCTCCCCAGTCCACCACAGGCGCTTCCTGTTTCCACAGCAGAGCCTGCGCCATCACCTCTTCATCCTCTTCAGCCAGTGGGCCGGCCCTTTCAGCATCATGTTCACCCCTCTGGACCGCTACAGTGACAGGAATCACCAGATCACAAGATATCAATATTGTGCCCTAAAGGTGATGCAATCTATTGCTTTCCACAAACTTTTACATATATTGATAATTCCCCCTAATGCATAGTAGGAACAGAAACCTGTATATTGGCAGCGGATTGGTCGGTCTTTAGTCAATTACAAAGTGCACAATAAATCCACAAATGTCGTCTGCCGTTGAAGAATTATATGGTAAAATATGTTTTTGGGAACCTAACAATGTCATCTATTTTGTTGACCGACAACCTGTTATGAACCAAGAGGCCACCTTTTGCTATCTGAGTTTGTATAAATCCCATTGTTAAAAGGAGCCCCTGAATCACTCAAAGAAAAATCTCACACCTGATCTCTGCTAGCCAAGTGGTTACTTTAAAGGTCCCATGGCATGAGTTTTTTTTAAAACATTAATATGCATTCCTCCAGTCTGCCTATAGTCAAGGCCACACCCCACCCTCCACCTTGCCCAACACAATGTCAGCATGGTGCATGGATACATGAAGCAGTAGTGCATTAGACATAGTGGCTCATATGTCTAATGCTTTTTGAAAACGTAAGGCTTTTTTCTTCATAAAACATGTCGGACACAGTGTTTGGCAAGTTACTTTTAAAAAGTAATAATAGTTACAGTTGCTAGTTAATTCTTCCAAAAAGTAAGTAAATTAAATACTCAGTTACAAATTATAAAAGAAACTAGGTACTTCAGAAAGTAACTAATGCGTTACTTTCAAGTAAATTGTTAAATGCTCAAATCTGACCCCACCTTTTTAATGGAACTTAAAATACTTGCGCATGTTCAGTTATTTATGGTACATCTGAATATTATTATGAAATGTACACCTAATACAAACAAACTATATATATATTATTATTATTATTTGCACTACAAAGAGTATACATATATATATGTATATATATACACTGTTTGCAGTGCAAATAACATTATTTATGTGCTAACAGTATCTATGCGCTTGTCGCGTAACCAAGGTAAAGAAAGTCTTTGCTTCTCGGCTTAGAGATCAAGTTGGTGTGATGAAAAAAAACAGCTTCAATTATAGTAACGCAACGCATTTTTTCGGCAGTAACGGTAACCGCGTTATTAAGGTGGTAAGAGTAATCAGATTACTCGTTACTGAAAAAAGTAACGCCGTTATTTATAACACTATACAATTTTATTCATTTACATTAGTAAGCTACAAGACAGAGTCTTTCAGAACATGACATGCGCGAAAGAGAAATAAAAAAATGAACACTACAACGTCATTGTACCCAGCACTTCTGCAAATGCACTTCTGAATGTGTCTCTGTCGCCAGCACATTTTAAACCAAACTGACGCCCATGCTCTTCCTACTTCTATCTCAAGGTCTAAAGAAAGAACAGACGTAGTAGGTTGTTAAACATGAGTGCTGCAGTTTAACGTCACATAGTAAGACTTGTGAACTAAACATGTACTTCCTGCTACCATTCTATGTGCAGTGTTGCCCATTGCAACTGTTGACTTTGTTCTTCCAGGCCATGTCTGCTGTGCTGTGCTGCGGGCCTGTGTTTGATAACGTTGGCCTCTCTCCAGACGGATACCTCTATAAGTGGCTGGATAATATACTCGCCTGCCAGGATCAGCGGGTATGTGGCCAATACTTTACCACTGCAGTGTGTTTTGAGCTGACCCAGAAAGCCCCTC
The DNA here is from genome assembly GCF_008692095.1 of Etheostoma spectabile. Lineage (NCBI taxonomy): Eukaryota > Metazoa > Chordata > Actinopteri > Perciformes > Percidae > Etheostoma > Etheostoma spectabile. Next base: position 20,595,239 of record NC_045735.1, on the reverse strand, counting down.
TGATAGCTCACTGAAGCCTGCTTTGTCTAAAAGCCCAACTCTAGGCATTGCCAAGTGGTGAAGAAGAGTTTTCTATCTAAATACATTTGTCTGATGTTGTCTTTATTTCAGTTTACTGTGATACAAGATAAAGCACTTTCATGTTTATTTCACACATTCTTCCTTGTCAAAATTGACTTTGAGTCCTTGTGTTATCATTATACAGCTTAAACAGTAGCGGTAACTGAGCAGGGAGCCAACACAATGCAATTCATCATCTTTTTAATATGACAGAAGTAAAACCTCTAAAATCGTTTCACACCGAATCCCCGGATCTTTGAAAAACACACAAAGACTTAGATATTTTCTGTAATGTAAAATCAGGAATAGAGGGGATCCTTAAAAAAAGAAGTGACATTTAGGAGAGTCTGTGTTGGTATCTTCTCCTGGCTCAGGTCCACCAGCTTGGCTGTGAAGTCGTCATCCTGCTTCTGGAGCTCAATGCCGACCAGGTCAACCTCTTCAACTGGGCTGTGGATCGCTGCTACACAGGCTCCTACCAGCTGGCCTCGGGCTGCTTCAAAGCCATCGCCACGGTCTGTGGCAGCAGGTACAGAGCCTCATCCTTTCAACTCATATCAGCAGCTTGTGCATGAAACAAGTTTCATCAAGAACAGTAATGTTCAACAGGTATGATCATCCAGGGTTCTTGTCCAAGTGAGGAAACCATTGGCAAATAAGCTTAGGCTTTATCTCAGCTTATCCTCCAAAACAGGGGTTCACAAAACTTTCAGCCCACGACCCCCAAAGTAACGGTGCAAGTGACTTGCGACCCCCCCACTATAAACGTATATAAACATTGCACGCAACCGCGCACGCACTATAGGTGTGAACATCAAAAGAGATGTTCCCTTTTTATTTATTTGCTTGGTTTTACTTTAAATTTAGCCACTGTGGGTCCCGACCCCCACTTCGGGAATCACTGCTCTAAAAGGGCTCGCTATTCTTCTGAAGTTGGTCTAACCCTCTTGCTTTATCTCAAAAACATGAATCCAAACATTATGTAGAACATATCTATGGATATCTTAATACTTGGACATTACCTTTTTTTCTCTCTCCTTTCTAACTAGCAGAAACTACCCCAGTGATATAGTAACAGTGCTGAATCTGGTCCTATTCAAGGCATCAGACACCAACAGAGAAATCTATGAGATTTCAATGCAGCTCATGCAGGTAAGATATACGAGCTCAGTCACCTTTTGTGCGTCTGTGTCGTTTTCCGTGGTTTAATGGATAAATGACATTTTTCCTCTTTCATTTAACAGATTCTTGAAGCTAAGTTGTTTGTGTACTCTAAGAAGATTGCAGAGCAGAAGCCAAACAGTATCATCTACGGCACCCACGGTCCACTGCCACCTCTTTACAGTGTCTCCCTGCCTCAGCTCTCCAGCCAGCTGGCCAGAATGTACCCTGAACTTACACTACCTCTATTCTCAGGTAGCTGTTTGTGTCACATTTGTGCTGTGTGTGGCCACAGTAGGCTTAGCCATGGTATTTCAGCCTGCTGTAATACTCTCACAGGCTTGTCAACTTTTTATGGTTTACCCACTAAATGCTGCTTGCTCATCTTCCACCCACACACATACTGTGTCTGTGAACACTTGCACCAACCACAGAAACACGGAGAATTAAATTAAATCGATTAAGGGACTTCCGGGTTTAAGTAGAATTCATATGTGGGTCTAGCCTGGAAATCCAGACCCAAATACGAAGGATTAAGGGTCTGGCATTGAGTAATGAAAGTCGCCCATCTCGAGGGGCGGCACCAAGCGTGCACTTGAAAATCTCACTGCACACAATTGGATAACACTACGACCAATCACAACAACACACAGGGTGACGTATATACGTAGATGCACCGATGTGATGGGTGCAGCTCGCCTCTGGCCCGCCTATATCAGATACAACAATGTAATTGGTGCAGCTCGGCTACAAAGGCATGGTTAATGAGCAGCATTACTCAATGCCAGATTAACTCGTTGAGCAAATTCAAATTGTGCTCTCATAGAACTCTGGATTTCCAGGGTTATGCGGGTCAGAATTAAACGGCATTTACTGTATAGAGTATACAGTATGTGTTTGATTTCCATGTAGAATGTAAACACCACAGTACCCGCTGATGTTATACTGATTGTAGGATTGCCTTTGCCCTGCTTGTTCCAGAGGTTAGCCAGAGGTTCCCCACCACTCACCCCAATGGGAGGCAGATCATGCTAACCTACCTCCTGCCCTGGCTCAGTAACATCGAGTTGGTGGATAGCTGCCTGCTGCTCCCGGTCTTCACACCGTGCACCTCAGATTATGAGGCCTCTATCCAGACAACCAGCACAGGTTCATCCCACACACTGAAGGGCACAGGCTGGGGCTCCTTACAGGCCACATCTATGGTTCTCAACAACCTCATGTTCATGACCGCCAAGGTAAAGTCATGTTGGGAAAAATTGAATGAAATGGGGCACGTGTAAGTCATGTGTAGTCAATGCAGCTAACATGACACTATGTTCTTTTGTTCTTTTCTTTTGTTCAGTATGGAGATGACCTACCTGGACCTGAGATGGAAAATGTCTGGAATGCTTTAGTCAGCAATGAGAAGTGGAGCAATAATCTGAGAACCGCACTGCAGTTTCTCATTAGCTTATGTGGTGTCAGCAGTGACACCACCCTCTTGCCATATGTAAGACATATCATTTAGGTGAACTGGGAAATGTCATGTAGTTACTTTTACATTTTTAGCTCTTTCCAGTTTCTTACAGATATTCTGTGATATATTTGTTCAGATCAAGAAGGTGGTGATCTACGTGTGCCGGAACAACACCATGCAAACCATGGAGGAGTTGATATTTGAGTTGCAACAAACAGATCCAGTCAACCCTGTGGTGCAGCACTGTGATAGCCCTCCTTTCTATCGCTTCACTGCTACAAGCAAGGCCTCCACAGCAGCTTCAGGTACATTAAAAGAAGAAAAAAAACTCTGGGAAAACTCAACCAACCAGTAAATCCTAACTGCTCCAGTGGAACCACTTAGTGGCCAACCATAGAAAACTTTGTTTGTTCTGGTGTGTATGTGAAGCAGTGTTGGTGTTAAAGGTCATGCTCAGTTAACTTTCATTAAACATATGATAACACAAGTATTTCATTTTTTCTTTTTTTCTTTTTTGTTTCCTAGGCACCACATCGAGCAGCAATACTGTTGTTGTGGGCCAGGACAGCTTTCCTGATACAGATGATACTAAGACTGGGAAGGAGAATGAGGAAAGGTAGAGAACAAGATCTTGGAGCTTATCATTAGATTAATTATAGTCCTACCGAGGCCCACGATGATCATTTTTTTGAAATTTTCTGACCTCAGGCTTAGCCACATAATGAGAGCCCACAACCGTCTGGAATCACGCTACAGCAACAGCTCTGGAGGATCTTATGATGAAGAAAAGAGTGAGTGTATTTCTGTACCAGACACCCTTTGAATAAATGTGTTTGTCATGGTCTGGTGAGTGTGGAATACACAGGCTGGTTTGGAGGGTAAGATGGTGGCTGCCGGCATGGTGTCATTGATAATGCATGAGCAGTGCAGAGTGGCCTTAGGTTCTTAAAAGGCGTCTGCGAGAACTGGCACTGAAGCACTGGAGGATTCAGCTCTGCTGCTAGTGACCCAAAAAAACTTTGTTTTGCTCTCTTGGTGTGAATGAGTCCGGCAGACTAATGTTAGTACTGTAAGTGTAATTTTACAATTAATTATGGACTTAATTATGCCCTTTGACAACTAATCTTAAAAATTTACGATGTTTATTTACGATGTTTATGATGTTATGTGGTTGTACATTATTTAAATGCATGCCCACTCTGCCATTTGCCCACATGCCCTGTAAGCCATGGAGAATCCACAAACTCTAATTTTTGATTGAAATTTGCCATATGTGTGTGCGTGATAAATGTCAGCAGTATAATTTTCTGTTTCCATGTAGGTGAACCGCTGCCCCCCTATGCTGAATGGCTGGTGGTTGTCACTGAGACCAATCAGCCCCATCCTCTGCCCATGCCTCTGAATGGAGGATGCTGGGCACCACTGGTCGACTTTTTGCCAGAGACCATCACTCCCAGAGGACCGCTCCACAGGTTGGACTGCTGCATATACATCAGTGAAAAACATGCTCACTCTGACTACCATTCTGAGTCCAGATTAAAATGTCAAGACAAAACTTCTGCTTGTCACTTTGAAAGAAACCGTTTACTTTGAGCTCAGACTGATCTTAGACCTTTAATAACCTGCCACAGTTTACCTTTAAGTGACTGCAGATGAAGGCGGCACCGCTCAGCTTTTCCATTTGGTGGCTGTGCACTTCAAAGTCATGTTTTTGTGGATTAGATTTGTTTGGTGTGTTGTTGAGTTTCTTTTGATTGAGAGGCTTTATGTGTTTGTGTTTTTTAGATGCAATGTAGCAGTCATCTTCATGACAGAGATGGTGGTGGACCACAGTGTGAGAGAGGACTGGGCCATGCACTTGCCTTTGCTGCTTCATGCCTTGTTTTTGGGTGAGTTCACATTATCAGTCATCCCGTAAAACCCATCACTGTAATTACTCCTAACTAGTAAAAAACAGATACAATGCAAATAGTAAGATAATGTAGTATTAAGAACAACAACGGAAGAGTAGTGAAGAGATGGGTCTTGAGGCGGGACTGGAAGATAGTGAGGGATTCAGAGTTGCAGATCTCTTGGAGGATGGAGTTCAAGAGCCTGGGAGCTGAAGATTTAAGATCTAAGGACCATATGGTTGATTGCAGATTCAAAAATAATAAGTATTTTGATTCTAATATTATAAATCACCATTGTATTATAAGTACAAAGAGTTGGAGAATTTGGTTTGGTTGAAATCTTTTCCTCAGTTTCAAACAGCCAATACCAAACAGTTTAATTATCTTCAATAGACTCTGAGATCAAGGTTGTGAAATGGGAATAGGGAACTTGCCATAACAGCACCTTGTCCCAGAGTTGCCAGTGTGCTGAAACAGGCTGACTGGTCTGTTCATATCCTCAGGGATGGATCACTACCGTCCAGAGGTGTTTGAGCACAGCAAACGTCTCCTCCTCCACCTGCTCATCACGTTGTCCTGTAACAACAACTTCCAGAACATCGCCTCAGTCTTACTGCAGACACGTGAGATCAACGGCACCAAGACCCTCACTTGCAAACCCGGTCTTCAGCCGGAGGACTTATCTTCAGGTAAAAATGAATATTGACTTGACTTGACTTGACTTGACTTGGCTTGACTTGACTTGGCTTGGCTTGACTTGGCTTGAGTGGACTTGACTAGACTAGACTTGACTTGACTTGAAAAACAGGCTTTTAGTAATACTCACCTGTTTGTGTTTTCTCAACAACAAAATACTCTGACACTTTACTCGGGCTGCTCGCTCTGAGTTGACTAATCAGTCGTACTTCTCTAGTTGTTGGTTGACTAGAATTTCCTTTCATGCTTTTTCATGCTGAATGAATAATTTCCAAGCAACTTAGGAACACATATCTGGTAAACACAAGATTTAGAGTGATGCTTTTGCGTGATTCTTTGTGGATGAACACAGATCTGTCAATTAAATCAATTAATTTGATGAGTCGACAAAATGATACAAGTGTTATTACTTAGAATTTCTGTAGTCAAGGACACTTTACTCAAAGGTTGGAGTAGACCTGGGCCCAGTTGACAGTTGCTTGGCTTGAGACATTGCTCTTCCCTCTGGCTAATATAACCTTCAGAAACTAAAGGGAAAGGCTAACATTCCTTTCAGAGGATAGATAACTTTCTTATCAGAGGAGAAAATATTTGGACACTGTGCCAAAAGCAATATTGAGCACATAGGACATCAAAGGTCTTGATTAAAGCATTCCATTATGCTATTTTTGTCCTCTGGCCCAAATTGGGGCCATCTGCTCGGGCTTGGATAGGTTAGTCTGGATCCCCCCCTCTCCCTGCTGATTATTTGTTTTTCAAACGTCTAGACATTTTGAAATGTCCAGAGTATTCTTTGTCCATTTGACCTTTTGAATACAACTTGTATACTAAAAATAGTATTAGTAGTTAGGTTTTACAGCTATAGCACACAATGATAACATTTAGATCCATAGAAAACCTCTTTTTTTATTTCGGTTTCAGTCTTTGGAACATCTTCCCTCCCATGTTTATTGTATTTGTATAATTTGTGTAATAAGTTGCAGAAATAAGAAGTTTGTAAATTAACAGCAAGGAGATTAAGTACGTACACATCTACCACATTAAATGAATATTATCTGTAGTAATTGGATGCAAATTCCAGACATGTTAAAACACCAGCAATGCTGCTCCCTACATGTTCTTTACTCCTGCAAGTTACAGGAAGGGAAATTGATCCAAACATCCAAATGAATCACTGTAACTTGTGTGTGATCACACACCTGTTGCTCTGTTGTGTTCAGGAGGATGTACTGACTTCCTGCGTGAGTGTCAAGCGTCTCCTGTGCCAGACTCCGGTCTGAGTTCTTCTTCCACGTCGTCCAGTCTGAGTCTGGGAGGCAGCAGCAACAACCTGCCGGAGATCTCACATGAGGTGGAGGAGCTGGTGGCTTCCAATAAAATGGATGAGAAGACTAACAAGCTCATTGAGTTTTTAACCACAAGGTACTGATTTGAAAAAGTTGTTCCCTCTGTTGAAAGTCCTTTCCAGCAAGTGCAGTGGTTGAACCCTGATAATATAGATTTACTTACATATCATAAAAAGAAAGGTTGAAAGTATTTTTCACCATAAATGCATGTTTTACAGCAAAATTATACTTCTGATATTTTGATTGGCTTCCTCATATTTCTTGAGGTACATTACCACCTAGTGGTGCTGTATGCATAGTGCAGTAGGTTCTTAAAGCGCCCATATTCTGCTCATTTTCAGGTTCATAATTGTATTTTGAGGTTGTACCAGAATAGATTTACATGGTTTAATTTTCAAAAAACGCCATATTTTTGTACATTCCTGCAGATCCTATTTTCACCCTGTGTGTTGACGTCTCTATTTTAGCTACAGAGTGAGATATCACACTTCTTTGCTATCTTTGTTGGGCGTTGCACATGTACAGTAGCTAGGTAATGATCACATAAGCTAGCTACTGTTTTTCCAACCATGGTCAATACAAGGCAGGATTAGCTGGGAGACTTCTTCTAGACGAGGGCTACCTTATGGAGATTATGGTGAACTAGTGTGTGTTGTAGCAGTATTTTGCCATTGAGAACGAGCTAGCATGCTACGGTTAGCCACCTCATCTCGGCTAGTGATGTAGAGAGCTGTCCAGATTTTGACATTCAGAAACCCGTATCTCACTCAAAACAGCATGGATGTTGTTGTTTTTTCAAAGTTTGTATGTGTGTGGAAGCACCAGAGACACAAAATGGCACCCCAAATCCCAGAAAAAGTTATTTCTTTTCATAATATGGGCACTTTAAAGGAGTAGATTAGATTTAACACGACCAGTTGTTTAAATTGGAAATTCCAGTTGAAACTATTTTCTTCCAAACTCTGGAAATGTTTAGGATGTGACTTTTTTAATATAGATATTGCCAGTTTAAGTACGGCAATACTTAATATGCTAACCAAAAGCACAGTAACACCTGGGCTTGGTACAGGTTATTCTAAATAGTCAGACCTCCACATACAAAATACACTGTGTGTTGTTAGTAATGATGAAACGGTTGTTTTATAGAGCATGTGGACCACTGTGGTGCCATGAAGACATTTCAGCAAAGAACCAAATTTCAAAAAGCACTGGACAGCTGACCAACTTTCTGCGACATGTGGTGTCTGTGTTCAAAGAGTCCAAGTCAGGTAACCCTTCAGGATATTCTTATCACTGTAACTGTTATTCTTTAGTTTCATACCTGTCTTGTTATATTTTATATTCATTCAAACCTTTATTTAACCAGGATAAAAAACTCCTTGAGATTAAAAATCTCTTTTACAAGAGTGTCCTAGCAAGTGGCAGCAGCACGTTTCAGACAGAGACACTTACATGTAAATACATAAACACACTTTCACTCATATTCAAACAACAATGTCATCATGAAATACCAGGGTCCTAAATCAATTTAAAAACAGTGACATACAGACTGCCCTTCTGTAAGGTCCTTTAACAAGCCTTTAAAAGAATAAAATGAGACCAACTCCTTCAAATGGAGTTCATTTTGAAGCTGATTTCATGCAGATGGGGCTGCAAAATTAAAAGCCCTTTTGCCGAAGTCAGTGCGGGCTTTAGGGACTGTCAATAAAACCAGATCCTGTGAGCGCAGGTGATATGTCCCTGCAGACCTCGGGACGATGTAGGTGTTCAAATAAGGAGGAAGAAGTCCTAATACTGCCTTATAAATAAAAAGATGCCAGTGCATCCAACGCCGAATCGAGAGTGAAAACCACCCGACCCGAGAATACAACAAACAGTGATGAGTGAGAGATTTTAAGTTTGTGATGAATCTCAAGACTCCATGAAACACAGTGTCCAAAGCATGAAGACACTGGGAGGTTGAATGCATGTATAAAATATCACCGTAGTCCAACACAGACAAGAATGTTGCATTTACTAGTTGTTTTTTTGATTCAAATGATAAACAAGACTTGATTCTAAAGAAAAAACCTAACTTCAATTTCAGTTTTTTAACTAAATCTTGGATATGCATTGTAAAAGACAATGATTGGTCGATGGTAATACCCAAATATTTGTAATGTGACACTTCTTCAATTTCTGTACCAGAAAGTGTACAAATGGTTGGGACATTATTCTTAGTTGATTTTCCCAGAGTGAAAGTCATGACTTTAGTTTTTTTAGAGTTTAGAACCAATTTTAAAGAAGCCAGATTATGTTGCAAGATATTAAAAGCGGACTGTAAGTTTGTGATTGCTTGACCTAATGTGGACCCAGAACAATAGAGAACAGTGTCATCAGCGTAGTAATGATAGTTTGCATTTTTTATATTATTGCAGAGGTTGTTTGTATAAATGATAAAAAGAAGAGGCCCAAGGATTGAGCCCTGAGGCACCCCTTTTGAAATATTTAAGGAGGCAGAAGTAACACCATCTACTTGCACACATTGTGTTCTCCCTGATAGGTAACTGTTAAACCATCCCACTGCTTGTTCTGATAGTCCAATAGAGGTGAGTCTCTGAAGGAGAATTTTATGATCCACTGTGTCAAAAGCTTTTGACAAATCAATAAATAGTGCTGCACAGTGCTGTTTATTGTCCAAAGTCTTGACTAGGTCATTAACAACTTTCGAAACAGCTGTTATTGTACTATGTTGTTTCCTGAAACCGGATTGAAATTCAGTCAGAATATTGTTATTAATTAGATAGTCTTTTAATTGCATGCTAATGAGTGATTCCATTAATTTAGCTAATACTGACAATTTAGAAATAGGCCTATAGTTATTTATGTTTGCAGGATCACCACCTTTGTGAAGGGGGAGAACATTGGCAGATTTCCAGATGGCTGGTACCTGATTTGTGGCTAAAGAAAGGTTAATTAGATATGTAACTGGATTGGCTATCAGATCTGCAGCTATTTTTAAAAAATATGGTTCCAATTTGTCTGGACCCGATGATTTCTTTGGATCTAAATCCTTCAAGGCCTTCCTTACTTCTGGTACGGTTACTGTATATGTTTATATATTCTCTTTAATGTTTTGTGTAAAGCACTTTGAATTGCCCTGTTCATAAATAAAGCTACTTTGCTTTCATTAAAAGACATTATAATAACTAGAGACCCCTGTTTTTCTACTCAATAATTAGAATTTTCATCAGCACATTCTTCCACGTGTCCATGTTAGATTTCCACCTGGAGCAGCAGCTCAGTGACGTGGCGCTGCAGACGGCGCTGTGTAGTTCATCGCGTCACTACGCTGGCCGTTCCTTCCAGGTGTTTCGGGCCCTCCGGCAGCCCATTTCTGCCCACGCTGTCTCCGACCTGCTCTCGCGGCTGGTGGAAGTCGTCGGTGAACATGGAGAAGAAGTGCAGGTCAGTGCTCTGCGTGTGTGTACATGAGGAATGTGCGTATGTGAATGTGCATATGAGAGCATTAGACATTAATAGGTTCAAGTGTTTATGGATAATACATGTAGGAGTTTGTGACTTTGCATCTTCATCATTATTGAATGCCCATTAGCAATATAGTTTGTAGATACAGTTGTTGTTAAAGCAGAAACTGAGGAATTCTACAAACTAAAAGACTGCCTCGCTAACAATATATCTTGATTAACTTTATCATTTGTGTGCTGCGTTTGTTTTTTGGGAAGTAGCACATGAATTCGGTACTGTGCAGCAAATGAGTTGGATGCCCCTGATGTTTGACCGTATTATTAGAATATTTACACAGAATTTAAGCTAATTATCATCTAATGGCAGAATCAGTGGATCTTTGTACTATCTGTCCATCAAATATTTTCCAAATCGATCTGCTTTTTATATGTTTTTTTTGTCAGCATATATTGTAACAGCATTTGAGTGCTCTGTTATAATTAAATGAAACAAGAAAATCCTCAACAGTTGTCTTTCTTTCTCTTGTAGGGCTATGTGATGGAGGTATTACTTACACTGGAATCTGTGGTGGATAACTTGGCTGAATGTCTCAAGAACAATGATCTCATGGCTATCTTGACAAGGTTTGGGTCTCTTCTAGGTATATTTGTGTTTAAAAGAAGATATATCATGTTAAAGAGCCCTTTAGAGCGTCATATTTGTACTTTTGGGGTCCCTTAGAATAGGTTCACATGCTTTGACTTTCAAAAAACAATATGTTTCTCAAACTGCCCATTTCTGCAGCTCCTCCATCTGAAACACTCAGGGCGTTTCTCAATATGTGTTCTTCTATGGACTTGTGTCCTTGTGTCCTTGTGAAACGTCATGTTTGGTGGCCAAAGTACTGACCCAATACACAAGTTAACATTTCGCCAAGAACAGTTAAAATCCCCGGATGTGATCTCGACACGCCCATTTTACCGAGGATACATCGGATGGTAACTTGTGTGAACTTGGCCGGGCAGGTATCCCAGCATTCAATTCGGGTGTAAAGCGCTTATGGTTTCCGGTACACATATTTTCACAATTTACGTCTATTATTAAATCAATAATTCATTTTTAAGATGTTTTAAGGCGAGAAATCAGCGGTGTAGATTTTGAATATAGGCAGTTCAACGAAAATTGATGGTGAATTAAAAAAGCCTTCGGAGTTTGAAAGCTCCGCAAACCCCGGCGGGCGAGCTTGCTACGCCAGCCGGGAATGACTCTCGCGAGCCGGTCAGTCAGTCAGCTCACAGACCCCTCTGGCCCCCCCACATTTAGACAGACCACTCTGGCCCCACATTTAGACAGACCACTGCAGCAAAGCCAGGTCCACAATTGTAAGATATTTTAAACAATTTTTTCCGCTGTCATATATATATCTGTCCTCCTCATCCTGGCTCTCCTCCCTCGCAGGATCCTCTTCTGCCTCTCGGTAACGTATACAGATGGCAGTGACTAACTTTACCCAGTCCATCTATAATTTTAATGCCTATTTTAACGTTTCTTTTCTGCTTTCAATTAAAATTGAATCCCGAACAAAGTTACAAGGATTTTTTCCCCGCCGTTGTGTCGGTATTTATATAGTTATTGGCCCGTGATACTTAATAGCACTTTAATTGAAAACCTGGAAGACTAAACAACAAAATAACAAGGCGGTGTGAAGGGTGACCCTCCTTGCTTTATTATGAATACACACATCAAAGCTAACTATAAAGTGGCAAGCGCCCTCTTTGCTGGGGGTGTTGCGCAATAACAGGGAGAACGCTTCGTCTCAAAACTGTCAACAGCGTTTTGTGTGCTTCTGAACTTGCGAGTTCAGTCTTCCAGGTACAGCCAGCAAGTACGGTCTCCCCAAGAACACAAGTCCGTTCTTTGCTTACTTGGTATTGAGAAACGCCCTCAGTTTGAGCTCTTGGCCCGCCTTCCTGAAAATCCTGGTCTGCTCTGATTGGTCAGTTGGCCCACTCTGTTGTGATTGGTCAGCCAGCACCAGTGGGCAGCATATATGAAAAACTGGGCTAGTGAGGTGTTTTTAGGCCGTTGAGAAAAAAGTCTGTTTGTGGAAAAGAAAAGTGAAATGTGTTTTTTTACTTTATTTTATCTATTACAGTACATACAGAAAAAAACTATGTAACACATTAAAAGAAGGGGGAAATCCAAAAAGTATAAAAGGGGCTTCTTAAAACTTATCGTTGCTTTAATTTCTTGTTTGTTTTATCCCAGAGCGTCGTCTCCAGATTTCCTCAGCCGTCTGAAGCTGCTGTCCAACAGGAAGAGCACCGGGCAGCTCAATCTCAGAAGAGAAGAGAGGAGCCGACACCAGAGGAGCTCCTCTGTCCCCAAGAAGTTTGGAGAGGCGGACAGATGGTCTGATCCCCCTCGCAGCGCTACGCTGGACCGTATCCAAGCATGCGAACAGCAGGTTTTGTCAGCCAAGACCCGCAGCACGTCCTCATCCAAAGACAACATCAATGACCCAACCAACATCAACCACCCCAGCAACCTGCTGGCCACCATCTTCTGGGTGGCTGTGTCACTGATGGAGTCCGACTTCGAGTTTGAGTATCAGATGTCTTTGAGACTGTTGAATAAGCTGCTGGGCCACATGTCGCTGGACAAGCAAGAGAACAGGGAGAAACTGGAGAAACTACAGAGCCAGCTTCAGTGGAGCAGCTTCACAGGGCTCCAGCAGCTGCTGCTGAAGGGCTTCACCTCTCTGTCCACCACTGACCTCACGCTCCAGCTCTTCTGCCAGCTCACAGCCGTGTCTCGAGTGCCTGTGGTGGACACGTCACAAGCCATAGGTACACTTAGGGATAAGAAATTTCTCCATATTATATCGATATATGAGGCTAGATATCATCTTACATTTTGGATATCCTAATGTTGTGATATGATACAGGTGTCACTCTAAACACCCATACAGGTGATTTCAGATATCATGTTGAAGGTGGGCCGGAGCTAAGATAGGTTACAAATCTTTTCTAACAATAAGAATGATAAAGCTATCATTTGTCCTGCCTTATCAGGTGCAACAGAGCTAACAAAAGGCTAAGGAAGATGTCAATCAATCAGTCTAACCACACCCACACAGTCCTGGGAAGAGGTCTAATCAGCCAGATTAACTCAAAACACCTGTGTGGGTGTCCAGGGCCTTTACAGCAGTGGTTCTCAAACGTTTTAAAATCAAGGACCCATGAACTGACACAAATCAGACCACAGACCCTCATCTGACAAGACTTTGTCCCAGGGTCCCCTACCTGATAGTGATAAAAATGTTTTCTTTTATATGTTTTATTACAGAAAGTGAAAGAAAGCCATAAGCAAAATAGTCATGCAATCTGTCATTGTGTTACCTATGGAAGAAATTATAGTATATATCCCCTGGAAACCATTCAAGGACCCCTCAGTGTTTTAATATTTTGTGAAAGCACCAATAGTCAACACTAAAATATCAAAATCCAGGTATTTGGTCACGAATATCGTGATAGTTGATTTTCTCCATAGCGCCCTGCTCTAGGTACACTGTAGGGATTGATAGATACAGGGTTAATATGAATGTTGATACTATTCCATTTTAGGTGTTATTTTGTGCGAATATTTTTAAATTTAATACAATAACAAAGGTGAAGCACTTATAAAACTAATCACAAAAAACTAGAATTCCTGTAACCTGCTGTAGCCACATAATTGCACACAAAAGACATGCCAGTGAACTTTCTCCAAAATGATTTTTCAGAGTGAATATTTTCTATTTTTCACATGAAATATTGGGTTAATTTGTCTGTTTCATCCATTAGGTTTTCCCTTGAATGTTCTCTGCCTGCTCCCGCATCTCGTGCAGAACTTTGATGGCCCCACGCAGTTCTGTCAAGATGTTGCTGAGAAGATAGCCCAGGTTTGGCTTTATAAATGTTTCTTTCCTCATTTTGGCTCAAAGATACTACTAAGATTTAAGCTAATGCACTTTCTGTGTATAGGTATGCCTTGAGGAGAAGAACGCCAAGCTCTCCAACCTTGCTCATGTCATGACTCTGTATAAAACGCACGCCTACACACGAGACTGCTTCTCTTGGGTCAATGTGGTGTGTCGATATCTTCACGAAGCTTTCTCCGATATCACTCTCAACCTGGTCACGTACATGGCAGAGGTTTGTGCAACTGATGTTATATTTGCTGAGCAGCAGTAAAAGAGTTGTACAGTAATGGTTATTATTACAGCTTCTCAAAATATGCATATTGAATGAATGGCATGTCATTCTGTTGTAACAGCTGTTGGAGAAGGGTCTCCCTAGTATGCAGCAGACCCTTTTACAAATCATCTACAGCCTTCTCAGTCACATGGACCTGAGTGTAATTCAAGCCAAACCGTTTAATATGGAGGTGCTCAAGACAATTGAGAAATTTGTCCAGGTGAGTTCAAGTAGAACATTAACACAGATTATGTGTCCTACTGCAGATCATTTGTTTAAATGTGTGGCACCTGTATGACTTTTTATGGATTTTTAGTCAATGGCTGTTTGTATTTTGATGTCATTTCTGTGGTAACTTTTAGTTAAAGGTCCCATTGCATGGAAATTTCACTTTATTAGGTTTTTAATGTTAATATGCGTTCCCCCAGCCTGCCTATGGTCCCCCGGTGGCTAGAAATGGCGATAGGTGTAAACCAAGTCCTGGGTATCCTGCTCCACCTTTGAGAAAATGAAAAATCAGATGAGCCAATCTTGCTCCTTATGAGGTCATAAGGGGCAAGGTTACGTCCCCTTTCTCTGCTTTTCCTGCCCAGAGAATTTGGCCCACACATGAGAGAGAGACATCATGGCTTTCAAACGAGCAAAGTGGCAGTTGGTCAAGGCCACCCCCCCGCCCTCTCCTCCTCAAAATCTACAGACTAGGAAATGGCACATACTAAGGAAAGCTCTTGTGAGACTGGCTCTAGCGGCTGTAATTCTGCACCAAGGCTGAATTTTGGGAAAGAGTTACAGAGATTCAGATACAGTATTAGGGGACCACTAAGCTCTATATAAAAGCATCCAAAGAACACCATGTCATGGGACCTTTAATGAGATAGAAGTGCTTGGAAAGTGAAAACATTCAGATCGCCCTACATCCGATGTGATCATTGGAAACCTTTAGGCATCATGCTCTGAGTAAGAGACTTGTGTTCCCTGTTCCTTTTGTAAGTGTTCATGGGAAAAAAAATCTGTCTTGTGTAAATGCAGTAAATTTGTAGACACACCCAAACAATAAACAGTCTGCCCTTCTGCTGTAGGCTAGGCCTCTGCTAATCCTCATGCTGAATCCATTTTCCTTTAGCTTCCTACTGTAAGACAACTGCCACAACAAAAACAGAAACACATAGAAAGACCTTTGTGGTTGTTTCTTTCTAAACATGTGGTTGTGTTGGTTTTTGTCTGCATGTACGGGTGAATTGGTGTGTGTATGTCTGTGTTGACTGTAGACTGTCCATTGGGGGGAAGCATTGAATATCCTGAAGCTGGTGGTTTCTCGATCAGCCAGTTTGGTGCAGCCTTCATCCCCACACAGTGACTTCTCCTACGAAGACGTCAGCCGTGTCTGGGACCGCTCCTCCAAGGCCTTGCCTGGGAAAACACTCAATTTCCACTTTGACATATCAGAGGTTAGAGACTCTCTCCCTGACTCTCTTGTTTACTGTGTTCTTTCTTTGAAAGCCCCTGTTGCTTTAGGAGACCTTAATGCTTGGATGTTTTCCCCTGTATTTTTTCCTGTATTTTCCAGGGTGTGGTGCTTGTTAAGGTCCTGTGGAATCTTGTTAAGCTTTTTGGAAAGGAAGCATTTTTTCCCCTTCCTTAATACCGATATTTTTTTTGACTAAACCCCTCAAGATTAGCTTGAAAGCTTAAAAGGTAAACACAATTTGCCGAGCAGTGCAGTGCTGAAAAGTGGAAAGAATGTCAAAGATACAGACGGAGTGGCTGATGTGTGGGAACTGAACAGGGAGGTATTTGTGTAGTCCATGAATGGCAGGAAATGATGTCAGCTCCTTGCTGCCGGCCTTTGTATGTGAATCATTACGTTTTACTGGATAGCCAACAGCGTGTGTTATTAAACTTGAGACACACTGGACAAGCACTGATATTTCTTAAAATACCCAGATACTTTTACACTGAGGGATAAAGCAGATAAAAAGTAAGTTTTTTTTTTACCACAAATACTTCACGCATTCAAAATGCCAAGTGGAATAAAAACTGTGAACATTGATAAAAGATAAATGCCAGTTATGTTAAAAAACATTGAGCACTTTGCGGTCATCTTGGAACAATCAAAGTCCAGAAGACACAGGAGCTGCAATGGAGCCTGAGTCACGGATTGACTAAGCAGAGAGGGACTTTACTTTTTTAAACTTTCCCTGACTCATCGACGTTTCTGTCTGCACATGTCTGTTTGTGTCCACGCTGTCAGACACCGGTGATTGGTCGGCGTTATGATGACCTGCAGCGTTCTCCAGGCCAAGATGTGAAGAGCAGGTCTGCTGCAGTGACCCGCAGCACCTCCTCTACCTCCTCTGGATCCACTTCCACCAACGTCCTGGTGCCGGTCAGCTGGAAGAGGCCTCAGTCTTCACAGGTAAGAACTTCCTCCCTTACCTTTATTATGCTTATAATATGAAGGGTGAGGAGCTGCATGTTGTGCCTATTTTACACATTATTACCCCATTTACACATGGTATTACAATTTGATCTGTATCTGTTTCTTTTGTTTGAAATATTTCCATTTTCTCTGCAGAAAAGAACACGGGAAAAACTGGTGAATGTATTGTCTTTGTGTGGACAAGAAGTGGGGCTCACAAAAAATCCTTCAGTAAGATACATTTATTCTAGCAGTGCTATAAATCTCACCGCTTGCTTTACAGTTTTTTTTATTATCATGCATTTAAAAAGAATCCATTAACCATTGTTCATGTGTGTTTCTTTATGTCTCTGTGTAGGTGATCTTCTCCAGCTGTGGGGAACTGGACCTCATGGAGCACCAACCTAGTTTGGTGTCCTCCGATGATGGGACCCGAGAGCCAGACAACACAGATGACACCACCTCAGAGCAGCAGTTCAGAGTCTTTAGAGACTTTGACTTTCTGGATGTGGAGCTTGAAGATGGAGAGGTGAGTCCCAGGACCTCAAACATTTATAACATGGGTAAAGAAAAGGATTTATCCTTCTCACCTCCTCACACATTTGATGGACAGCAACACACTCAACCTTGTAAAGAAAAAGGGTTGCCTGGGTAGTTCACCTGGTAACAAGGCTCAGTCTCTGCTGCAACAGCATGTCTAAGCTTTTCTATCAAATAAAGGTCAAATAAAAACAGTAGGAAAAACATGACTGAGTACTCTTACGTATACTGTTCTGGGTCAGGTCTGCCTGCTCTGTGTAATGGGGTTTCTTTTTTCTGTTTTTTCTGTCTGTGCCATAGGAGCTACAGGTAAGTTTAGTCATATTCAATTGTTCCTTGCTGTGTTATTTTAAAGTTTGCTTGTGCCGATAATCAAGTTGCCTGCGACACAGCGTAGCAAATGTGGGTGCATGGCGTGTCATTTTCCAACCAGATTCTGCAATGTTCATGTAGTATAAAAGATGCACTGAACTAAGTTTTAGAAACACAGTATGTTTAGCTTATTTCTCATTACATAAGACTAGTAGTCTGATAGTCACCAGTGACATGCATGCCAACATAAGGTGTCTTTCACCTGGATTACAGATTTTTTAGCTGATAAGTAATTGTACCTTCAGGGGATTTTAAGTGTTTATTATACTTTGTCTGGTTGTGAAGAGAAAACAAGTAATTGTTTTAATTGTACACACAGCTGACCTTAATTGGAGTTTAATCTTTAATTATTATTCTTTGACTCACCTTGTGTGCTCACAGTTGTATGTCCCAACCTTTCTTGAGTCAGTGCTGTCAAGTTACACTGAGCCACAAATGCTGATGATATACACATTGGTGTTTCTATTGTTTACAGCAACAGTGTTGCTTTAACTGGTTAAATGTAACATCATGTTGCAGTGATCAATTGTGAATATCTTGCTTTTGGAGTCATGCGTAAAAACCACGGTAATATCTTGGCATTTTCTGCAAATTGATGCAATCTCTGCATATCTAAAGCTGCAGACATTGTATCCTAGAACCCAGTGTCAGATGTCCCCTCTGTGCCTGCTAACATTTCACACAGACTGAAAACTAAAACAACTGCTTTTGGTCAACAAAAGTGCACAGCAGACAGTTTTTATACGTTAGTTGAATGGACTGATAAGGTGTGATTAAAGTTTTCTACCACATTCAAACTTTGTTTTTGATCACAAATGTCAAAGTCAAAGCCTTTGCTTTCATGTGGAGTTTTGGTGGAATGTGAAAGCTGGCTGACATCTTCCAGAGTAATGTCCTGTTGAAAAGTCACTCTGCATTTTAAAGAGCCCATGGCTGGAACATTTCACTTCATGAGGTTTTTTAACATTAATATGCGTTCCCCCAGCCTGCCCCAGTGGCTAGAAATGGCAATAGATGTAAACCGAGCCCTGGGCATTCTGCTCTGCCTTTGAGAAAATGAAAGCTCAGAGAATTTGGCCCACCCATGAGAGAGAGACATCATGGCTTTCAAATGAGCAAAGGGGCAGTTGGTCAGGGCCACACCCCCAGCGTCCACCTTGTGCCCATGTCATGGGACCTTTAAGCAAGATACAGTCACACTCAGAGGGTTAAAACCTAACCCCAAACCCACATTTGTCTGCCAGTTTTATCATTGTCTTGCTTTTTGGTTTTAGTTTGAGGAAATTCTGTAACAAGCTCACACACCTCAGAGACTGCCCCCTCCCTGAACATGCACTGCATGGTTGTGTGAATGTGTGTATATATGGTACGTGTCTGTGTGTGCATGGGTTTGTGTTTACTTCTTGGTACTTGGTAACTCAAAGCCATTCTCTGTTGCAGGGAGAGACTATAGACAACTTCAACTGGGGTGTGCGTAGACGCTCCATGGACAGCTTGGACCAGAGTGACCTGCAGCCCCTGGAGGAGAGCCAGCTGTCCAGCAGCATGCCCAGCCTCAGCAAGATCACCCATGAAGACTCTGACGAGTCGTCTGAAGAAGATTCCCTCATGGCCAGCCAGATACTCTCCCACTCACAGCTTGTAAGTCCACCTTTGTTTGTTTACCATTAAATAAATGTCATAAGGAAGAGGAAAAGCTGTTGAAGCATCAGGAAAATTATCCTTCTCACAGGGTATCTGCAGGTCTTGAAACGTCTTGAAATTAGCTCAGAATGTATTAAAAACATCTTAAGCCTTGTGTTGTCTTCTGGGTCAAAAAAATCAACACTTTTTCTGATGATTTGGTCTTTTTTTCAACACTTTTGGCACCTTTTTCGCTGTTTTTGACGGGGTTTTTTTACGTTTAACATGTATAAACACCAATAACACCAACTTACTACCACTATAGTTTTCCACTTAATTTTGGAATTCATGGTCAATTATAAAACTAGAGCTCAAACGATACAGGATTTCTAAGGCAGATACTGATACAAATGTTTGGTTATTTAAAAATCCAATATTCCAATATATCGGCCGATAAACATATTTTTTTTTAAATTAAAAAAAAATTAAAAATCCAGAAACGCGTTTTAAAACATAGACAGATTTCCCTAACATTATTATTTTTAGTTATTTATGAGTTTTTATTAGAATAATATGATAATAATTTGTTTTATTGTCACAACAGAACAGAGAAACATCAAAATATATTAAAGTTCTGATAGATAAAATGTATAAAATACAAACTTAAGATATGAAACTTCAAAGTCCTTGGAACAAAAACACAATAACTAAAAATAATAATCAGTGTTGCCAACAGGGACGTTGTAGATCGCCCTCTGGTGGATAAACTATGCAACACCAACACTCATAACATGGTTGACCCTTTTTATTTTATTTTTATTTTTTAATATTAACTATACCTAATTCTTGAGTTAAAGAAGCAGAAAGGATGAATTATTTAGACAAATATTAAAGGAAGGATAATCACAGAAGGGTCAATGTTCAGCAAGGATACTGTTCCAAAACATTAATAAATAATTAATAAAATAAATACATTTTTTTTTTTCTAAATTATTTTATAAAACACCCAAAATTAAATTTAAGCAGAGCTCTGCTCTTGTGTTGTGCTCGCAAAGCGCGTTGTATATGATCATTCTATCCATGTTATATTTGGGTAATTAAAATTAGGCAGTTAAAAAGAAACCCATATTTCTGAGATAGACATTTTGAGAATGAGTCAAACTTGAGCCGAAGACAACACAAGGGTTAAATTTGATTTTAAGAGTTAATTTGCTAACTAACAGCTATTCAATCCTTTTTTGTGAAGGTAGGATTGTAAAACTACATTAAATTGCATTCTGTGTGGTATTAAAAAGATCCTTATAAACACACCTTACATTAAACTTAACAAACTCTGCAGAAACCTCTTATCGGTATTATGATATTGGTTTGAACCATATTCCAGATGAAATTTACTTAGGGCATTCAGAGAATAAATTATTTTCATTTTAGACCCTCCATGTGCTTTCCTCTTGTGCCACCCTCAGGTTATTGTCAGCTTTTCACACATACAGTATATCTTATAATTTAATTTGCTGATTATGATCATGTAGCTTCTCCTCTAGTGTCAACAACAGGACCAAATTTGAAAATACATATAGCAAAATTACACCCCATGCTGTTTGTTAATCCAGCACAAATTGTAGGGTTTCATAAACACTGCAGTGTCCGGGTGCTGCTAGCAGAGCTTTAAACTTTTGCATCATATAGTGTCTTGCTTGCATCGTCTCTCTGTTATTCCATGACCCCTGGTCCTCTTTCAGTATTAGCTAACATTTGTAGAAACCGTGGTGGCAGATGGAAAGCCCATGGGTCCTCTCCTGTTCCTAATTGGTCAGTGCTTACAGCTAATTTGGGAATATTGTAGAATTTGCAGTGTTAGTTTTTAATCCACTGTTTTGACCCCTCCTTGTTTTCGGTGTGTCTGTTATTAAATGTTTTTTGAACAATGACACATGCTATTTAGAGAAAATGTCATGCTTTGTCTCTCTTGCAGATGGTCAGCCTCTCTACAACAGCAGAGAGCAGTAACAGGGACTCTTCAGCTGCATTTTTCAATACAACTTCAGCTGATTCAAGTCCCCTGAACACCAAAAATCCTAGTTTCGAGGCCCAACAGCCAGAGGACTCGAAGCAGCGGGTGAATAAGGGCTTCAGAATGTCTGAGATACTGGGAACTACTAACTCTTATAGCAATTCCATACTAGAGTTCTTCACTAATTTTGCCAAATAAGCAATTCTGTTGCATCTTTTCTTGTTTCCTGGCTGTTTTAGGTGCTTTGGGTTCAGTCTATGTTAAGTGTTATGTTATGTGGCATTGTGACTTTTCAACCTTTCCTCTCCATGCTCTGCATGAGCCATTCTTTTCTTGACATTTCAGTTGGTGCATGCTAAATGAGAATGAACTAAAACTTGTAAGCAGGCAATCTATAACGCTTTGGGCTATGGGCTAGTTTGGGCCTTATTTTAATTGTGGCAGTGTTAGGGGGTTGTAGCCAGCAATAGAAAAAAAATCTTTTTCCTTCTGTGTTTGTCTGTTTAAGGCAATGTGTATACCTATTGCTTTTGTGTGGGTGGCTCTAAGCAACAACTAAAAACTCTTGGCATGTGGAAGGTCAAGAAAGGTTTACACATTGCCTGTCCCAAAACATGAGTGTGCAGGGCCACGATGCTGGCTGAATAAAAAAAAAATCTAATTAATTGGCACAATTTATGCACACTAATTAAAGTAAATATAAAAGAAATCATCACAAGGAGTGTCCGTAGGGTCCCACGCCAAGGTTAGTGTATCCATTTTACCCACAAACGTATCTGTTTAATAATGAAGTATAACAGAGGGAACACATGTCAGTTAATAATAACCTTTACTGCATGCTGTCTCAGTATTTGTTCATAACTAGTTCATCTTGTCAATTACTGAAAAAGCATGTGTCCTCCCTGTGTACCTTTAGCATGATGTGTCACAAGAAGAGGAAGACACCAACGTCCACGAGGACGACCCCTCTCTCTCCATCAGTGACATACCCCTTGAATTTCACTGTGGTGACAATTTGACAATGGACATGGTTCACGGTGATGACAAAGGAGAACTGGACCTTGACGGCTTCTTACCCAGGTATCTACTCCCAACGTCTCTCTATAATAAATAAAGTTAGATAACAATGACATCAATAACATGGCTTTATGTCCACTCAGTCTCGCCGAGGAGGAAAGAGACGACATGCTGGAGTCCCGATCTTCACCACCACCGTCACCCTTCTTCTCTGCCATCCTTGCAGCTTTCCAACCAGCAGTATGCGATGATGCAGAGGAGGCTTGGCGAAGTCACATCAACCAGCTTGTGTCTGACTCCGATGGATCCTGTGCAGTCTACACTTTTCATGTGTTTTCTTCACTGTTTGAGGTATTACATTCCATTGTAGCCAGCATACACCTAAACTCCATTTACCATTTGCCTGGCCAAGCTGAATAATTAAACTGAAAGGGCAACATAATTAGTTATTGGCTGATTAACCTTTAGAGGGAGAGGCTTCCTTTCAGAAGAGGTCTGATTAATAACAAAAAGAGGGCACTCTGCAGATGCTTTCAGCTGGGAAATCTTCAGGGATTCATTAACCAGATGTTGTTCACTTCATTGACCAAAGCTGACAATGGAGAATTTCAGAAACAATGACAGAATGAAAGTGCTTTAAATTATGTAGGGGTGGCTTTGACAGTATCACAGCCAGCCTGTTTGTCCTGCTTTGCAGAATATCCAGACTAAATTTTGTTCCTTGACCTGTGACGCTGTGAGTTACCTCGGTGATGGCCTGAGAGGATTGGGATCAAAGCTTTTGAGGTCTTCTCAGATGCTGACGTCATGCTCAGAGTGCCCAACACTATTCATTGATGCGGACACTGTGAGTAACCTGAGATTTTTCCCAGTTTCAAATACTTTTGGTAGTCATTTTTGGTAGTTGACAAATTCAACAGCAAAACTCTATTTTTTCAGATTATGTCCAATGGATTCCTGGAAAAAATGAAATTCAGCGTATTGGAACTTCAAGAATATCTTGATACGTACAACAACAGAAGGGAGGCAGCTCTGACTGTAAGGACATTCAATATTGTGCCTTCCAGTCTGAATGTTACCTGTATGCTGTCACTGAGTTGTTTAAGTTGTGATTCTGTTGTCTCTGTTACCCACAGTGGTTGCACAACTGTAAGGCCACCTTTCCCAGGAGTACTGGGGGCACTGTGATAACATGTCAACCAGCGGAGCATGAGGAGAAGGTACAGTAAAACCATACCTTTTTTAAGAATATGAGCTGTAACTCTGACATGCTATATGATTTTAAGGAAAATGTATGTTTTTTCTATAAGAATGGAATCACAAAAATGACTTCAACTGACATTTCCTACTGTATTCTCTGCATTGCGATTACTGTGTGATACTGTAGCTCTGTGAGTGTTACCTCTAATTTTCTCACACTATGTAAATGTTAAGTTCCTGACAACCTTGAGTTGCCACACATCATTGATTATCTCATTCCAGTGTGCATTGTGATCATTTTTAGCTCTGCTGGGGCATGGGAGCAAGTTCTCTTATGTTGCATTTGATCTAGCAGTAAACAATTACGCTCACTTCACAACTGAGGAAAGGGACCCGCAAAATGGAAAGTTTTGCTCCTAAAACTTGGTACTTAATTGGTACTTAATAGCTAAGAGATTCCCACCAAAGTGAGTGCATTTCTGCTAATTAACAGGCCAAATTGTTACTTTGCTTGGCTTTTTTCACTTGGCTTTTTGATTAGAGGTGCCCTGTGGAGTTTTCTTGTTAACAAACGAAAGTTGTAGATACATTCAATTACTCACCAAAACGCCTTGTGTGCATCCTGCTCTACCAAACGCGTTGAGTGCCTTTTTTTACTTATTAAACATTTGCAAAATATTTTAAATCCAGCATTGTTTAGATCCACGTTTGCTAGCTTGTAGTCTTTTTCTTCCCTGTCTTTGTTGGCGTATTGCAGCAAATCTTGGTGTGTTACCGCCACATGCAGATCAGTAGAATAATGTGACACCATCAGCGGGACTAGCCGTGCGTTCGTGGCTATCGGAAAAACATTTTTCCCATTGAAAACGTCATTATTCACATCACTTCCTGTAGGATCCAAAGGTGGGAAAATGGGGCTAGATTTTGCGTTTAATGTAGGGGACTTTGGTTCACTGACATTCTTTTAATGACAATAAACTGTTTTTTGTGGACAAACGCCTCTGCCAAGAAACATACACAGACATAACATGTTTCAAATTATTCATAAATAGGCCTATGTATAAAAATGTGTGTCCTTTCCCGTTCATTGTTCTGCAGATAACACAAACAAACACCCGTCAATGTGCTGTTTGTATGCTCGCAGAAAAAAACAGCATCACATCTTTATTACGTTATTGTGGCCTCCATGCTTTCACACACCTGATGCTCTAAGCAACGCCCAACAGTTGGTGACAGTCATGCAACAAGTTGTTATGCCAAACGCCAGAAAAGTAGAACACACATCCCGAGTCCCGACCATGTGAACGCTGGCAGTCAGAAAAACAACGTATTTACGGGGGCGGTCCCTGATATTCCCAGGTGGCATGAACGCACCATCAGTTAAGTACGTAATTTTGCACATGCACAGGACAAACAAAACAGAGACCCACTCATTGCACAAAGCCTCCATAGCGCATCTAGAGGTAAACAACTCCACAGGGAACCTTTAATTCCTGGCGACTACCAGCCTCACCTTCACTTTTCTCCTTCTCTGCATGCCAATAAAATCTGTGCTAATACTTTTCACCCACTTTCAAATGGAAATAATGAGGAGTTGCATGCCGTTCTTTTGATTCTGTTTTCCCTACTTCTTTTCTGTCCTCTAACATGCTTGCTTTGTAGCAAATGGAATCTCTGGCTGTAAGTTGGAAAGTCCCTCTTTGTTGTTTTCAATGGTCTTTTTCTGTTTTTTAACGGAAAACTTTGGCCCACTGTAATCCCATTTTCAGCACTTGTAAAGTCTCCTGTATAACTACAGCAGGTCTGACATATATTTGCTAGTAGTTCTACAGTAGTTGTATGTGAGTTTATTATCCACCAAATGCAGAACTGTACCTGAGCAAGTATAAATTAATATCTAAGAATGAGAAACCTAGCCCACTGAAACATTGCTAACAACCACTTTTCTCTTCCTTTCAGCAACTGGAGCTCTGTCACAGACTCTACAAACTCCACTTTCAGCTGTTGCTGCTTTTTCAGTCCTACTGTAAGCTGATTGAACTGGTCCATGTAATAAGCTCTATTCCTGAGGTAGGTACATCATGCATTTGCTTGTCTTCTCTTTAGGGAACCATGGCACCCACCATCTAATCAATTCCATGTTTAATAATAATAATCCCTCTTAACCTTTAGCTGACAAATATGTCCAGAGAGCTAAATGAGCTGAAGAGCAACCTGAGAGCAGCAGCAGCCTCGGTGACAAATGATGAGATTGCTGCCCGTGAGAGCTCCTGCTCTGAGCCCACTTTCAGCTCCTCTGAGACTGCTGTGCAGGCCATCCTTGAGTGTCTGAAGAACAACGAGTTTCCCACAGCCATTCGGTACATTCGTGAGTGCAGGTGAGAAAATAAAAAGGCTTGTTACAAAAATTTTGTAACAAGCCTTTTTCTTACATAAGGGTCAAAATATGCCTCCAGTCAGACAAATAACATTTTGTTTTTACATTGCAGAACATTGTGGCCTAACGACATCTTTGGCAGCCACTCCGAGGATGAAATCCAGACTTTACTCAACATCTCTTTCAGACATCAAACCTTGGGTCAGACAGGAACTTTTGCTCTGGTGGGCTCAAAACAGGACCTGACAGAAATCTCTGTTAAGTTGATGGAGCTTAACGGGGAGATTCGGGACATGATCCGACGAGCCCGCGGCTACCGAGCCATCACAGCTTTCCTCCCAGACTCCAGGGTTTCAGGCTCGACTCTTTGATGGTGGTCCAGGCAGTGTGTGACACCCATTCCTGCACAGCACCCTGTCCCATGCCTAGTCTCTGGTCCTGTCTGGGGCTGCTGCTATCATCTCAGTGGTTAACAGGCACTCTGCTATCTCCTGGGAATAACCAAATACCCTTTCCTCTTCTTGCTCACAGCACATCAGAATGACATAAAGTCAGATTTTCAGATGTGCAGCAATACTGCTGTTGTTGTTTTTTTGAAGATGAGAGACTTTGCTGTTGCAAAGAAACTTAGGCTTTAATTGCACTAACTATAAAAATTGTCACAAAGCGACCACTTGCTACTGAGGTCAACAACTCTTACATTTAACAAATGACATACCAAAGCTAAGTAATTCTCTTTCAGTTATGTTTTAATTGTCAAGGGAAAATGTGCAATCCTACACTAAAGTGGAAGACCTTTACTGTATCCTGCAAGAATGTATTTAATTATCATAGCATTGGAAAACATGAATATGTTCATGAAGAAAAAAAGGGAGGCTTCATTACTTGGCTAAAGTGTGTGTGTGTGTGTGTGTGTGTGTGTGTGTGTGTGTGTGTGTGTGTGTGTGTGTGTGTGTGTGTGTGTGTGATATATAAATCTGGCAACCATCACATATGGTATTATGGATTTACAGAAATTGTTCACATTTAACTACTTCAACATGCTGCAAAACTACTGTAACGTCTCCCAAATTTACACTACATGCTGATGTGTGAGTTATCTGTTACTTAAAACATCTTCCTGTACCTTTTTAACCGTGCAGCTTTTAGCAATTAGGTAAATTATTTAATATTATTTGCACTAGAAAAACATGCATTTATCAGACTAGATTTATAAAAAAGAACTATTCAGTTTCATCTTTCAACCTGCCAAGCTTTCAAATTCTATGTACTATAAAGTGTAATAGTAATGCTTATGGACAAAACAGAAACTATTTTAACTGAATAATTGTACATAGTGCAATGGGGGCTTTGCTCAGACTCATGAGATGTATTTTTATGAATTTACAATTTGAGTTGCATGTAGAGTGAAAGATAGATACATATTTGTAAAGCTTCCACAAGAACGGTTTGTGTAGCCTCTCGCCTTGTAAATACTCCTGCCTTTGCAATGTACTGTTCTTTGGTGGTCTGCACACTAATGTAACAATAAAAATAAAACATTTGTTAACTATGGTGTCATTTTGGGATTTGTGTGATATCACTGTTATACTGTTTTAAAACCTCGGGAACTATGGTGTCAAATTCCTTGTTTGTTTACGCAAATTTTGGCCAATAAAGCGGATGCTGATTTTGATTATCATCATTGCCCCATTACAGAGTCATCCTAATATGAATGTAATAAATCCCCTATCCTTAAATGTAAAAATGAATAAAACTGAACTGTGTCTGTGGTATCCTAGCTTTTGAAACCTGTTAACATTAAGTTGCTAGAAATACTTGCCTATGGATACAGACATGTAAGTAATATTGATGATAGTAACCTGTTGAGAATAAGGACCTAGTGTTATTCATTATTGTTATCTTAAGGACTCCTTTCCATGATAGACTGTATAATAACCTAGGTCCTTATCTTGTTTATGCCAATTACTTTTACAGTGTATGGTTTATACTGATGGGGAATAACCATAGACTACTATAACGTGGAACGTGTATGTGGTTTTGTTACTAAGAAACGGTCCTGTAGGGGGCAATCATACACTGTGTTTAGGTAGAGCATGTTTTCTGACTATAGACTATATTAATTAATATTTACAGTAAATGTTTCTGACCCATGCATATGCTATAGGTTAATATGAGCGTATGTGAAATGTCATACCAAACAATTCAGTAAAGCTGTCCAAAGTATTTGATTCTGTGGATATAACGTTATTTAGAGGCATATACTCCATATTTAGCAGACACAACCGTCTCCACCGGACTCTTATTTTGAAGTCGGACTTCCGGAGTTCCGGTGCGCGAGGTTTGTTTTCGAAGCAGAGCAGCAAACTGGATGTTTGACTCTTATTAAAACTTCTCTATCATCGTGGTTTTAATTATTTGTCGTCAACCTTTTGTCAAGAGTGTCATCACGACATGAAAGTCAACTCTCTCGTACACTTACCATGGTAAGTTAGAGTAACATTAACTTCAAAGGTTAAATTCACTTTTGCCGTCCCGGAGTTTTTTGTGAATGGGTAACCTTAACGTTAGCTGTCAATGTAATGTTTAGCTATGCTTTCTGGACCTTGTCAGCTAACTATAACATGTGTTAGAGCTGGGAATAAAACGTTAGCTAACGTCACTTTCTCGATAAGTTGTCCTAAGCGGTTTTACTATTCAGTTACCTAGCGTTAACGTAAGCTAGTGTAGTTGATTAGCAGCTAACGCTAAGCTATCATTCAGCTTAAATTGAGATAAGAGCCTGGTTTCAATGTCATGTTGTTGTCTTTTCAGGTGTGCCACATAACAAACTTTAGGGATTACATAAATCAACTGGAATGGATTTACCCTCAAAAAACATGTACGACACATACAAAGATGAAATCTGGCAAGGTAAGACAACAGTTATGTCAATGTCTTTATCACAATAACTTGAACACTATATGCTCCACAAAGATTTTTCATGACTGGACTGTAATGCATTACCAGTTGTTCCTGATATTGTGTCCTACCCTTTAAATCCAGCTGCATAATCAGAAAATTGTACTTTTGTGCAATCACAAAAGACAAAACATTTAGTGTGTGGATATTGTGTAGTCATTACTATTCTATTAATCATGTTTAATGTCCCGATTTAGAGCTGGGACCCCTGGACCCTGACTGGTTTGAGGCACTGACAGCTCAAACGTTCACTAACGAGGGAAATGTCTCTGATCAAGATGACCTGTGTGCCAACCAAGAGGGACATTTTAAAACACCCTTTGACAGAACTGCAGTAGAAAGTCAGCTGTTTTCAACCCCCAAAGTCTTTAGACATAGGCGAGTTGTGTCTCCTGAAACTGAGGATGAGCAGTCATTCGCTGGTGAACAAGGTAATGTATTATTAAAGTTGACAGTTTATGTATTTATACAGTAATCTAAATTCTTTTTTCTAGCACATTACATGAACCTTTTCAGGAATATGAATGTATGTATTGGACGTTGTAAATTCATTGTTGTAAATTGTACTAACCTACTTGTCCTTGCATTGAAAAGCTTTTTTGATGCATTAAAAATAATGTTCCCCTGTGGTATGTCCTAGAAAAAGAAACATTGCCATGGACAGCAACACAAAGTCCATATTTGTTTCGGATGTCAAAAGAAGGGTGAGTGCTGTTTGAAAGAAAAACTATATGTTTATTAAAGGTCCCATGGCATGAAAATTTCACTTTATGAGGTCTTTTAACATTAGTATAAGTTCCCCAAGTCTGCCTATGGTCCCCCAGTGTCTAGAAATGGTGATAGGTGTAAACCGAGCCCTGGGTATCTTGCTCTGCCTTTGAGAAAATAAAAGCTCAGATGGGCCAATCTGGAATCTTGCTCCTTATGAGGTCATAAGGGGCAAGGTTACCTCCCCTTTTTTCTGCTTTGCTTGCCCAAATCCCAAAGAATTTGTTCTACCCATGAGAGAGAGACATCATGGCTGTCTAACGAGCAAAGTGGAAGTCGGTCAAGGCCACACCCCCAGCCTCCACCTTGCCCCCTCTCCTCCTCAAAAGCTACAGACTCATAAATGGCACATACTAAGGAAAGCTCATTGTGGGACTGGCTCTAGTGGCTGTAATTCTGCACCAAGGTTGAATTTTGGGAAAGAGACTTCAGATACAGTATTAGGGGACCACTAAGGCCTATATTAAAGAGACTTCAGATACAGTATTAGGGGACCACTAAGGTCTATATAAAAGCATCCATAGAGTACTATGTCATGGCACCTTTAAATATTCCAAATTAATTTTGCATAATTCTCATTTCAATGTTTGTAGGCATTCTAAAGTGTTGTTCAGTTAAAGCAAGAAAGGAACAAATATAGATTGTATGTTCTACTCTTGGGGGTAAAAGAATTGTTCTTTGAGAAAAGACTCATACCTCATACATCACCAATTCAGTGTTTATGGAATTACTTTAAAGGTATTTTTTCCCAACGTTACTTGTATTGTTACGTCTGTTGGCAGTTATAGATGTCTATCATGTTCTTTATAGGAGCCGGGGTGCAAAATATGAAGGTTTCCCCCCTCAGAGTCAGGACAGTTTTGGTAAGCTACAGCATATCTGCATGTCTGTTTAAATTACATTTGACAAACAATTGAATCCACCCTGGTTAAGTTGTTTGCGTTTGCCACCTGAACAGATCTGCTTCATACCCCACAAAAATCCCCAGTAAGTATATTAAATCTTACACTGATGTTATCTTTCTTTCAGCAAATGCCAGTTTGTGAATGTGGAGTAATGGATTACATGAAGGTTTCCCCTTTTTATTTACTTTTTGAATGATTCAGGTCAGCTATGGCAAGCGTGTATCTGAAAGTCTCGGAGCACAGATTCATTGTGACATGTCATGGACCAGTTCTCTGAATACTCCACCACCGTCCACTCTGATTTTATGTAAGCAAATTATACAACTGGTTGTTTTAAAAAATATCGTTCTAAGTGATTTGTGAAATAATTGTCTTCTCATTTTAATAGCTAAAACAGATGCAAGTCCATGTCCAGTGAGTCTTTCGGACGAAAAAAATGTTGTTGTGAGTACTCCGTTCAGCCCAAACATAAACATATTTCTCTCTAATGTAGAAACAAGAGTTAAAGATGTTCTGCTTCTTCTTCATTATAAGATCTGTAAAAGGCAGAATATATTTACACTATAAATTCTTCACGTCATACTAGGGCTGGGCAATATATTGATGTATCAATATCACGATATTAGACTAGATATCGTCTTAGATTTTGGATATATCTTAATATAATACTATGGTAAGTGTTTTCTTTACCTAGTTTTACAGGCTGCATTACAGTAAACGGATGTACTTTTCTTAACTTACCAGACTGTTAGACTAGCTGTTCAATTATTTACCTTTACCCACAAAGTCATTAAATCATTTGTGGAGAATATTTATCAAAAATCTCATTGTGTAAATAGCATTTTGTTAAAGCACCAATAGTCAACCATAAAACATTGTCGCAAAATCAACATTGAGGTATTTGGTGAAGAATATTGTGATATTTGATTTTTCTTTCTTTATCGCCCAGCCCTACGTCATACTAATGGAAGACAAAAAGGCAGAAGATGTGAACATTGATTTTTATTTTTTTATTTTTATAACTCCTTAATTTAATCTCCCAAATTGCGTGCAAAATTATCATATCATGCGGAAATAAAAATTACAGAAATAAAAAAAAAAACTAAATTTTAGCATACACAGACATACACCTGCCTACCATACATTGAAAATTTAAAATAATTTACTACAGGATTTACAATGTATTTATTTATTCAAAACAAGTAATGACATGTACAAGATACATTTATATCATGGGACCCTACATACCTACAAACCTTTTACTCACTTGAATTTTTATTCCGGGGTCCATAGAAAAATGGGATTTAAAATGTGTCCATATTTTTTAAAGATTGTTATTGGCATTTTAGGGCTTTTATTGACAGGATAGTTTAAGACAGGACAGGGGAAATTAAGGGGGGGATGACATGCATTTTTCTTTTTTAAATGATCAGATTTCCTTATGGAAAAAATATTTTCTCTAGTTTTGATTGAAACGTGACATCCTTCAACCACCTGGCATTAAAAGGCAATTGGGGATTTTTCCAGTTAAATAGTATAAGATAGCAGGCTAACAGGCAGGCACATATGGACTTCATTGATAGACCTGGCAGCATTCTTTGGTTTTACACCCAAAAAAATGCCTGTTTAAGGATTTGGTTAAATCCATGTGTTAAATTGCATGAGCCCATGTCTATAACAGGAAGGGGAGTCATGTACTTTTTCAAGGATTGTTCTTTTAACTCTCTAAAGTGGAAGGTCCTTTGTTCCCAGTATTAATTACTTTTTTTATTTCAACCGTGGAAACATGCCATTACAGTAAATAAGCAGGTGTAGCATTTAAAATGCTTCTAAATCTCAGTTTTTCTATCTTGTCTTTCTCAGTTTGTACGGAAGCTTTTCCCTTCTCTTTCAAATGCATCCAGAGTTGGAATTGTGTCACCCATCAAGAATGACATACCTAATGTTCACCAAGGTACAGTGTACATTTGCGAATATCCAAGATGTTGCAGTGGCTCTGAATATCAATTACAAGACTATGCATTGCAACAGATTATCTTATTTGTGTTGCACAAGCTTTTAGATGCAAAATGATACTGATTGCTGGTCTGTGATCAACAGGTGTTGTTTTCCCTGAGCCTGGTCAGAATCCAGGTTCCCACCACTCCCCCCAGAATTCACTGAATCATCTTGACGCTGTTTGGAAACAGACGCTACCAGATGCTATTGAGGATGGAGATACACACAGAAGTGTAGCAAGTGTTCTTGATGGCGCTGAAAATGATCTCTCTATATTTTTCACCAACAGTAGTTCAGCACTGAGAAAAGTAAAAACTGAAAGAATCAAAAGAAAGCAAATCATCCCGACAAAAGGACATGACTGCAGCTCTGCGGAGACCTCACCAACAAGCAGTGCTGCGTCCAGTGAACAGAGAACAGCTGATCAGGCGCCTTGCAGGCTTCCCTCACCCCCACCAGTAAAAACTGGAACGGTTGGAATCACCCAGTGGTCTCCGTTGAGTTTATCTGAAATTTCACATTGTACTGTGGATACTTCTTGCCATGATAATAATCCTGTTAAACAAGTGGAAAACAATATTTTAACAGAACAACTGCAGAGTGATGCTGGCCAGCTAGTCAGGCCACCTATGAAACTTGCAGACTCTGGATTCACTAAGAAAAAGAGAACATTTGTTTACTCTGTTAAGACTTCAAAAACGCAGGTTCCAGTAAAAGAAACACCGTCTCGGAAGATGGACTCATCCCCAGGGATTCCAGACTTCTCTGGTAATACATTTCTCATGCATGTAAAGTTAAAAAATGCTGTGATACATTTAAAACCCTTATCTACGATGACTAAACTGGTCCTTTGTCATGCTTTATTTCAGGACAAGAAGTTAATGTGAAGCAGTTGAGGAAATCCCCAGATGAAGCAGACTGTTGCAGTAATGGGAAGAATGAGATGCAAAAACAAGGCAATCTTTCTGAAGAAAATCTGCCTCCCTCTGTACAAGCAAAAGTCCAAGACTTGGACATGTCGCAGCTTTGCAAAGATTTTGCTCAAGACTTCAGTCAAATGTCAGACCCCGTCAAACTGAGTAGAATAGCAGAGGATCCTCCTCAAAATGGCTTCTCTCCATCAGCTTGTCTGTCAGCCTTGAAACAAGCTAAGAAGAAAGCAATGCAAGTGAACCTTCACCATGACTGTGATGCCGTCAGTAACAGAAGACAGGTTTCTACCACTAATAAAAATAACCCCATTGATGAGGGCGCGATAAGTGACAGTGGATTCCAGTCAGCTGTTGTAGATAGCACTCATGTGGCCGCATCATCATTTCTTCTTCCCAGCTCAGAGATCAATAGTCAAAGTCAACAGTGGACTGGCTTTAAGACTGATATCCACAGGACCAGTCCTTTCACATCTACCAATAAAGGAAACGGAGAAGCACATTTGGATGATATATTACCAGAAGCTGAAATGCATGGCAAGCTGTCCAGTGCAATCAAGGAAAGGCAGACACCGCGTCCCAGCAACGAGACACAACTACTCAGCAATGCTAAAGGAACTGTTGATAACATGAATTGCATTCCGCTTAATGGTCAAGTTCATGAGAGTCTGCTAGAGAAAACAGTTTATCCTCCTTCCGTCCATGCATCAGGATTCAAAACCGCTTCAAATAAGGGTATACACATTTCCTCAGCCAACCTGGAGAGAGCCAAACGTCTCTTAGAAGAGACTAAGGAAGAAATGACTTTAAGTGATCAGCCTACCAAATGTGCACATGATACTAAAGATGAAATGAGCATGAGTGATGGGCCAGTGAAAAATCCAACCACTAACTCAAACCAACCTCTATCTTATAGTGAAAAAAATGCAGATATCAGTTGCCAGTTAACAGCTTCACAGAAAGCAGATGTGACTGAGCTGTGCACTCTCTTGGAAGAAGCAGACAGCCAGTTTGAATTTACACAGTTTAAAACAGTAAAGCTGAAACAACACTGTCAAGATAATGCCACCGCCCCCAAAGAAGTTGACAAAGAACTTGACCCGGATTTTCTTTCAGGTATAGATTTTGATGACAGTTTTAGTTCAGAAGCTGAAAAACATCTGGCAGTAACTGTGATTCATGAGAAAATGGCCTTAGTTTCAGATGGTAAACCAAACAGCGACACATCTAACATCACAAGTAAATGCACAGGTTTGCCATTGTCGAGTGCAATGAAAACAGAGAATTCCTCTCCTGAAGACATGTCTTTCTCTTCAAAGCACATCTCTGAAGACAGTGGCGGTATTGTGTCAGCTGAACCCAAAAGTCTTGACAGACATGGGCCGACTAAAACAAGCCAGCTACAGTACAAAAATCCTTTAATGCTTGGGGGTGTGGGATTCAAGACTGCAGGAGGAAATGTTTTGAAAGTTTCAAAAAAGTGTCTGAGCAAAGCTAGAGCTTTGTTTGCAGATTTAGAGGAGAATCTTGTGACAAGTCAAAACCCACCTGGCAAACAAAATAGCAAATCCGATGCTAAAACCCTGCATAAGTGCAGTGTGGATAATCACACTGGTGACCTTTTGCATCGTCAAAAGGATAATTCAAAATTCACAGATGATTCCGGAGAAAGGGTTCAGAGCTGTTTTTCCAACGCGATGGAGTCTGTCTGTTCAGACAGAAAACCACGCAGAGATGAAGATACAATAAAAACTTTGAACAGCAGCATAACAGACAAAACCACGCATCAAAGGGGGTTCCAGATGGCCAATGGGAAAGGGATTTCTATTTCAGCGAAAGTTATGCAAGAGGTAGATTCTTTCTTCAAAGACTGTGAAGTTATTGGTGGTAATGCTGCCATGTCAGTTAAGCCTAAAAAGAGCATACCCTTGCCTGGAGTTGTCAGTCTTAAGGAAACCCTTCCAAAAGGTAAAAAGGGTCAAGGGATAAAAGAAAACCTTTCTGAAGAAACAACCAATGAGTTTGAAAATGTGAATGGTGGTCCAGCTGCACGCCATACAGATGTTGTGCTACATAATATGGACAATCACAATTTTGGTGAGAGTACACTGGCTTTAACAAATGCAGCCTCTTTCCGTGAAAACCCTTCTTCAACTGCAAAGGCACATTCATCTCTCTCAGGCACAACATCAAAAAGGACTGGCTCCTCTGCCATCAGTGAAGTGAGCGATGGAGGTGGATTTTGTTTAGCCAGTGAGACGAAAGTATCTACGTCAGCTGATTCAATGAAAAAAGCAGAGCATCTTTTGAATGAAATTCATCCCCTTGATGACGCAAACAAACCAAAACAAAAAGGAGACGCTTTAAGAACAGGCCATCTCAACAATCAAATTGAGGTTCGACCATCTAAAAATGGGAGCTTTCAGTCAGCCAGTGGCAAACGAGTGGCCATTTCCACTGCAGCTCTCAGGAAAGCCAAACTGTTGAGTGAATGGGATAAAGTTGAAGATAAGATCTGTCTAAAACCAACACATTCCAAGATGGCAGTCCCTGGTCCACTATCCAGGAATAGTGGATTTCTTGCAGCCAATGGTAAGCCAGTAGCATTTTCATCTGAGGCCCTCCAGAAGGCAAAAGCTCTATTCAGTGACATCAGCTTGACTGCAGAGATCCCAGCTGTTCCAGACACAAGGAACAGTGACCAGAAACAAGACAATGCTGACAATACAGAGAAAAAACATTGTGATTTCACAACTGCAGGGGGAGCAAAAGTCCATGTGTCACAGAAAAGTCTGTTAAAAGCAAAAAACCTTTTGGAAGAATTTGATGCCATGTCAGTAAAACATGAGAAAAGTATAGCATCTGTGAGTGGATGTGGCATTGGGAAGAAAAACCTTTCAAAATTTAAAAAAGATCACAAGGTGTCAATAAAAATGCCTGAAGAGCCTGGAGGTGGGCGCACTGAGTTTGAAAATGTGAGCGTGGGATCAGTTGTAAACCATGAAAAGATGATGCACCCTGATGACGTGGAGATTCACAAAGATGTTAAGAACACATTGGATTCTACCAAAGCACCTTCTTTACATGGAAACCCAACTTTGATGACAGAGCAACTTTCTCTCAAGTTGTGCACAACATCAATGGATTCCTCAGCCAACATTGAATTGAGCAAAGGTGGTGGTTTCTCTACAGCCAGTGGGAAGAAAGTATCTGTTTCAGATGATGCACTGACAAAAGCAAAGTCTCGGTTGAATGAAAGTGCTACGTTTGAGGACACAAACAAACAACTGAAACACAAAGAAGACATCTTTCCAACACAGAACGGTGGATTTCAGATGGCCAGTGGCAAAGGAGTTACGATTTCATCTGCAGCTGTAAAGAAAGCAAAAACCCTTTTAAATGAATGTGATAAAGTTGAGGATAAAATCTGTCTAAAACCAACACATTCCAAGATGGCAGTCCCTGGTCCACTATCCAGGAATAGTGGATTTCTTGCAGCCAGTGGTAAGCCAGTAGCATTTTCATCTGAGGCCCTTCAGAAGGCAAAAGCTCTATTCAGTGACATCAGCTTGAGTGCAGAGATCCCAGCTGTTCCAGACACAAGGAACAGTGGCAAGAAACAAGACAATGCTGACAACACAGATAAAAAACATTGTGGTTTTACAACTGCAGGGGGAGCAAAAGTCCACGTGTCACAGAAAAGTCTGTTAAAAGCAAAAAACCTTTTGGAAGAATTTGAGGATGGTTCTATTTCAGGAAAAGCAATGCAAGAAGCAGATGCTTTCTTCAAGGACTTTGACATTATGGATGATAACGATGCCATGTCAGTAAAACATGAGAAAAGTATAGCATCTGTGAGTGGAAGTGGCATTGGGAAGAAACACCTTTCAAAATTTAAAAAAGATCACAAGGTGTCAATAAAAATGTCTGAAGAGCCTGGAGGTGGGCGCACTGAGTTTGAAAATGTGAGCGTGGGATCAGTTGTAAACCATGAAAAGATGATGCACCCTGATGACGTAGGGATTCACAAAGATGTTAAGAACACATTGGATTCTACCAAAGCACCTTCTTTACACGGAAACCCAACTTTGATGACAGGGCAACTTTCTCTCAAGTCGTGCACAACATCAATGGATTCCTCAGCCAACATTGAATTGAGCAAAGGTGGTGGTTTCTCTACAGCCAGTGGGAAGAAAGTATCTGTTTCAGATGATGCACTGACAAAAGCAAAGTCTCTGTTGAATGAAAGTGCTACGTTTGAGGACACAAACAAACAACTGAAACACAAAGAAGACATCTTTCCAACACAGAACGGTGGATTTCAGATGGCCAGTGGCAAAGGAGTTACGATTTCATCTGCAGCTGTAAAGGAAGCAAAAACCCTTTTAAATGAATGTGACAGAGTTGAGGATAAGATCTGTTTAAAACCAACACATTCCAAGATGGCAGTCCCTGGTTCCACTATCCAGGAATAGTGGATTTCTTGCAGCCAGTGGTAAGCCAGTAGCATTTTCATCTGAGGCCCTTCAGAAGGCAAAAGCTCTATTCAGTGACATCAGCTTGAGTGCAGAGATCCCAGCTGTTCCAGACACAAGGAACAGTGGCAAGAAACAAGACAATGCTGACAACACAGATAAAAAACATTGTGGTTTTACAACTGCAGGGGGAGCAAAAGTCCACGTGTCACAGAAAAGTCTGTTAAAAGCAAAAAACCTTTTGACAGAATTGGCCGATGGGGAGTGTCACTCAAACTCATGCTCAACAAGCCCACATGACACCCATAAGTCAGATCTATCGAAAGATGTGAAAATAACTTTGAGTTGTAATCTCAGCCCTGAGGAGGAAATGTCAAGTGTGCTGGACGGTGAAATAGATCAGACAAGCAGCAGCGAGGGATCTAATGTCAAAAGGCCACAAGAATCTTCAGTAGTAAACTTTCAGTCACTCAACCTAGGTGGCTGCACTGAAACCCAGCAGAGGTTTTTTGCCCAGGAAGCTCTGGACTGTACTAAAGCTTTGTTAGAGGATGAAAGTCTAGCTGGTCAAAGTCTCTCAATGACTTTAGAAAATGTGCCACTGCAAGAAAACCCGGAATTCAGCCACAGATCTGCAGAGGAACAAAAAGGACCTGGGAAAAGATCAGTCGAAGACCCAGATATGACTGGTAAGTGCTTGTGTTACTACTCAGAAATGTGTTACTTGTTAATGCGCAGATTGTTTCAGAGTTTTCAGATTGTTTTTGAATATTCTAAGGGCTCCTGCACACATCCTGCGTGGCGTGTCCGTGTTTATTTCGGCTCCCATGTTAACAGGTTAGAGCTTGCACGCTGCCTGCGTGACACACACGTCTCAGGCACAGCTGAGCCTCGCCGAAAACGCGCGCATGCTAGAAATAAGACCAACGCAATTAATAAATTACATTTCTGATGTTTGAAAGTCTCTAGGTTTTGACATAAATGTAATTTAAAAAAAATAATTATTGATTTTCACATATTGCACCTGTCAATACAGAATGAAATATCGAAATGTGCAAACAAATGTACAAATAAACAAAATAAAGTTGAAGAACATGCTATTATTTCATTTTATCAATTGGAAACATACATGTGTACAGACAAGGCTAGCAACAGCATCGTGTCAGACACATTTCTGGTGTGCAAAGACAAATATAATGCAAAAAAAAAGTTTAAAAGATTGTTTCCATATAGCAAATAAACCACTTGTTTAAGACAAATTTTGTTATTAATAACCTTAAGCTGTGACTCTTATCTGTTACAAGCATGGCTATTAACTATTAACGATTGCCTTACTATCTTTTGGAATATCCTAGGTCAGCCTCCCCTAAAAAGAAGATTACTGGAAGAATTCGACAGAACTGTCGATGGCCCAAGAGGTTCAACCCTCCATCCGGACAAAAGTTTTCCAAATGGTAAATCACCGACACTCTAACAAGTTAGCAAAAGAATACATCACCCATAATACATCATATATGTATTTGTATTATAAATTAAATAACTTTAAAATGTTTTTTCTTTATTAAGATATAATGAAAGACAGGAGGGTTTTCAAGTACAGCGTGTCTCTCCATCCAAACATCACCAGGCCACACAGGTAAGTTGGCCATGTTTTCAAAACGCTGATACATATTATCAGCACTTTGTAATGTATTTGTTTTTTGGTCTAACAGGAATGGAAAGAATTATGTGGAAACCACATTGCAAAAGACAAAATCAACACAACAATCAACCCCAGAAGACAGCAGATCAGCACATTCCAAGATGCCAGTGTTCGTTCCTCCATTCCTCAAGGATGCAAAGACAGAGCATCACAAGAATCCAGTGCTTAAGAACACAAAAACACCTACTTCATTTGTTCCTCCATTCAAAAAGCAATTAACTGTTGTCCAAGAGAGCTCCTCTAAACCCCAGGGGGAAGCACCCTTTAACAGCATCACTTATGTACCGCCCACTAAAAAAACACAAAGCAATACAGATGTAACTGGTAATAAAAGCAAAGAAGACATTCAGATGGTGGCCTCGGCTGACACTACTAATGATAATCTGCTAAATAATCAAAACTTTCCTGTTAGCTGTGGATCCCTGGACTCTGCTGCAGAGGCATCACGTGTGGAGGACACAGTGTCCACAAGCCAAGGTGCGCTAACCTTTTTAGTGGTGAAGTCAGTATGATACACTGTCAATACTCCGCATAACATAGGTAAAATAGTGATGTGTTTATGGTCTACAGACATGTTTCAGGAGCTTCATAATATAGAGCTGGCACGAGATATGCAAGACATGAGGATCAGGAAAAAGAAGCGCCAGACCATTCGACCTTTGCCGGGGAGTTTGTTTCTAATCAAAACATCAGGAGTGTCGAGGATACCATTAAAGGCTGCAGTCAATGGAAAGCCTCCTGCAAGATACACCCAAAAACAGGCAAGGCCAGAACTTGTTTGTCAGTCAATTTTGTTGTATGTGGTTAAAAATGAGATTACTGTCACGTAAACAGCTTTTTGACATGTTCTTGTTGTTGTTGTTTTTCAGCTGTATGGACGTGGAGTCCATCAGCATGTGTATGACATCACCAGTGAGACTGCAGAATCTTTTCGCTTCAGTTTACGGCAGTTCCTCAAACAGGAAGCCTTTATAGACGACGGTGGTGTTATGCTTGCTGATGGGGGATTGCTGATCCCCAGCAATGATGGGACTGTAGGGAAAGAAGAGTTTCATAGGTATGTTTTTTTAATTTAGTTTACTTTAAATCAGGCTTTCAAATATTGAACCTATGATAGTGTTTGAGAAACCAGCTGTATCTTGGTATCGGCAAATGCAGGCGGACTGTACTGAATATCATCCTGTTCTACACTGTCCACAGAGCATTATGTGACACCCCAGGTGTGGACCCTAAACTGATCAGTGAGGGCTGGGTGTACAATCACTACCGATGGATTGTATGGAAGCAGGCCTCCATGGAAAGATCATTTCCAGAAACAATGGGCAGCCTCTGTCTCACCCCAGAGCAGGTCCTCCTACAACTGAAGTACAGGTACGTAAGGTTCTAGCTTATTTTAGTTCAATGTCTTCCTGTTGAGCTTAATTTTATCATGCGCTTAACAAGACACCCACACACATCTTTTGCAAAATTTGTGTAATATATTCCTGAACCAAATATCGTATAACACATCGCCCATTGCCATTTTGTTTACAATTGTAAGGCTTGATGTAATTACACTTTATAGCATTTAGTCAAAAGAAATGAGCCAAAACATATATTGTTTACTAATGCATTACGCTTTTTGGCTAATTATATCAAGCACAGTGAATTTATTACATTTATATTTTAAGTAAACTTACACTGTAGTTAATGTGAAATAAAATATTGGATTAAGTTTTAAATGTAACTTTATTTAGCTTTCTTTTTTTCTTTTTCTTTTTGTGTGAATCAGATATGATGTAGAGGTGGACCACAGCCGCAGGCCGGCTCTGAGAAAGATTATGGAAAAGGACGACACATCAGCCAAAACCTTGGTCCTCTGTGTTTGCGGGGTCGTCTCCAGGGGCCAGACCCTAAACAAACAAAGTCTCAATGACACTAAGACTCCACAAGAGGCTGATGCCAAGGTTGAAAACCCATCTGCAGTTGTCTGGCTGACAGATGGATGGTACGCCATTAAAGCCCAGCTGGATGAACCTTTGACTGCCATGCTTAACAAAGGGCGAGTGGCTGTTGGTGGGAAGTTGATCATCCATGGAGCTACGCTGGTGGGGTCTCAAGATGCTTGCTCCCCTCTGGAGGCACCTGAATCTCTCATGTTAAAGGTACTTTAAAGGGGACGGGGGCTCAGGTTATTCTATCTTTCCACAAGACAACTAAGTAACAACTCGGCTAACTAATTGTTTATGTGTTTAGATTTGCGCCAATAGCAGCAGACCCACTCGATGGGACGCTAAGCTGGGATTTCACAGGGATCCACGGCCATTCCTGCTTCCTGTCTCCTGTTTGTACAGCAACGGAGGACCAGTAGGATGTGTGGACATTATCATTTTGAGAAGCTACCCCATCCAGGTGTGTTTCGTCTTGCATTGTTATATTGTTTCTGTTACTCCTGGAAGTTCATGTTATGATCTCCTTTGACTGAATGCTCGTCACATTTTCCAGTGGATGGAGAGGAAACCAGACGGAGGCGTAGTGTTCCGTTCTGATCGTGCTGAAGAGAAGGAGGCGAGACGATACGACGGCAACAAACAAAAAGCTATGGAGATCTTATATGCCAAGATTCAAGCTGAATTTGAAAAGGAGGACAAAGGTAGGAATCTTGTTTTCAGCAAGTTAGGTATGGGTTAAAATTGAACACCTTTAACAAAATTGTAATTTTCAGGAAATAAACCTCAACATAGAAGACGGACGTTCACCCGACAGGAGATTTCAAGTCTTCAAGATGGAGATGAGCTGTATGAAGCAGTGGGGAATGACCCAGCTTACCTCGAGGTGATAAGAAATTTGCTTTTCAAATTGTTTACTTAATTTCTCTTATGAATACATTTTTAACTGCACGTCCATTTCACTTGCATGTCCAAGGCTCATTTGAGTGAAGAGCAGTTGGAGACTCTGCGTACCTTCCGGTGTTCTCTGATGGAGAAGAAGCAGGCGGTCCTGCAGGATCGCTACCGGCGAGCTTTAGAAAGTGCAGAGGACAGCGAAGGTATATGTCCCAAGCGAGAGGTTACACCTGTGTGGAGACTCTGCGTTGCTGACTCCATGGACCAACCAGGCAGTGGTACGTCTTTGTAGTTTTTAAATTCATTTTAAATGTACTATGGTTACTTTAATGTACATTATATTGTGTTTTCAAATACTGATTTAATATAATGTGATTATATATTTGTTTTTAAGTTTACCAGTTGAATCTTTGGCGACCTTCTTCGGATCTTCAGTCTTTAGTGAAGGAAGGCTGTCGATACAAAGTCTATAACCTCACCACTTCGGATGGAAAGAAACATGGTTGTAGCACAACCGTTCAGCTGACTGGGACAAAGAAATCACAGTTTCAGGACCTACAGGTACTGGAGAAACTTAACTTTCCTTGAGCACACTCAGTGGACATATGGAGTTTTAGATCCACTATTGATAAAGTCAGATTGATGATTTATAATACCTTTTTATTTATTTTATTGTTCAGGCTTCTCAGGAACTGTTAGCAACACATTTTCAACCGAGGGTCTCTACCCGTTTTGTGGATCTTCAAAACCCAGAATTCCAGCCGCTGTGTGGAGAAATTGATCTCACAGGTTACGTCATTAGTATCGTTGATGGGCAGGGTAAGAGCATCTTTTTTTCTTAAAGTGCATATTATGCTTTTTGGCTTTCTCCTTTTCCTTTATTGTGTTATATATCTTTTTTGTGCACATTATAGGTTTACAAAGTGAAAAATCCCAAAGTCCCCCCCCCCAAATGGATTACCGTCTCCAACAGAAAACACTGTTCACAAACTGCTCCAAACAGCTTCATTGTAGTCCATCCTTTAATACAGAGACAAACGCTCGTCACTTTGCAGCACACGTTATAATGCTCGCCTAGGTACTTCCGTGGCTCGCCCCCATACTCTGCTTCTGACTGGCTAGTAGTCCTTACCTAGGCATTGTCAGGGCACACCTTCATACTCTGCTTCTGACTGGCTAGTAGTCCTTACCTAGGCATTGTCAGGGCACACCTTCATACTCTGCTTCTGACTGGCTAGTAGTCCCTACCTACTGCGCATGTGTGACTCCCAACAAAAATGGAACAGAAGTGCGATGTCTCACTCTATAGCTAAAACAGAGAGCCCAACACACAGGGTGAAAAGTATTTTTTGAAAATTAAACCATGTAAACCTATTTCGGTACAACCTCTAAATACAATTAGGATCTTGAAAATGAGCATAATACTTATAATAATAATAATAATAATAATAATAATAATAATAATAATAATAATAATATAGCACTTTAACTGTTTCTGTCTTAACTGTATTGTTACAGTAAAATGTTATGGTAATGATTGTTTGTGCTTTTGATAACAGGTTTCTCTCCTGCATTTTATTTGACCGATGGGAAGCTGAACTTTGTTAAAGTGCGCTGTTTCAGCAGCTTTGCTCAGGCTGGCTTGGAAGATTTGGTAAAACCACATGTCCTCTTGGCTCTGAGCAACCTGCAGCTGAGAGGTCAGTCCACATCTCCCACTCCCGTTGTGTACGCTGGAGATCTGACCCTCTTTTCAACAAACCCCAAGGAAGCACATCTGCAGGAATCCCTCAGCCAACTCAAAAACCTGATCCAGGTACAAAGTTTAAGTCAACTATTTTACATTATTTTTGGCTTCATTGCACACTTGAAAAGAATCTAACTTACTTTAAACAGCATTCCATAAAACATATATACAAAACTGCACAGACACAAGACATACAGTATAATGGTTCATTGTGAGTGCCAACTAATCCAACTAATGATCAGATGAGGATTGCTTAAAAGGATTTCTGGTCACTGACCTGAACCCCGTAGAGCTCACTCATCTTACTTTTCTGCAGCTTTTGTTTTCTATACAAAGAAATGTTGTAAACTATGAAAATGGCAGAACTATCGTTTCCATCTTGTGTCTTCAGGGTCAGGAGAACTTCCTTCCAAGTGCTGAGGAGAAGTTTTCACATTTAGTCCAATCTGATGGCCTAAAGTCCATCTCCTCTCCAGCTCTGCAAACACGAACCCCAGCTTCTGCATCGGTCGGAAGACAAGACACAAGAACAAGTGTGAGTTTATGTACTTGTTGTTCAAAGCATTTGCTCACATAACCATTTTTTATTGATTAAAAAAAAACTAAAAATGTGTCCTTTTATGCAGGTGACCCCTCAGCAGCCAGTCAAAAGCCTTGGAGCATTCACACCGGTCAGTAGGAAACCTCCTGCAGCAAACTGTTTGTCAGAGAAAGACCCCGTCAGCCTGAAGAGGAAGAGAGCTCTGGACTATCTGTCTCGCAT
Source organism: Etheostoma spectabile (assembly GCF_008692095.1). Taxonomy (NCBI): domain Eukaryota; kingdom Metazoa; phylum Chordata; class Actinopteri; order Perciformes; family Percidae; genus Etheostoma; species Etheostoma spectabile. The sequence continues at coordinate 20,550,305 of NC_045735.1, read as the reverse complement.
CCCGTCTCCGCCATCTCTCTCCCATCTTGGCTCAGTGGCGTCTCCATTTATAAATAAGACATTCAACCCCCCTCGGAGGTCTGGGACACCTTGCACTTTAAAAACTGTACAGACTCCAGCTTGCAAACCCACCAATCCACCCGTGGAGGATGATTGGGTGAATGATGAAGAACTGGCTATGATTGATACTCAGGCATTGCGTGTTGGTAATTTACTGTAGGAGTGTAACTTAACTGTAAAAAAAACAAAACTGTACAAATGTGTGAATGTAAAAGCTGTGTATGGCATATATTCTGTGGTTGTTTTTGTGGTCTCATTGGACCCATTAAAGAAGTGAAATCACATTAGTAAATCATGGTCTACTTTTTTGTCTCTAAAATTCCATTGAAAACCAAAAAGGATTATCTGCATTTGTTTTTTTAATAGTGAAGGTGCTAACTAGTATTAAAAGGTTAATAACTAGGATGAGTGTCAGTAAATCAGTCCCAATAAGCTGATTGTAAGTGCTATCATAGCTAAATTTACTTAAATAGGAAGATTCTTTTTTACTTTATGAGGTTGATAGCACTATAGCCCACCAAGGAAAAGAAGGAGGAATGGAAGAAACCCCATTAATTATATTTTATACATATGAGTATCATATTGGCATCTTTGGGAGATGACCGTGTCTGTCACACACTTTTAGTCCAGCTGATGGCGCTGACACTTGGTTCCCCGGCTGTCTTTTTTTTTTTTTTTTTTTTTTTTTTTTTTTTTTTTTTTTTATTAACAAACAACATTACAAACATTCAGACATCGCAGTTCAAACTATGACAGTTTAAGAAAGTAGAGTTTTACACATAGACCGTTAATATTAACAATGTATATACAGTCTTTTTTTTTTTTCAGAAAATTAAGAATATATAAAGAGTGAGTTGCAACTTACATGAGAGTTAAAACAATATTGATAAAAAAAGTACATAGTAAATAAGATTATGAGGTGGACAATAGTAAATAAAACAAAATAAATAAAAAATAAATAAATAAAAATAAGTGTGACAGATTTACAAAGGTGTATGAAATGCAAAAACAAGTAATTAGTTAAATAGATTGGAGTATATATCAAAGATAAATCTAGCTTTTTTATTAGTAATTAAATTAATAGATTCAATATATGTGTCAATTTCAATTTGGAAAAGTTTAAAACAAGGTTTAGAATTGGAAAACTTCGATTTGTGGATGTGAAACTTCCCTAATAAGATAAAGAGATTAACAATATTACAAATATTTCTATCTTTATAATCAAATAGTGTAATAATGTGTTTCCCTTCCAGTATGATTTTATGTGATGTTTTAGACAATATATAATTTTCTAAACTTTTCCAGAATGCGATACTAAAAGAACAACCATAAAAAAGATGAATTAACGATTCTTGTTCGGATTTACAAAAACTACAACACTTGTCAATTGGCATGAATTTTGATATAAATAAGCTGGTAGGATATATATTGTGTAATATTTTCAAATGTAATTCTCTTATTTTGTTTGAGATGCAATATCTAAAAGGAACAAGCCACGCCCTATGCCAGTTAATATTGTTAAAGTGAGAGTTCCAAAAAAATTTCCCACGAGGTGTTACTTTTTTTAAATTTAGAAAACATTTTCTAATGTGTTTGGTTCCCCGGCTGTCAATGCGGATAAGAAGGAGACTACTAACGTCACTTCCGTAAACACAAGGCACCTTGCTATGTGGAAATTGTGTGCTGGCTGGTTTTTGTTAATGTCGTTTTTTCTCTGTATGCATTCTGAATGTATACGGTGAGTATTGATGATGAAATTTACTTTATAATAGATTAGAAGTGGGGTAAATAATTTAACGGAACAGAGTTGCGCTTGTCACGTTAGCTAGCTCGTGAGGGGACGTTAGCTAGCTAACCTATAGCGTTAGGTCTAAGCTAGTTTCAGTTTTAGCTAGCTAAAGTAACATAACGTTACTTAAACTGTTCACGTAAGCTGTAACGATGTGTTCACGGCACTTGACGGTAATAATGAAATAACTTGCACATTAGCTATAGCTAGTAGTTTTGTAGTCCAATGTGTCCAATAAGGGAGTTTAATCTGTTTTGCAGATGTCTCACACTGGAGCCTCCTGTACGACCTCTCGTGCCATAGTAAAGCCGTGTGTGGGAGGAAGAACCGAGGATGGACGAGACGCTAAATTAGTGAGCAAAGACCCCAGCAGTGCAGACAGAAGTGTGAGGGAGCGGGTGTTAAAGCAGGTAGGACTCACCAGCACCACATTCATTGGTCCAGCATTTCCTCCTCCTAAAGCAGCCACCCTTAAGTCTGACTTCGAAGACACACTGAGTGAGTTTTACAAAGAGCTCGAGAAGATCGATACGCCTGATGGTGCTAACGGTAACCCAGGGAAACAAAAAGCAGGTTTTGTTCCACCCCACGTACCACCCAGAACATCTGCCAGCAAACAGACTCAGGATGGAAGCGAGGAGAACAATGTTTACACAAGCAAGTCAGCAGGAACAGACGGCTACCAGAGAAGCAGCGGGCAGAAACAGCCATCCTGGTCACACTGGTATCAAAATGAGCCATACTACCCCAGAAGACCGAGGCCAGCTGCTCCTGGTCCAAACCAATGGCGTGTTCCTCAAACTCTGAATAGACCACCTAACCCAAGGTTTCAGAGGCCCTCATTCCATCGCCCGCCACCCCCATCTGCATTCCCAAATCCACAAAACCTGCCATCACACAGGAATCCTAACAATTTGGGCACAACAAACCAGTATCAAGAGGACTCCCATTTCCCAACGTTTTCCCACTACCCACCTCCGAATGTATCCAGTAACCCGTCTCAGGGCTTTTATAGAGACTCTCCACACAGCTTTGACAGGGACGATAGGAGCTATGATGCACTCTCCAATAATGTAAATGTCGGATGGTCCAGAGATAGAAAAGAAGAATCCTGTCAGGTTGGTGAAGATTATGACAGGTGCCAGAGATATGAGTCAGAAAATGAGCCGTGGGAGCATCGCTGCCGACCCCCTGAAACCACTAATGCGTACCATACTTCCCTGGTGCTGATCTTGATGAGGGGATTACCAGGATCTGGGAAATCAACACTGGCCAGGTACGTCTCTAATCTTGAGTGAGTGCCTTGTCAATATAAGTGAGTCCAAAACTCAGTTTCGCAGACTGAATATTATTTTCACAAGGGCTAGATGAAATGACATATATTTTTCTATATAATTTGTTTTACAATGTTCCAAAACCAGTGGCCAGACTGATTTACAGCAATATTTACATCATTTACACGACAAGTTACGTTCTGATCCTTGCACAAATGTTCATTCTGCATTACAGTTCTTATTAAAATCAGAAAAGACTCAGTCCTTTTGTCAAGTATTTAATTCAAACATGAGCTTATCAAGAAGGTAATTTCTAGAGCTTGACCAATACTGGATTTTTAAGACCGATACAAATATTTGGTTGTTTAAAAATCCAATAAATTGGCCAATATATATATTTTTTTAAATAAAAAAATCCAACAACGCCTAACAAAACATAATCGGATATCCCTAACATTAGTTATTTGTAGTTATGAGTTTTCACTAAAATAATATGATAATAATTTGTTTTATTGTCACAACAGAACAGAGGAACATCAAAATATATGTAAATTCTGATAAATGAAATGTATAAAAATACAAACTTAAGATATGAAACTTAAAGTCCTTTTGAACAAAAAAATTAAATTCAGTGTTGCCTAAATTGTAGAACGCCCTCTGGTGGACAACATATGCAACGCAAATTCATTTATCAGAATCATTTATTTGTCATTATAAATGATTCTGATGAAGGACTATTTTAAAAAATATATACTGTGTGTGTGTACATTTGTGTGCTATCTTTCTCCCAGGGAGCGGCTCTCCGCTGGTCCCCGTGGGGTCATCCTGAGCACAGATGACTACTTTGTCCACAGAGATGGGTACTGCTATGATCCAGGCCTCCTTGGAGCAGCACACGAATGGAACCAGAACAGAGGTATTAGACTCAAGATAAACTGCGCCTCGCCTGCAAAGTGGACGAGAGGCGGCGGCAGCAGCAGGGGGCGGGGACAAAAAACCCGCTCTCAAAGTACAGATGTTTCCAGCAGCCTTCAGGCTGAACAGGAAGTCACAGAAACACTCACATCCTGTTAGGTCCAATTGTGATAACATTTTACCAGACCCAAATATTAGCTGGTACACAGTCTCAAGTTGTTGTATTAAGACAAAGTAGCTGTCAAAACGTTCTACATGCGATCTGTTTATGATGTTACACATGTGGTCTGTAATAAGCCTTTAAATCAGACAAATAGCATTTCAAACGCCTCCATTTCCAAATCAATAAAATGTTATATAAAATGTCGTCATGTTGAGTCGATTCTGAACCAATCAGCTGTGAAATCAGCTGAGAGGCCGATGTTTCCCTGCGACTCAAACCTGCGGCCGCCTTGATCTCGTGAGGTTACCGTGGCCTACGTGTGCATGACGTCATCAAGTCGGACACAAATCTAACCGTCACGCGACGAACGGCGATCGCCAGGTGATCGACTCTGCGCAGACCTGGCTCATCTCCAACGAGCCTATCGTCTGTTAAATGTTCACATGGCTCGGATGGTCAACGCGATACGTTTTCGTTGCATTGTCACAAAGGCATTTCTGTCAAACTACAATCAGGACCGTCTTTGCTGTGTCTCTTCAGAGTCAGAGTATCATTACAGAGTATTATTTCTTTTTTTTGACATAAAGAGTAACATTGGGTTTTGGTTTAAGACAGGAAAATAGTCTAGTCTAGTGTCTCTGCCTGCTGGGAAAATGTCCTCCCCACCCCCAGCATTAGGCGCCCCATGAGCTAATAAAGTGGATGCATTATGAAAGGAACAAGTTCTCTTAGGTGGAAATGTGGTTTGATGAGATTTTTATTTTCCTCGCTAGAAATGATATCAATCGTTTTTTGTTTTCTTGGTTTAATTCTCTTTCAGCGGAAGCAGCTATGCATGATGGTCGATCTCCCATCATTATTGATAATACAAACACCCAAGCATGGGAAATGAAGCCATATGTCAAAATGGTGGGTATAGGATTTTGAATATAATTGAGTGTGTTGGTTACGGTGTACCACATGGCCTTCATTAATCCTGATCAAATGGACGGTGTTTTTAACAGGCCTTGGAGAGAGGATACAAAGTGGACTTTTGTGAACCTGACACCAGCTGGAAGTTTGATCCTTATGAGCTGGAGAAGTATTATTTTTTTTTTTTTTTTTTTTTATTATCATATTAAATATACATGCCAGGGCTCAGCATACTAATTTACTGTTAGTAATTTAATTTAAAATGACACACCTTATAGTTTAAAGATCTGGTAGGATTTAAAGTGTTCATATTATGTTTTTTTGGCTTTTTCCCTTTCCTTTATTGTGTTATGTATCTTTTCTGTGCACTTTAGAGGTTTACAAAGTGAAAAAGCCCAAAGAGAGTTACGCTGATGTTACTGCTGCTTATATTTGTTTGGTGTGTTCTTCCTTATCTCAATATCTAGATAAAGAAAGACGTAAATTGGAGTAGTATTTTTGTATTGTGAAGACTGGGGGTTGGACCTTTTACGGCCCTGACACACCAACCCGATAATCGGCCGTTGGACAGTCTGGGAGGGCGCTGACTTGAGTCTGTTTGATGTGTTACGTGCCGTCGTCCGTCCGAGGGGTCGTCGGCCTTCATTTTGGCCGACCTGACATGCTCGGTCGGAAGGCGGTCACTGCCGACAGTTGGACTCAAATGACCAATCTGATTGGTGGAGTGCTAACAGGAAATGAGGAGCGGGATGAGCGGGACTAGAGTCTCTCAAAATCTGACGAAAATCTTTTAAACTGATCTTTGTGGATCAGAAATGAAGACTGCACGACCAATTTCTCCTTAAAATGTTTTCCGAAACACGTTTCAGTGAACTATTTTAGTAAAGTATGAGAATGCATTCTGAAAGAGTCGCCATGACGGTCTGGCTTTGAATTTCTGGAGAAGTCAGACCCACGTGACGCACGTGACGCGTCCGTCCAATCAGCAGTCGCTTCAGTGTGTTCCGAGGCACTTATTTTGGCCAACTCGGGGGGGCGATCAGTCCGACGGCCTTTTCTGCCGGCGGTCAGCTGTCAGGTTGGTGTGTCAGGACCTGGAAGCCTACGGCTTCTCCCTCGCCCTTTTCAAAGGGGTCGAGTGTTACGTTGGCATTTTTTAGTTTTTGTTTTTTTCCTAGTTTGTTTACACTGCACTGTTTTCCCTCCAGGAGGAATAAGCACGGTGTTCCCCAGGAGAAAATCGGCCAGATGATGGATCGATTTTCATTTCCCATATCTGTAGACATCGTCATGAGTTCTCAAGAGCCGCCGCACGTCAACCACAGACGTGGACCAGAGCAGCAGCAGCAGGTGTGGAGGAAAACCCCAGGACTCTGTTAGTTTTTCACCTGCCAAATAATTTGCCCTGAAGAACAAAACATTTTTAATGGCGTAAATATTGTTGAGCACTGTTTTTATGTCATTTTTAATCAATTATTTTTGTACACTGTGAATGTATGTAAAGAAAGAAAGGAGAAATGTATTTTTTCTGAATTTTTCATAATTAAATATTTGGCATTTTTTTATTCTTGACATGTATTTCAGACATCGTTTGTGTTATCTACAATATGCAACAACATGGAAAAGCAACAGGTTGTCAAGTGCCTCATGTAGGTTAGTTGTTAAAATAGTTTTTGGTGTGTTTTGATTCCCTGAAATCAGCATCAACTATGAAACCAAAGTTTCATAGTCTTGGTTATGTCAACATGTTTCTTTTTTAAGGCAACGTTATATTAACGCTATAGTCCAGCTTTTATGTCAGAGACAAACTTGTCACTTGTAACACATGTTAATACTACACACCTAACTGCTAGAGTGCATGCACTCATACTCTACTTCTGACTGGCTAGCAGTACTTCATTTATACTTTTAATTTATACGGTTTATTGATCCCCCTGATTATTAAAATAGGAATCGTAAATTACACTGTTTGGTTAGAAACACATAGGCCTCAAATACACACACATATATATGGACCGATGACCGAGTGAGTAGGCTGCTAGTGCTGGACCAGCGCCCTGAGTGGATGGGGGGTTCGGTGCCTTGCTCAAGAGCACCTGGCAGCGCCCAGGAAATACCAATCCACACTCTGTACTTTGGTTAATTCTGGGACTTGAACCAGCAACCCACAGGTTCTCAACCCAACTCCCTACAGACTGAGCTACTGCCACTCCCAAGGTACTGTCGTGCAGAACAACAAAAATGAGTCTTTTGAAAATGAAACCATGTAAACCTATTCTGATATACCTATTCCTCTAAATACAATAATTATGAACCTGAAAATGAGCATAATATGGGCGCTTTAAGATTCTCAGGAGTTCTTCCATGTGAGTTTCTTCCATGGATATTCGGCCTATACAGTTACATGTTTGTGTTTTTACTATATCCTGTCTAAATATTACAAATTAGTTGTCTGGGGAAATCTTTTAGGTCAGATGTTAGAAATACTCTGCAGTGTTTATTTGTCAAGACTTTACCAATGGGACGTTTCTCATTTCTTTAAAGGATAAGTTCAAATTAAATCTGTTTCAAATCAATAGTTAGGTGCCCCTATGGACACTGTAAAGGTTTTAATACTGTGTTTATTAACCCTGGACCCTGGCTTTAGCAGACTTGAGTTAGAAAACTCAAGTGGATATTTTACACATTTACAGTATTTTTTAGTGTAAAATTGTGTTCTGAAAATCGAAATGAAGCACATTACAGTACATTAGATATCAGTTAGGCATTAGATAAGTGTGAGAGACCCCATCACAGTAAAAGCCTTGCTATCCAGCAGAGTAACAGTGACTGTGCAGAGGTCTGTGTCTGATAGTGTTGCACTGATTATCGTGTCTTGCCAGGTATCCCATTTTGCCTTTGTATTCCCTCTGGTGCTCATTTAAGCAGCACACGGAGATGCTGTTTTGTTGACTTCATGTTTTTTCCCATCAGTGGAGAGCCAGGCATTATTGTTCTGTTTACACTCAAACGCATGATGTGTCCATTTGAGCATGAAAATATGATCCAGTTGCTCTGGTGTTCTAGACAGATGTTGTAAATCTTTAATATGTGTTGTTGTTTTTTTAAATCACATCATGTTGGACCTCAGTGTTTTATAGTGAGGAGATGTTTTTTACAGTGTGTTCAGGGGACAGGCAGCTAGCAGATAGTGAGGAGATGTTTTACAGTGTGTTCAGGGGACAGGCAGCTAGCAGATAGTGAGGAGATGTTTTTTACAGTGTGTTCAGGGGACAGGCAGCTAGCAGATAGTGAGATGTTTTTTACAGTGTGTTCAGGGGACAGGCAGCTAGCAGATAGTGAGGAGATGTTTTACAGTGTGTTCAGGGGACAGGCAGCTAGCAGATAGTGAGAAGATGTTTTTTATAGTGTGGTAGGGGACACGTAGCTAGCAGATAGTGAGGATATGTTTTTTACAGTGTGTTCAGGGGACAGGCAGCTAGCAGATAGTGAGGAGATGTTTTTTACAGTGTGTTCAGGGGACAGGCAGCTAGCAGATAGTGAGGAGATGTTTTTTACAGTGTGTTCAGGGGACAGGCAGCTAGCAGATAGTGAGGAGATGTTTTTTACAGTGTGTTCAGGGGACAGGTAGCTAGCAGATAGTGAGAAGATGTTTTTTACAGTGTGGTAAGGGGACACGTAGCTAGCAGAGAGATGTTTTTTACAGTGTGTTCAGGGGACAGGCAGCTAGCAGATAGTGAGGAGATGTTTTTTACAGTGTGTTCAGGGGACAGGCAGCTAGCAGATAGTGAGGAGATGTTTTTTACAGTGTGTTTGCTGTATGTAACAACACGTGACATCGCTTAGAGCACCTTTATCTGCTCTTTATTGTTTCATTTCTTATACTGCACTGTAACTTTTATTCTTGTATTGTTATCATTTTTATGTAAAGCACTTTGAATTGCCCTGTTGCTGAAATACGCTACACAAATAGAGCTGCCTTGCCTTGGAATCTGAACCACTGATGCTCAACATTGTGGCAATATCTTTGAGCAGAGATCAATCAGTAAATCAGTTATGAAAATAAATCAAGAAAGCAAAACTGCATGAGAAAGACGATGTTGGATGTTGGAAATCAATTCATGTATGATATTCCTGTAATTATAAACTATTTGGGCCCAATTCTTTTAAAGACATTCTGTAGAAGATGTGGTTTTTATTTGCTTTTGTATAAAACGGTGCCACTCATAGACATATCAGAGGCTTGGTTGGAGGTGGTTCCATCCTTCTTGTTAGAATATTGAATGTAGAATGAAATAACACCATCATATTCACCAAGAAGGCTGTTAGCTGCCTTCGGTATCTTTAAAGGGAAAGCGTTGATCATTGAAATCCTGACGCTGTCAGACATCCTAGACCTTGATAAATCCACACTCTGGACACTCTGACAGGAGTGATATAATTTCATGGAAAAACCAAACGAGATTATTCTTTTTTTTTAAACCTGATCCAGCACAGTCTGACCTAATACAGACAAGCTGGTAGTTAACAAAGAGCTCCTAAAACAGCTGGTCAGACCTCTTGCATCCTTTACACAGATTATCTGAGATGTGATCTCATCCAGGCAACCACAGAGCGTTGCTTGTGATTTATATTGGTAGTTTAACTGTGATTATAATGAAAAGGAGAGCGTCTGCAGCTTTCAGTCACTGACCTTCTCCAGGCGTGCTGGGAAATGATCTTATTATTAATAGAGAATAATAGATAAGATGTTCTTCCAATCATTGTGCTGTAGACTGAATCTTTGCTCCAGCTCCTCCAAACAACCTTTATCTGATGAGGATTACATTGGTTTGACTTTATATTACCCTCATGTTGTCCTCGGGTCAAATCGACCCGTTTTCCTATAGCAATGTTCTTTTTAATTACCCAAAATAACATGATTGATTCCACACAACGCTCTTTGGGGTGTCTCATTCAATTTTATAGCATTTGAAAAATAAATTGAAGTGTTTTTGAAATAGTATTGAGTAAAAGTTGACATATTCCAGTCTGTGATTATCCATCAACTTACTTTCCTTTAATTTTAGTCTAAATTAATTCCTAATTGCTGCTTTTCTAACTCAAACATTAAGTATATTTGCCTTATTCATTGACCATAAATTCCAAAAATAATTGTACAACTAAAGTTAATAAGTTAAAGTTACGTAGTGTTGAAAGCATAAGAAAATGTTAAAAACATTAATAGAAAGTGTCAACAAAATTGTTGATTTTTTATTGTGACACAAGGGTTAAGCTAAGTATATATTATATATATATATATATATATATATATATATATATATATATATATATATATATATATATATATATATATATATATATATATAAGCCTTTAACATCATGGTATTTGTCATGCTACTACAGCAAATCCTTGGTACACACTCATATATAGCTCCGGAATAGCAGGAATATATATATATATTATCCCTGTGAAGAGTGCTGATATATACACTACCGGTCAAAAGTCTGGGGCCACTTCAAAATTTCCATTCCACTCCATTATAGACAGAATACCAGCTGATCTGAGTGTGGGGGTGTGGGGGTTGGGGGGGGGGGGGGTGATCTTTAATGCGATATCTACATTGCCCATTACCAGCAACCATTCCTCCAATGTTCCAAAGACTCATTCTGTTTACTAATGTGATATCATTTTTAAAAATAACTGAGGAAAGATTGGAGAATTCTTATGCAATTATGTAAGCACATAATGTAATCTGAAAACTGCTGCCATGGTTAAAAAAACAATGCAACTGCTGGTATTCTGTCTATAATAGAGTGGTATGGAAATTTCAAAGTGACCCCACACTTTTGCATTGTAATGTACAGTACATATCAGCAGTCTTCACAAGGATCCCCCAGAAAACTAGTAATCCTTTCTTCAGTAGACGGCCAACTACCAGCAAGGTTATGGCGACCTTGGACTCTAATTTGTGCAACAATGACACAATATCCTGCAAGATGTCAAAAACAGGAACAGTCATACATTTTAATCTGCTGAGGAGCTAACATGCCCATGCTTCCTACATTGATGATATAACAAATACTGTCCCTAATTTTTGCACTGAAAAGAAATCTGTACACAAAAATACACATCTAAAAACTGAAGTGCATTAGTTATGATAAGCACATGGTCTTTTGTTTCTACATTTTTGTCTGTTTGTGTGACTAATGTTAATAAATACATAAACATATAAACTAGTAGCTGTTTTTAGCTATTAGTTACCTCCTCTTTAATGTGTTATACTATTACTGGGCTTTGGTTTCCGCAGCCAGAGAGACTCTCTTCAGATTTTGCCCAACCTGTGACACTATTTCTGCCTCTGACGGCCATTTGCAGCTCTATAATAACATTGATCTTCACGCTGGGGGGGGGGGGCCTGTAAGAGTCCTTGAAACACAAACATCATGAAGGATGGTGCCTGACTACTATCTGAATTTACGATTGCATGAACAGAGCGATGGAACAGAAGCTGACATTGCGGAGGTGGAGGCAAAGTCACTGTTGTTTATGAGCCTCAGGACCTCACCTGGAGGCGGCGCGTGTGTTTTTAGTTTACAGTTTGCAGAAGTCAAGGTGTGTAATTAAATGTGAGGCAGAGATGTAGAGTAAAAAGCATGTGTGCTCTGAATGATGATGAGGAAGATGTGATGAACGCTTTTTGCTCCCTGAATGGCAATGATGAGCCACAATTAAGTCACAGCCATTACCCATCTAGAGACAGAAAGAGCTGAATAAAATCACAGAACTACCAAAACTGGAGATGCAGGCTAATGTGTGCAAATTACAACCCCGCCAAGCAAAGCATAATGATGTAGAACTAAGAAAATTTCTATTATTCTGGCAGTTGTATTATTATAACCTCCATTTCATTAATGTCTTTGCAAGATCAGGATGAAGAGGACACACTGATGGCCACGGTGGCTCACTAAGTCCTTTATGCGTGGTGCTAAAGAGAGGACGTGTTTTCTGCAAGGGTCAAATAATGCATTATTAAAAATTTAAAAAAAAAAGCTATGGTCATAGCTCTCATAAGTAAAGGTCAACTTGTTACCATGTAGCATACTGTCAACTTCACATAGATTGTTGTTAACCTTGAATTAAACTGATTCAGTTTCCTCCTGGTGCACCCTCATTTACAATTAATGATTTAATGAAGGTTAAAATCCATTTACCCTGAAAGGTGATCCAGCCTAAACTGAAGTCTTTCATAAGAACAACATTCATTAGTGACTAATGATATAGTTTGGCATTTCAATTACAGGCACACACATGAGTCATCTTCTAAATGTTCCCTGTAAAACTGCTCTTTAATATGTTCTCTTTCCACACGTTCTACACGTTGTTTATTGTGGTTGTCACGTGACTCTGACAGCCAATGACAGCCGTGTTCTGCAACCCTGCACAGCGTGTCATCTTTTTACACACCATCGACCAATCAGCTGAGTCAAGTCGACCACAATAACACAGGACACTGAGTGATGTGCTCTTCAAAATAAAAGCGTAGAATTGTGTTATTATGACACGTCACGTGTGAGCAGTTGTATAGAAACAGTAGTCCATAAATCTATAAATGTGGAGTAAATACTGGACAAGACTCCAGTGAATACAATTGCATAGGATATATATTTAAAGAAAAAAGTGCGCCTCAGTAAAATAATCAGATTAACCAGTGCTCAAACTAAACCGTGGCCTTTGGGGGAGCCCAGTTATTTTCAAATTAGCTGTCACCACCATAATAAATGTATTATTTCTATGGTTACCACCAGCATCTCCAGCCAGAGAGGACATTGTTTCTTCAGTTTATTCTCGCGTTGTCACCCCGGCGGGAGGTGTGCTAACAGGGCTGGCGGCAGGTGCTATTCCGTCATTGCTACACAATTTCTTAGTAAGACCATAAATTAAAACGCATTGTTTTCTTCTTGCCATATGACGCTAACTGCAGAATGGATTATGATTAGACTATTTGCCTCCAACGTTTATATTTTTTCTACGAGTCTTTGAGTTAAATGTGCACACGAGTTCAATTTGCAGCACCGCCTTGCCTTGACGCTCATGACAAGAATAACATCTATAGTTGTATTTAACCGTCATGGATGAATATTTTTACAAGTTTACACATTATAATCCACGATGATCACATTACATGAAATTTAAATTGCAATTGTCAATTTTTTTAGAGACAGCACATGTTCCTAAAGTGGTTTATGGGGGGTGGGGGGGGGGCTTGAGCCCCCCTATAAAAGGTCTAAAATCGCCACTGGTAGAGGGGAAAGCTTGCCAAAAAATAACAAAAAACTGACACAAAATATTTACATGGCAGGGAACGGTTTTACACCAATGAGGCTTTAATTTTGAAAAGCCTCACCGGAAGCCTTGCTCTAATTAATCTTACCATCTTGACAGGTGTGGAGGTCAACATGCTATGGATTTGATACCGTCCGGTGCACAGTACGCTGCTGGCGGGCACACACCGCAGGTACTTCCCTCCTCTCACGTTGCCCGTCCTCGCGATGTCGGTGCCGGTGCCGCCGTGTCGAGCGCGTGCCTCTGATCCTGATCACAGGTCGATCATATAGATCAGAGCCAGAGAGGGAAGTTTACCTCCAGCGACCCGAGGAGAGAGGCGGAGAACGCTGTAACTTGCACGGCGGACGGTAAGAAGCTCTGCATTTTCAGTGAATCGTGCAGAAGATGGTGTGCAAATATTGACATGACTGTAGCAGTTATTGCAGGGTGGGAATTATATTTTGGACATTTGATAGCCTATACATATTTATTTTTTTATCTGTATTGATTTTAATCTCCAATTAGCAACTTTGATGGGACATAAAGTAGTATCCTATGTGCAGGGCAAGTCTTATACCCTATATAAATACATCTGGCTGTACTTTGCAATATTTCAAAGCACATACAGTTGACCCCCCCCCCCCCCCCCCCCCCCAAAAAAAAAGAAATGATTCTGATTCAGTTGAGTTGCATTTTGTCTGTCCAATAATTGTGCTCTATTGCCTGCATGAAGTCATGATTGTCTGCATATTTAAATAGTAAGAATATAGGTCATCCACATGGGATCATCTGCAGTGTGAGAACAATAGATGCTTGCACCAGTGACGGGAGTCTAAGTATAGCAGGCTTCCTCTCACCACATATTGATGTTGAGTCAACGGCTGACACCTGATTGGTAAACCTGTTCTCTGTGGTTGTGTTCATGCAGCGGTTAGTGGCAGCTGGCAGGATGACTGTGCAACCCTGTCTTGTTCTTAACATCACCACTGATCTCAGTAGAGCACCGCTGAGCTCTGGCCCGAGGGCTCTCTCATCCAGGAACATTTGTCTGAAGTTAGATATATGTGCAGAATTGTACAGAACTTCAAAGGCAAGCCGCTGCTCACACTGTGCTATATGTTTTTTTTTATGGAATTCAGTTTGATATTTGGAGATTTTTGGGGAGAATTCACAACCCAAAGCCTATTATAATTGATGGCTGATTTTATACCTCAGACATATCTGAGGGCCAGACGTTACCTCTGTCCTCTGCTTTAATGTTAGTTCCCATTGTCAGTCAGAGACGGTGCTCTGAGCCTCCCCAGCTGCCACTTACATAATATCAGCCGAGGACTGTCACCGTTTAGTGAACAGACGTGGAAACTCAGGCAAAATTGAGCAGCGGCGATACTGAAGGAGGCCAGATTATAACGTTACATAAGGGATGTTTTCCTTCCACTTGGCTGGTATGATGCAGATGGTGGTGGTCCAGAAATAGGTCTGAGTGAAGGAAGAAGGGATGCTGCACACACTATATAATTACCAATGGAGGAGTACACAGGCAAGCCTGGAAACGCACAGTGAGGGTACGAATCTGACATTCAATTTATAGAGTGAAATATTTGCATTTCACGTAGTCCAGGTTGGCCTTTGTTGCTATTATCCTGCTTTTAATGTTCCCAGTAGTATTCATTGTGTACAGTGGTGCACACAAGGGGGCACCAGACAATATTACATTCAAGGGCAGAGTCTAATGTCTTTCAAGAGAGGTGGAGGGGAGATGACTGATAGCTTTCCTTCTGGCTAACCTCATCAGCAAAGTGCACTGTGGCATTACATGGTTCATTAGGTTGCATCTGTGTAAGAGTTGTTGTGGTGTCTTGCAGGCAGACTTACTTAAAGATACGGATGTCGACTGGAAAGAGGGTCTAACTTGTTAATTTCTAAAGCCGACGCTACCTAAGAAGCAGGTTTTCACACTGGAGTGAATTGTAATGACATATTCGGCAATGAAATTTGGAGACACACCGTGTTTTATGTTCAGCGGTTGTTGATTCTGCAGCATATGGCAGCTGTATGATGGCAGTGATTTATGATGCATGCATGGTATGAGTTGGCACTGACAACGTTCATTCATCACTTTGGATTTAAAATGACAAATGATCTGTAGATCACACAGAGCAGAAAGACCTTGCCACATCGCTCCAGATGGGTTGATTTCAAAGCAGCAGACGCACACATGTACACACTGATCTTGCACTCTGTGAGTTTATGATGATTTGTGTTTGTACCATCAGGTGTTGAATGCAGACAGAGACGGGGACAGAGACAGGTCACTTCTTTTCTGGCCTAATTCAGTTGTTAGAAAGCAAACCTTTTAAGATATTCCCACAAATCAAATTGTGTTTTTTCACATTAATTGCAGACTAAATTAACTTTTTAAGGAGTTATATGAAAGATTATAAAATCAAAATATTTCAACAGCCCACATTTTTCTCAATGAATTTGTGAAGAGGAATAGAATCACTGTTATATTAAGTCTTTTCTTACCATTAAATAGTTTGTTAATAAACCCATAAATGACCCATCTAAACCGAATGCCATGTGATCATGATTTTGGAAAAGTGCATCTTTAAAAATCTTATTAAGATTAAATTCTTCAGCTTTGCAAATGTGCAGTCTGTACACACATCTGCTTTGCAAAATCTTTGTGGTCAACGTGTTATGGAAATTATGTGGGTATGGATTGCACAAACCTAAGTCAACCACATGATAACATGACACATAACCACACAGGTCAAGTGAGAACTCTGCATATTGAGGTGGCCTTTGCATAAAATGTTATCCTTTGGATAATAGCATAGAAAATCGCGTGGTTCATATGGTGCTTGCGGGAGCTGAAGGAGCAGTGCAGGAGCTGTGGGCTGCATCCTAATAAAGTGAGATGGTTGCAGTGGGAGCTGTGAAAACCAGACACAACACAAACATCACAATTACATTATCCCCAAATCAATTGTGAAATGATATGATGCAGCTAGGAAAGTTAAACAGTGAAATCATCATTAGTATGAAAAGCTATTATCCCAAAAAAAAGATGAGAAAATGACTGAGTTTGACTAGACTACATAATATTTTCCTACATATTATCATAATGTCATTGTTCAGTAGTCCTCAATTAAAATCAAATTGGGAAATGACTATAGAAGTAGCCACAAATTGGTGTCAAAGGAAAAGAACGATTACAGTAAGAACCTAAACTAAAGCTGTAACACGGTAAAATGATATTCAGGTATGCAGTGCTGTCAGATGATGGAGAATAATGTAGTCAGACTGAAAATCCATCCGCATAAATATCTATTACTCTTGCATTTCCAGGGAAATTGAAAGTCCTGTTCAGAATCAATGAGGGTCAGCGTAGGTGAAAGTGATTCTCAGAATGTGAGCTGATGCTGAAATTGTTGCTTGTGACAATGAATCTAATATTATAATATATAAAACTCTCCGATAGAGCACAAAACGTGGCTAATGAAAATCTTGTAAAATGTACATTTCATGCTAGAATATTATTGGCTGATATTAGGCATTTATTACGACCAATTTAAAAAACTAAAAAAGTGTAATGACAAATAAATGATTCTGATGAATGAATATTTAAAAAATAAAATAAAAATGGACAGTCAACCATGTCATGAGTGTTGGCGTTGCATGGTTTGTCCACCAGAGGGCGCTCCACAACGTTCCTGTTGAAAACACTGATTATTTTTTATGTTTTTGTGGTTTTTTTCCAAGGACTTTAAGTTTCATATCTTCAAATTTGTATTTTTTTGTATTTTTTTAATATTCTTTTTATTAAACATTTTTAGTTAATTCAAACAAAACATACTAGAACAAAAACACAGCACAGAAGACTATTAGTAACCATATCTATGAGCATGTGGACAGTTTACATACAGCATCTTGTCCTATGGATGTACATACATACATTTTATCCAGTTTGTGTTAATGACCTTTTAATCTTTAGGCACTTTAAAATATTCTCCCATTTTTTAAACAGGTGCAATTTACCATTGAGACAATACCTAGATCTTTCTAGCGTTAAAACTTCAGATATCAGAGATTTCCACATCTGAGTAGAGGGGGCATCGCTACCAACCCATTTGGCCATTATAGCCTTTCGAGCCAGCATCAGAAGAAACTGAACAGTCTCTTTGTGAGCTCTCAGAGGGTCGGGTATAAGGCCCAGTAGGCACATGAGTGGGCTGAGCGGGACTGTCTGTCCTATCACCAAACTGATTTCACTGCATACTGCCTGCCAGAATACCTTGATGTTCTTACACTCCCAAAGACAGTGCTATCTAGTGCCTTTAGCCGAGTTACATTTAAGACAGTTCGGTGAAGCACCTGGAGTGTACTTACTGTATATATAAGGTGATATGTAAACATTATGTAAAATATTGAACTGCATTTCTTTGTATCTATTACAGATTGATATCCTAGAGGGCAGTATTAATATTTCCTCCCACGACGCAGAGTCAATTGACATTTTAAACAGCATTCTCCAAGTTGTCCGTAAGCTGCTGTGGATTTGGAGGGGCTCAGCGCTGCTCTGTGAGACGGAGACTGCCTCTTCACTGTTACCTTGTCAATTAATTTATGACCCCCCCCCCCCGCTTTGGTTACTCCACAGTTACAGCCGATTGATGACACAATAAACCTTTTATCCATAGAGCTTAACATCAGCCTGTCCTTCTGGACGACGGCAGGGTGGATGTGCGGAGGGAGACCGATCACGACCGCAGCGGGTACTACAAGTACAAAGCAGAGGGTTTGGTGTTAAATTACTCGCTGTCTGACAGGTGTTTGAGTGTGTCTGCTGATTAAGCTTTCCAGCTGACCTTTTTGGACCCTTAACAAGCATGTAGAGAGGAACACCACTGCGCTGTCCCCTTCAGGGGGTCCACATTGCTACTTTTTTATTTTCCTAATGACATAGACTGAATATTTGATGGGTTTATCATTAGGAAATAAGCATGGCGATGTGTTTTTTTTTGGTCCCTGCAGGCATGATACTGTGAGGCGGCTGCATGCGGCAGCCTGGACGAACATGATGGAGGAGGCTGCCAGTCAGCTGGAGAGAGACCATGTGCACAGTGTCTACGACAAGATCGCTCCATATTTCAACGACAGCCGCTATAAAGCCTGGCCCAAGGTACGCCAGTTCCTGCTGGACCTGCAGCCGGGGAGCATCGTGGCTGACATCGGTGGGTGTCCCCTCCAGCAGCTGTTTACCGTTATTATAGAGCTGCAAAGACTAATTGATTAGTTGTAGACTATTAAATTAATTGCCAGCTATTTTGATAATCCGTAATCAGTTGGATTCATTTTTCTATGGAAAGAAATAAAAGTACTCTCGGCGCCGGGGTAGATCACCTGGTAGGACGTGCGCCCCATAGGCTAAGTCCTTGCCGCAGCGGCCGCCGTCTCAATTCCACCCTACGAGCCCTACGCTGCTTGTCATTTACCCTCTCTCTCCACTTTCATGTCTAAGTTTTCCTATCCGGGACTAAAATGCCACAAAATTAATCTTTAAAAAATTGTAATTGTAAGAAATACTAATTTTCTGATTCCAGCTTCCTAAATGTGAATATGTTCTAGTTTCTTCTCTCCTCTGTGGCAGTAGACTAAATATCTTTGAGTTGTGGACAAAATGAGACATTTGAAGACCTTAGCTATGGTTTTGGGAAAAACAGATCCACATTTTTTACAATTTTCTGACAATTTAGAGACCAAACAACTCGTCAATTAAACGAGAAAATTGATGATCTGATTACTATTTACATCTATCTTTGTATTTTTGTAGTATGTGTGCGTGGATGTTATACGTTTGTGTGCCTATGTGTGTTGGTATGTAAGCTATTGGACACCTTAATTTCCTTTTGGGATGAATAAAGTATCTATATCTGTCCATCTATCAACAATGAAGATAATCTTTAGTTGAAGCTCCACATTATTACATTGTGCTTATTTTTGGAAAGACAATAAGTCTGTCTTCCCTTAAGGAGAGGGAAGGAGTATCTGAACTCTCATCAGACCACTGGTCTTTCCTGACGAGTCACTGCTGATTTGCCCTTGGCAGGTTGTGGCAATGGCAAGTATCTCCACATCAACGAGGAGGTGTTCAAGCTGGGGTGCGATGTTTGTCGCCCCCTGGTGGACTTTGCCTGGAGCCAAGGACACGAGGTCCAGATGTGCGACGGGCTGCATTTGCCTTACAGGGACGGCTGCTTCGACGCCGTGCTCTCTATTGCAGGTAACACACACACACACACACACACACACACACACACACACACACACACACACACACACACACAGTTAAAGGGAGGTACCACCATTCATATAGCCTGGAAATCCAGACCCAAATCCGAAAGATTAAGGGTCTGGCATCGAGTAATGGAAGTCGCCAATCATGAGGGGCGTCACCAAGCGTGCATTTGAAAATCTCACTAACACTACGACCGATCACAACAAACACGGGGTGACGTATCCAGAGCCCTTTACGCTTAGATACCGGCGGAGGTAACTGGTGGATTAAACTGTCGTCATCTGTTCAGCTCGCCTCTGGCCCCGCCTATGTCAAATACACTGATGTGATTGGGCAGCTCAGCTACACAGGTATAGTTAAAGGAGAATTCCAGTCGATTTCAACATGTAGCTCTGACAGTAGAAGGAAAAATGAAAACAATTGGTTCTGCCTACACCGTGTTATCCTCCTGCTAGCGTTAGCACCCAAAAGGCTTAAACAAGGCAAGTTTTAAATGGGTCTTTAACCTCTAAACATGCTCAAAATGTCTTTACCAGTGCCTAGCCACGTGCAGATATTTCTTCCAAGAGAACACAGTGAATTTGACTGCTGTAGATGTGACAGAAAGGCATAAAAGTTGTGTTAATGCAGCCAGTGCACATACCTCTGTTTAATTCCTGTTTTACGGTGAAGTCCACACCAGTCGAAACACGCCTTTCTGTCCCATCTACTGCAGTCAAATTTGCTGTGTTCACTCAGAAGGAATAACTGCACATGGGTAGGCACTGGTAATGATATTGTGACCATGTTCAGAGGCTAAAAACACGTTTAAAACTTGCCCTGTTTAAGCCTGTTGGGTGCTAACTCGAGCAGGAGGATAACACGGTGTTGTCAGCACCAATTGTTTTCATTTGTCTCGCTACTGACAGCACAACAAATTTATAAAAAAAAGAGCTACATGTTGAAATCAACCGGAATTCTCCTTTAATGAGCAGCATTACTCGATGCCAGAGTAACTCTCTGAGCAAATTCAAAATGTGCTCCCAATACCTTTCATTTGCCTCAAATTAAATGACCTCATAATAATGATAAACAGCAGTCGACCACGAGCTTGTGTGGCCTAGCCAACAGTGTGAAATAATTAGTGTGTGCTCCAACAAAAGAGTGTAATTGGGAGCAAAGACAGCAGACACCCACACTATTCTTTTGTTTTGCGTGCCATACACAGTGTAGACAATGTGTTATGTTGACTGCAAGAGCTGAATGTGGCTTGACATCATCAATTAATAAATGCCCACACAATTCGGACATTAATGAATGTATTTTGTCACAGTCATCCATCATTTGTCAACCAAAGAACGGCGTATCCGAGCAATAAAGGAGATGGCTCGCACTCTGCAAGTGGGCGGACGCATCATGATCTACGTGTGGGCCATGGAGCAGAAACGCCGTCGATTTGAGAAACAGGACATCTTCGTCCCCTGGAACCCCAACCCCCACTCGCCCTCCGGCTTCAAGGCGGAGCACCCCGCACCCAGAAGGAGGGCCGCAGCTCAGAGCGTGACCGAAGCCATAGACAACACCGACAAGCACAGGAAGGTTAGAAGCACATCGTCCGTGGCGGACGAGGAAGACCTGAGCGGCACCACGCCACAGCAGAGCACACAGAGACTGTGGTTCTTCTCCAGGTCTCTGGATTCTGTCTTTGACTTCGGAAGCCTGTCCATCTCCCGCTCGTCCTCCAGAGACCTGAGCACTTTATCGCCACCCACAGGCGAGAACGAGGGGAACAAGGCCAGCCGGCGCGGGAGAGGGCAACGCCTCATCAAACAGGTCTCCAGCTTCTTTTACCCGCCGTCCGCGATCGGATCAGAAGAGGACGTCTTTGACTCGGTCCCAGGCCTGAACAAGGGACAAAATGATCCTGGAGGCAACAACAACGCCACCACAACCACAAATGACAACAACAACGGCCCAGCAAACCAGACTGTCTCAGTGTCTTTAGCCCAGGAGTGTGGCTCTCTGGCCCTGCCAGATCTGGTCCCTTTCCAGGAGCATCTGAAGCCGTCTGGAGACGAAGGCAGAGGAGGGCTGCAGGGAGAAGAGCAGCAGCAGAGCACAAGGAGTCCTCAGGGGAGCGAGGGGCAGGCGGAGGGCTCCTGCCTGAGGTACTATCACGTCTTCAGGGAGGGCGAGCTGGCGGAGCTGATAGAGAATCATGTTGAAGAGCTTCATGTCAAACACACCTACTTTGATCACGCCAACTGGTGCGTGGTGGCAGAGAAAGTTCAAGTGTGGCGAATATGATTTTAATTTTTACATTTTGCATCAACTCTGCCTCAAGTTTTAGCACTGAATCACACACTTGAAGGTTATTACACCCGTGTGACTAAAAAGTGAATACATATACAGCCATTGCTGAAGGTACATGAAACACTAAACTATTCCACTGCTGAAATTCTCTATTCTCTACTCCAAACCACTGTTTGGAAAATGTAATTTATTATTAACTTATTAGTTTTTAACAGTCCCTAGAGCATTAAATGTTTTAGAGGGTATCACTGTAAGTGTGTTGCAGCAGCATTGGGGATGCACAGAGGATGTACAGCAATGGCTGTCAATTATAAACTGTACCACTTTTTTTTTTTTAAAGTATTTATTCAATGTCATGAAACCAACAAGCAGTCACCAGATATCCAGTGTGTGTTCTCTTTTAGTATCAAGATGAGTTTTTATTATGAAACCACAGCGAGCTCCACCGTCGCTAATGATTTTAACTTTTTTTTTCTTTTAAGAACATTTCTGCAGGAGAACTGTTCGGATTTTTAATATTGGCCAAAGAGAAATTTTTAAGAATAAAGTAAACTCTTCCACCTGCTTTTACATGTTTTAATGCACTGATTCCAGTGGAAACTTCTTACTTCATTCTTTTGTGTCTGCCTGTTTTTACAATCCTTATCCTGACTGGGAGCTAAACTTACAGCAAGTATCTGTTATGAACTTCTGGATGGGTCGTGTGTAATCCATCATAACACTATCATAAGAAGAGCTCAAAGTTGTGCAGAATATCTTCCAGAACATTTGTGCATTTGCTTGTTGTGTTTTATTCTCACAAGTGTTTCGAAGAACGTGTTGCCAGTGTGTGTGTGTGTGTGTGTGTGCGTGTGTGCTCGATGCTTGTAATAGTCGTGTACTGTCTCGTGTTGAACTAACACCACTGGTATGTTTCAGCAAATCAACTGCCTCATATACTGTGAATAAACATTGCACTGTTATATCAATCTGTCGCTGCTTGGTGTCAGTGAGTGACCTAGAAAGAAACACATTAATGTCCCCTCTGTCTCACGGACAATGCCTGTCCTTCTCAGTAGTGTGGACCAACAGTTCGTTCTGAACGGACACCGGCACCTTAATGTCTTCTGTGACCTGATGTAAAGACTTTTGAGTTTGAATTTGTTTTTCCTTATTAAATATTTTGATCATGAGTGTGGTTGTGTTGCATTTACTGTCACGACTGATACCTGTAATCATTTGGTGGAGCTTCAGTCAGTAGCTTAGTTTCCATCCACTTGTCAATGGAATTATCAGTTTGGTAAAAAAAAAACTCATGTGAATAAAGCCAGTGAAAGTGTGTTTCCATCCAACGGCTTTAAAGCAAATAAAAACCTGTGGTAATGACGTCATAGGCTGTTTAGCGATCAAATTGGTATATCAAATTGATATGAGACATTTTAAGGTGTTTCCATTCATTTTTGCACTGAATCGCACAACATTCAAACATTCATGGTTAGTTTTTAAATGTAAAGTTGAGGTTACCTGTTGTATTATTTATTTTAGTAACACTATGCTACTGTTGCATTATTTTTTAACCATGAGTAGTTGTAAAACTAAGAAATTATGTAATTAGCCTTGGTTTTGAAAGGGCAAAATTAGGATTACAAAAATAACTTTAAGATTACTTTTCAAGAAATTCCCCAAAAAATTGCGTACAAAGTTTTTCTAGGCAAAATGGATCCCGCCATCTACCAAAAAATGATCAATATTGCGCAAGTTGTAATAGTGCTTATGTGCCAGCTGATAGCGACATATCAATCTATAATAATAAAACAGTGACGCCATCAGCACATTGCTATGATGATGCAGTTGCACGTAAATGCCCGACGACAACGCAGGCGGCCTGTGGTGAGGGAACGACAGCGATCTAAACATGATGGTTCAGAGACACTTCCCGGAAAGCCTTTGGTTGAAGATTTTAAGATGACCAAGACAAAATTTGACCTGTGTAATTTTATTTTATTTAACTTTTCTCCACAGAAGGCGAAGCAGCAGTAGTTCCCAGTATGTATACAGTTAGAAGATGGATGTGCCCCATGTGACCTTGTTCTTTGTACACGCTGTGACTAGACAAATCACAACATGTAAATAGGAAAATGTTGGTGTTGTTTTGTCATTTATTGGAAGCAGTAGGCCAGCTGGAGCCAGGTACCCCAGGGTCCTCTTGATTCAGGGCATGACGATTTTACATCCCCCACTCCGTCCAAACCTGAAATATGAAGAACATTAATACAGTTAATGTCCATTGAAAGTTTTGTCCACTGTTAGAGGACACGGTTCTGTATTGAAACGGGTCATCCAACATCCTGTTAACCTGTACCTGAGTAGCTGCTCTGTGGAGGATGGAGTGTCTGAGGGCCAGTTTGTCGATGTCTCTCGAGTATCCTCCTCCGATCACGGCAGCGACGGGGACCCCTCTGCTCACCACAGTCTTCATCACGTACAGATCTCTCTGATACAGCCCTAGGGGATACTCACAGTCATTCCAAAACCTCCAGGAAGGACTTGGAGGAGGAGATCCGAGTGGATGTCAAAGTTCTCACTCACCTTGGTCAGTCAGACGCAGCCGCCCGAGTTCGTCTTCCCAATGAGGGTCCACGCCTGCGTCATAAAGAACCAGGTCGGGACTAAAGGTCTCCAGCAGCCAGGGGAGGTGGGCCTCCACTGTCCACAACATCAGACATGTTAGTGAGAAACAAACTTCATTCAAGTTACTGTTAACTTAATTGCAATCGATTTGTGTTATGATTTTCATTTAGCTTGCTCGTTTTGAGATGCATTTAAAACCAGCAAAGAGAAAATGGAAAATAAATGTCTAAACTTAGAACTTTGACAAATTTAAAGACATTCATACTCAAAACTGCATGACCCAATATTTGGATCTCAACTCTGACCACATATATTTATTATTACGTCCGTGTGTTAACGTGCCTGTGGAGAGGTACTCCTTGTCTTCCAGCCCATCCTCCACGCTGATATCTAGGTCACTTTGTTGTTTACGGAGGGGGAAGTTTTTCCCACAATGCACAGAGAATGTAAACACACACGGCTCGTCTTTGAAAATGAAAGCAGTGCCGTCACCCTGGTGGAAGGCAGAAGATAAACACAAAACTACTGATGAAAAAGCTGAGCTTATCCACTAGGGAACAAAGACAAACATTAGATTAGCAGAGGCACCTTAACACTACCTGATGCACATCTAGGTCCACAATCAGAACCTTTCTTTTGGGCGAGGAGATGCCCATCAGGTATTTGGCGGCAACTGCTAAGTCATTGAGGAGACAAAAGCCGGAGCCGTAGCTTGGAAAGGCGTGATGTGTTCCTCCTGCTGTGCTACAGGCCAGACCCCTCTGCAGAGCTACTTCAGCAGCTAGAACAGTCCCACCTGGCAATAACACAGAAGGACAAGTTCATATAGTGGGATCTTCAGCTGTTAGGTCGTGCAAAGGCTTGATCTTCTCACCCGTTTCGTATCGGCAGCGTGCCACTATGCCTTCACTCCAGGGGAAGCCTGTCCTCTTTTGCTCTTGCTCATTTGTCGTCCCATTCATCAAGTTGTTTATGTATTCCTCAGTGTGCACACAGCGGAGTAGAGCTTCAGATGCAATTTCAGGGACCCACACCTACTGGGGAAAAGGAAATTCACATGAACAGGAACATATGAGGAAAAGTACTTCTAGCAGTATCAATTCCTTTTTGCTATTAAAGTAATCTATCAGTATTTTTTTCTCATTGATCAATTGCTGTGAAATAGTGAAAGTACCCCAGGGTAACATCTTTAAATGTTTCGTCCAACCAACAGTCCTAAATCAATACTGATTGAGAGTAATATAAAACCAGAGGAAGTCCCATTATTATTAATAAATTGTAAAATATAATTGTTGACGTTGACTATGGAATTTATATTTCCATAGTCCATGACGTTTCATTTTTAGGATTTTTCAGGTGCCGCAGGAAATTCCAGTGTTAATTTTGACCCGTCAAAATTGAGAATATACACTTTTGTTGACGCTTATCATTGGTGTTTTTAACTTTTTCTCACGTTTTTGTCCCTTTTTTTAACACTTTTTTTTAATGTTTGTCACTTTTTTTAAACTTACTAACTTTTAAACGCTACGTAACACTAATTTTAGTTTTACAGTTATTTTACAGTTTTTATAAACCTCATTGTTAGGATGATGTTTGAGTTAGAAAAGCTTAAATTAGGAATTATTTCTACTAAAATTAATGGAATATATGTTGATGGATAATCACAGACTGGAATATGTCGACTTTTACTCAACGTTATTTCAAAACCAATTTAATTAGTTTTTTCTCAAATGCTATAAAATTGAATAAGACACTCCAAAATGAATGAAAGTAGAGATTTGTACTTGCCAAAGAGCGTTGTGTGGAATCAGTGATGTTATTTTGGGTAATTAAAAAGAACACTGATATAGGAAAACGGGTCAATTTGACCCTGAGACCACATGAGGGTTAAAGACATGCCAATAAACCAAGCCAGACCCTCCTCCGCAGCGCTGTGAAGGAAGGTCTGGCAACGCGAGACTTTATTGGTTAATATTTCAGCGCTAATTAATAAAAGTGATCATCCCAAGTGTATTTTACTGGTTGAAAACACCCGTGCCTCGCACACCTGTTTCTCTGTAATGACTTGATCTTTGATCAGAAAGTGTAGAAGCCGCGGGAACTTGGCCATAGGAAACCTGTGGTTGGCTGGGAGCTCGCACGCATAGCCGCCGTGATGAACTATGGGAAGGGCGCTGGATTCCTGTCCTCCCTGGAGGGTGGAAAGACTCACTCTAAGGTCGGTTTGAATATAATGCATTGTGTTTTTACATACTTTATGAATAACATACATAAGAAGTTCTTACTAGTTCAGTATGGAAACACCTGAATGAGGGGAAAGCTGCACCGAGCAGCCGTCCGACTCTTCTTCTAGAAAACACTGTGCGGGTCATTCTTCTCTGACTGGCGGTAATCCCGAATGACTCTAACTAGCATGAGACAGGGACATGCTGAATGTAAAACTATAAAACGAGACGTGCTCAAGGTGTCCTCTTTGTTGACGGAAGTGTCACCGTGTTTGTCCTCCATACTGTCATACTGCCATCTGCTGGGATGGAGTGAGAACAACACGGAGGATGGTGGTCACAGCTCACCCCTTGTGTTGTCCTCCCTGGGTCAAAAACAGACACAAATTTGACATCTTTGTCCCTTTTTCAGATTAAAAAAAAAAAGTTTTCACTAACACCACCTTACTACCACTAGTTTAACACTACTTTTTGGAATTCATGGTCAATAACCGTCATTTAATAATAACCCTCATTTAATTATAATATAGTGATGTACAATGTATCATTGTTATCACACACACATGCTCAGTACCTATGCATGCATTAAATGGAGAGATGTCAGATTGGGGGGGTTGTCCCAAGCAGTTCGGTGCCTTGCTCAAGAGCACCTTGGCAGTGCCTAAGAGGTGAACAGCTACCAGTCCACCACCATACTTTGGTCCCTATGTGGACTTGAACCAGCGATCCTCCGGTTCCTAACCCAGCTCCCTACGGACTGAGCTACTACCACCCAGAGAAATGTATCCTTTTAGATAATAAAGATGTTGACATTCTAGAATTATACCTAATATTTGAGTTAAAAAAGCAGAAATTATGAATTATTATGACTAATAGTTAAGATTGGAGGAACGTACAGATGAGTTTCATCAGAAATGAAAGTGATCAAGTGTATTTGCAAAGAGCGTTGTATGGAATCCAATCCATTTTTGTGGTAATTTGGTTAAAAAGAAACCCATATTTCAGATATAGACATTTTTTAAAGGGGTCAAATTTGACCCGAGGACAACGGGAGGGATAACAGTACGTGGTGGATTGTTACCATCTCCTCATTTAGACTGAATGCTGCAGATGGTTGAAATGTTTCATCAGTCTCTTTGACACTGAGTTGCTAATGGTGAGGAATAGCATCCTGTGTGTGTGTGTGTGTGTGTGTGTGTGTGTGTGTGTGTGTGTGATCAGGATCACTATGGCTGGTAGTGCCACACTCACTGCACTTTACACTGTGTTGTGTGTTGCTGTTACTGACTACAGATAGTTATTATGATTAATATTTAGACATTAATGGTCAGACAGTGATTACATTTAACTTTGAGTTACCTAAATGTTTTCAAAGAGGTACAGCCAGATGTTTCTCTCCTTTAATTTTCTGCATTTTTACTGACCGGAGATCCGTAATGTGTAGTGCAGTATATGTATATTACTGATCTCCAGTCAGTTAATAATCAGTAAACAGGTGGTGTTTCAGCATATATATCCTGAAACACCACCTGTTTACAGCCTACAACTTCTAATTCTGTAAAGTGTCCCTAGGTTTCTTAAAAGGCGCTATATATATATATATATATATATATATATATATATATAAGTTATTATTATTATTATTAATAATAATACTGCAGTGTGAAAGCAAAACTTGAACTTTGCAACATGGCATTTTGAAGGATCAGCACTAAGAATTATTCCCTAAATGTAAATTTGAGTGTCTTTTTATTTTTATTTTACTTCAACATTCTGTTTTTCAATCACAACCCACCAAGGCATTTATATCTGTGTTTTCTGGTCCAAAATAGTTACGTGAGACAGTGAGGTTTAAATTTCTTCAGACGAAGACTCTTCTGTATTATTCGGATCTTTCTGAGAGAAAAGTTAGGATGAGTGGAGACCCCATGCAATCTTTTTACATTTAGAGTTTCCAGCTTTCAACCAATGACAAATTGCTCATCCTTTCTAGTGTATTTACACGAGAGTAGTTTTTTTCTTTGTATTGATGTGATCCCCTCTCCTATGGTTGTCAGTACCCTGACCACCTTTATCCACTCCTCCTCTGTCCTCCTCTGCAGCCTTCACTGCCAACTCCCCTCCTGTTAAGCCACAGCGAGCTGTGGCCGAGTGGCAGAGGATCATTTATGGTCAAAGATTACTGTCTTCACTCCCCAATGTTACAGTTTAAAGCGAGGGCTCTGCAGAAGGGTAAGTCATTCACTTGTATTTTACAATGTACAGAAAATGTCTGCATTTTCACATATTGGTGTTTTATTTGGATGCAAAATTGTTTCTTTAGCTTGAAAACGCCATAGTTTCCTTGAAACTATAATGGCCTGTGATTAGATTCTTTTGTGTCTGGTTTTTCCTCTCCATCTGTCTCTGTTTCACATTGCTAGCAGGCAGCTCAAGGCACTGTCTGGCGTACTTTTGGCTGTGGAGTTCTCCCATGAGAGAGAGAGAGAGAGAGAGAGAGAGAGAATTAGTGCAGCCCCCACTGTATTCACAGGCAGAAAAGAAAAAAAGATGAGAGCGTTGGCCCCAGGTGCAGAGGAGAACTCTCCTCATAATAGAGAGAGGAGATTAGAGGTAAAATAAATTACTGTCTTCATCTTATTAACAGGCATTTCAAATAGGGACAGGGAAGTAGAAGGGGGACTCCCTTCTCAAATGAAAGAAAAAGGGAGTAATATAAAAATCAATTGCTGACATTAGGAGATACTCAAAAGAGGTAAAAACAGGAGGAAATACTGTACAGTCAATGCTGTCAATGGTTAGACATTTGATATAATTTGATTTAATCGCGATTATTCACATTAATGTCATAGTTAACTCGCAATTAAGCGCACATTTTTATCTATTGATTTCTTTTTGTCCCATTATTTTTTCTAATTTTAATGCTCTTATCAACATGGACAAGTGGATCGCCTTGCTTTGTGCAAATGTGTTTTTATTGAAAAAAACATTAGTATATAGCCTGCTGTAGTGTTCAATTTCACATGTAACATTCTCACTTGGAGCAAATAATCTCTCACACAATGTAACACTGTCCATCAATAAAAGGGGGAAAAAAAATCCTTCGGGGGGGGATTCACATAAACTGTGTACTTGGCAATCAAGTGGTATTTCAGACTGGACGTGCTGCGATGATAGCTCAGTTCACAACGACCAAACACAAGGAATTACTTTGGTCTTGTCAGTGGAACCATTTGGCAACTTTTAAAAACTGAACTTTCCATTCAGAATCTTATTGGCGTCCATTTTGGCGTCTCACGCTCGCCACCCACTCAAAACATAACGTTACTACTCTTTGGCCGGGTCGCAAGCCCAAACAAGTGTGTGCGGCGTGCCTCTTGTTTTGTTCCCGGTCTTGCTTCCGGTGTGGTGTTGTAGTTTTTCTAACATTATTAGTTGTTGCAACAGCATGTGTAGAAAAAAATACAAAGTTTGCTAGACCAAAAAGAACGTTAATCTCACAAAAAATAAATGTACGCCGTTAAAATAGGTTTGCGTTAACGCTGTTAATAACACATTTAACGGACAGCGCAAATATATTAATAGTCCAAAACCAAAGATAGTAAGTTTATTATAATAAAGCACAAAGACAACCAGTACATATTTACAATTGAGAAGTTGGAACCTCAAACGATTAATCAATTCAATAAAATAGGTGCTTAACAATCTTCTGTCGATGGACTAAAAGATTAATCGACTAGCTGTTTCAGCTCTAGAGCAGACCCTTCTAATCAGTCTACCATGCAATGATAAAGTAACATTAACAAACTGTGATTGGTGATTTCCATACCATTCAGAAATCAATGAAAACCAATGGCTGCCATGCATCCACCAACCTAAAACAGCAAAGAATGCATTGGGAAAAAGGTCAACAAAATGTCAAATATGCAGGGTTTCTTGTAAATACTTTGCAATCATCCTTTTTCTGTTTCTGATTTTGATTTGTAGTAAGACTTTTTGACAAGCTTTTACAATATTTTGCACCAGGGAAAGAGAAACCACAGCTGACAGTCAGCTGTGATTGAGCAGCTTCAGGCAGCTGCTTTCAAGGCCTCTGCCTCTCATTCCAAGCAAAGACAAAAGAAGAGGCTGCTCAGCTTTAATCTAATTTTCTCTTTGGGCAAAATAATAGCAGGCAGACTTAAGTCAAACCTCTGAATAAAGGTTTTTATACTCTCAGCAGCCTTTTGTTGCCAAATTATTTCAGGTGTCACCAAGTTGTTTCCTTGCTTTTACAGTTGATACACCAAAAAGCCACATGTAAACATGAACTTGTTGGACCAAACATATTGTACATCATCCACACAAGGGATGGGATCAATGATTTGCTGCACGCAATGTGTGTTGAATAACCCCGTCGTCTCTGAAAAGCCCTGTCATTTCGACATGTATTTTCACGTTGCTGGAAGCCAACACGCTTGTTGTCTGACCCCAGTAGGGGAGTGGGCGTGTGCGATGTGTGTATCAGACACTGGATTCAAACATACCTGTCAATTACTCAACTCCCAATCATAACATCAAGCCCGCAAAACCTCCCGTCCTCGCCCTCCACCTCGCAACTCACAGCGGAAGGAATTCGCCGGTTGATTGCGAGTGCTGGCAGAGCGTGTTGCAGCAGGTGAGGACGGGGGTTGTTGTTGGAGTGAATTCATTTGTACAGTAGCTGCACTCTGTGTGTGCGATGGTGACGGCCCGCCGCCTCGTCCCTCTGAGGCAATCCCCCGGTCAAATGAAAGACTGAACTGATTCACCTCTCATCATCCCTGTCCTCCTATAATCACATGGCTGTGGAATCATTGTGCAGGTATATAATTTACCATCGTTTTAGTTTACATCTCCCCTCGTTATCACTGGAAGTAACATCTTCCTAGCACCACTCATTGTTTGGGAATGTCCTTACAGCTGTTAACCTAGCTCTGGCATCTTGTTTTGTGGCGTGTGGTGAGCAGCGGGTGCTACACTCACGTGTTGTCAGAAAGCAGTACTGTGTGAGCCAGTGAAATACCAAGAATTCATGAATAAGAGCAATGCCAAGAATTTGCACTCATACAGATACTTACCAAGCGTTTTTTTTATTTATTTTTTTAGATGAGATAATTTCGCACAATTAACAAATGTACTAGTTCATACTTTGGGTTTCTGTTAAGTTGCTCTTCTGGTGTTTGATCATCAAAGGTTATAAAGTTCAGTGTTTAATTAGGTTTATAACTTCAACTCCAAATAATTGGACACCATACTAGGAGCCAAATGTGAATGATTGAACGACCTAATCGTCTTTGAATTAGAGTAATACACCTGCATTTATAAAAGTGTAAGTTATCATGGGATGTTATGGAAGCAGTTGGAGGTATGACTCTTGTGAATTCCACAAAACGTGCATGCCTATAGTATTTGGACAATGCCCAAATATGGACTTTGGGCATCTTGGACTATTTTAATGGATACAATTTGAATTTTACATCAAATTAAATAAAACCCTGGGATTTTTGGTGAGTTTTGGTGCTGTAGGTGCGCATAAGAGAATCAAGCGCCAGAATATAACAATATAAGTATAAACACTTCTTCACAGTACGTATTAAAAATAAAAATAAGCAAAAATACAAATATAAAAATAAGCAAAAATAAAAAAATATAAATATAAAAAATATTCAAATGGAAAAAAATTAAAAAAATAAACCTCATGAGCCTTGACGTCATCTTGGATCTCGTCACCTGCTGAGCGATAAACTTCTGTTTCTCATCTGATATGGTTGTTCCATTTGATTCTCTCTAACTATCCCATTTGTTCTTGTTTGCGCTGAACAGCTGCTTGTAATCATAGCTGATATTTTTAGTTAGCGGTTATTGGTTGCCCTGTTCTGAAAAACGGAATAAGAGAGAGAAAAAATCTTGATTTGAAATGTGTTTATGTGTCCAGTCAAATTGGGAGATCACCTCCAGAACTCTTAGCTCTACATTTTATTATAGCTCATCTTTGAAAACATGTTTCATAAACTTTTAAAGGAGCAGTTTGTTTCTGACAAAAAAACATGGATTTGAATTTACACCATAGCACTCTCTGACACCATCTGAATAGTGGGAACATTAAGGCCATTATCGTTGCACCCACAACAACTCTGTGATGAGCTGATCACCTCTTGGGATAGACCGAGTGAGACTGCAGAGAGAAGTAATAATGCAGAACATCTGCCCAATGGCGCGTGGTATGCAGGGAATCCACACAGGGGCGTCGGAAAGCAGCCGAGATATTGAGTCAGACTGTGGCATTGCTGGAATGTTTTCTAATGATGTTTGCTTTTTGCAATGCACTCGTCTGTGTTCCACAGACGGGGACGGTTCATGTTACATAAGAATGCTGCGTGCAACAGCATAAAAAACACTGAAATAGATTTGACACATACTATCCTTAGATGTTAATGCAGCATGATGTGAATCAGCTTTAAAGAAAAGCATGCATTTCCATACAGTAGAAACCCCCTGTCAATCTTTGCTGCCTTAACAGACTCACGCTTGTTCTGTGCAGCAATAACATGTTGCGTTGCTGGCAGGCAAAGGTGCGACTATACAGCCACATGTTTCAGCAACACAGCTGGCTCCATTCTTTTCCCCTCACTTTAATCTCACTATGCCATGCGAAGACCACAGGCACTCCAGATCGTCTGTCCCATCTTGACAGCCGTGTTGATACCGCTGATAAGGGGAAGAGGGAGAGAAGAGACAGCAAGTGAAATGACAGCACAGAATGTGTTTCTCCTCATACACTGTAAAACATTCTCACAAGCCACAAACCATTCAATGGTCAGATGCAGTGACTGACTGGCCATCTGAAATTTGGGCAAATGGGCCACTACGGATAATTTGTCTTAATTCATTTTGAAGTTATGTTATGCATGCAGCCACAAATATTCAAGATTGTACTGCGGTGGGGTGGGTGGAAAGATTCACATAGCTAGCTATTGACAAAAATAGAGCCGTGTGTTGCACATGCCAGGGCCGTTATTTTATTCCAGTCCGTCATTGGTCGTGTGTACAGTTTAGTAACTTAAATGGTAACTATTTATTTTTTTAAAGGTGCAGTAGATAAGCCTTATAAAACTAACTTTCTGTCATATTGGCTGAAACTGACCCTATGTTCAAGTAGAATTACATTAGGCAGGTAATTTAAAAAAAGAATCCGGCTCATTTGTTCAGATCCACCAATCAGGGCCAGCGGGGGTGTCTGAGGCCATCTACACACCGGCTGCATTGCGTGAGCTTGGCGTTTCTGTTACGTGTCAGCTGTGTGTCCTACACACCAGAAACGTGTCTGATGCGGCGGTGCTAGGTGACGTACAGGGAGGGTTATTTTGGGGACATGGCACCGACAGATTTGGATCACCCTTGTTCGACATATGGAGAGAGAGTTGCTAAATATACAGTGGTGTGAAAAAGTGTTTGCCCCCTTCCTCATTTCCTGTTCCTTTGCATGTTTGTGGAAAAAGTGGAACTCTTTGGAAGGTGTGTGTCCAAGTATATCTGGCGTAGAAGGAACACTGCATTTCATAAAAAGAACATTATACCAACAGTAAAATATGGTGGTGGTAGTGTGATGGTCTGGGGCTGTTTTGCTGCTTCAGGACCTGGAAGACTTGCCGTGATAAAAGGAACTATGAATTCTGCTGTCTACCAAGAGATCCTGAAGGAGAATGTCCGACCATCTGTTCGTGTACTCAAGCTGAAACGAACTTGGGTTCTGCAGCAGGACAATGATCCTAAACACACCAGCAAGTCCACCACCGAATGGCTGCAGAAAAACAAAATGAAGACTTTGGAGTGGCCTAGCCAAAGTCCTGACCTGAATCCTATTGAGATGTTGTGGTATGACCTTAAAAAGGCCGTTCATGCTCGAAAACCCTCTAATGTAACTGAATTAGGACAATTCTGCAAAGATGAGTGGGCCAAAATTCCTCCAGGACGCTGTAAAAGCCTCATTGCACGTTATCGCAAACGCTTAGTTGCAGTTGTTGCTGCTAAGGGTGGCCCAACCAGTTATTAGGTTTAGGGGGCAATCACTTTTTCACACAGGGCCATGATGGTTTGGATTTTTTTTTCACCTTTTAATAATAAATACCTTCATTTACAAATTGCATTTTGTGTTTACTTGTGTTGTCCTTGACTATTGTTTAAATTGGTTTGATGTTCCGAAACACTTAAGTGTGACAAACATGCAAAGGAACAGGAAATGAGGAAGGGGGCAAACACTTTTTCACACCACTGTAAATATATGGGCTACTGATCTGATTAAAGCAAGACAATGACGGCAGTATTGAAAGCAAAATAGGTTACAGAATATGTTGTTCTGTATGACAGGTGTAATATTTGAAAATCAATATATTGTTTTTTTTGTTTTGTTATGGTTTAATTCTTCCTTGTCTGTCCTAATGTTGTTTGAATTACGATGTGTTGTGATTTCTGCTGCAACTTAATTTCCCCTAAACATCAACTCGTCAACTATCTACTCAAAAGACCTCTCGTAACACCGGTCACAGCGTTCTTGCTCAATATCAATATCAAAGCCAATATCAAAGATTGTCACTTAGACATCAATGGATGGGAGAAGAGGGTCCAAGTTGAAAAATACCAAAATTACCCTTGAAAGTGTAAGTCTCTATAGCAGGACGTGTAACCGATTTCTTTTGTCAATAACTGTTTGGTGGTTAAACAACTACTCCAAGGATTAATATTGCACTTTCATAAAGTTGTGGGTTTCATGAGAGAAAATTGGTGAAAATGGTTTCACCAGATGCAGATATATCCTAACTTTTATTTTGTTACATAGTCTCAAAAAATGTTTCCCATATTTCCCATAATGCACATCGACAGCGCATTTTTTACTCTCTCTTCCTGGCAAGGCCTCATGTCTTTTAAATTAATCGCAAACAGATTTTCACTGCAGGTTGTAATAATGCATTTTAAAGTAAATATTACTAATGCATACTGTCTTCAGATCCAACACAAGTAGATTAGAGAGTAAAAGATATTTGTGAGAAGTTCCTATCCAGTCAGTGTATGTTAGTACCAAGATGTATGATGAATATTTTTTACAGTGTATCAGATGGCTGTGTGTACTCCGGGTTGAAATATCTTGCACAAGCTTGAGTCAGAATGTTACTTGTGTCAAACTTGTCAAATTTTCCGAGGTAGCAGTAGATATTCACAAAGAGAAACAAATTGTTTCAGGGATTCAACTGTTATATCAAAAAGTGTATATATCCAGCCTGGTTCGAGATGAATAATTCATTGAAAAAGTATTTTGTACCCTGAGGTGTTTCAATTCTTTAGTGAACGGGTCATGAACTCTGTCAATTTCCATCTGTTAAACTATGCTAGCGGAAGTGAATGGTGGCCAGACTGGGAAATGGCCGTTCTTATCACTCTGTAAATCAGCCAAAAACAAATAGTAATATCCTCAGATTTGCTTCTTTCTTTGAGATGTTGGCACTGAGCTCCTCTGCCTGCTGAGCATCGGTGTCTGGGCCTTGGTATGTCGGCCATCTCTGGCAGTTTGCCTTGGCAGCCAGGCCACCCCCCACCCCCCCAGTCCTGTCTTGACATAGTTGTTACAGCATTGATCTGCAGCAGGAGGCCTTGTCTTGTTTCCATTTGATTTAACACAGCTCTGTTACATTTAGCATTGCTACTGAGGAGATGTAAGCTTCCATTTCAACCACTAGAATGAAAAAAACAACAGAAAACACAACATGTCACTTTGAGGACTTGTGATGTATTATACTTTGTATTTGAGACTCATGTCAAGTCAATATCATTTATATAGCCCAACATCACAAATCAAGTTCCTTAACCCTCATGTTGTCCTTGGGTCAAATTTACCTGTTTTTCCTATATCAATGTTCTTTTTAATTACCCAAAATAACATGATTGATTCCACACAACGCTCTTTGGAAAGTGCAAATCACTACTTTTATCAATTTGGGGTGTCTTATTCAATTTTATAGCATTGGAAAAACAAATTGAAGTGGTTTTGAAATAGTATTGAGTAAAAGTTGACATATCCCAGTCTGTGATTATCCATCAACATACATTCCTTTAATTTTAGTCTAAATAATTTCAAATTTTGGCTTTCTAACTCTAACATTAGGTGTAATTTTCCTATAAATGAGGTTTATTGGCCATAAATTCCAAAAATAACTGTAAAACTAGTTAATAAGTTAGTTTATGAAGTGTTAAACGGCAACAAAAGTGACAAACATTGAAAAAAGCTTCAAAAGTGTTGAAAAAAGGACACAAACTAAAGAAAAAGTTAAAAACATTGATAAAAAGCGTCAACAAAAGTCAATAATTTTGACAGAAAGACAACACAAAGGTTAAAACAGCTTTAATATTAGTAACACTCTACTTGAAGATGTCTACATAAGAGTGACTTGACACTGTCATGGACACATGACACTGTCATGACACAGTCATAATGACACAGTCATGACACATGCACACTAACCATAACCATAACCTTGTCAGGAAAAAGAAGCATTATGTCATAAATGCTTATGACTTGTTTATAATGTTAATGACACGTTCATGACAGTGTCATGTCACTTATATGTAGAATACCTTCAAGTAAATTGTAACCATGTACAACGACACCCTCTTCACTTCAGATAATGAAAATTTGACTTTGTCCAATACTTTGATTTATGACTAACTACCTGCAAAACATATGACATTCTTATGAAGCTCAGCTGTTCTTTGAGGTGAGTACTAGTAGGCAAACGTTAGCATGTAAACACAGAGTCTGACAGTGTGCAGCACAGAGACAGAGCTTGGTGTTTGGCCATCGTAAAGGGACTAATTAAAATACACAGAGACCTTGTTCTCTTTTACTTCCTCCCTGCTGCTCTCCATCCCATGTGGAAGCAAAGTCAGGGTTTTTCTTGCATTGACACAATCAAGGCTGGGCAGACAGGGCCTCCCAGGTTAGCTAAGGAGAACATCCAGCTGTGTTTGAGAACTGTTCTCACTCCCGTTGACCTTCGACTGTTCACCTGCACAACTTAGATCTGGCAGAGAAAATGCTGCCATTCATTAAGTGCAGCCAATTGTGTAATAGTTTTTTAAATGTTTTTATTTATTTTTTTATTTTTGTTTCCCTCTTTCTGTCTCTCTTCTGCTCCTTGTCTTTCCTTCACCTATACCCTATTAGGTAACACTTTATTAAGGGGTGTTCATAACACTGACATCTGTCTGTGTAATTATGACATGACATCTGTCATGAACACAAAGGAGTCATTTTGAGTGTGCATGACTGTTGTGTTTAAGTGTCATTCGGTAAATTATGGCACTTTTAATGCAAAGTGCCAACTTGACTTTAACGAAGACAACAATCTCTGTGTTATGACAACTTGACATCAAGCAAGACAGTACATCCTGTCGATTTCTTTGTTATGACAACTTGACATTAGGCAAGACAACATGACCTATCATAAATACGTCATGACAGCCCCAATTATCAAACTTCAATAAACTATTTAGCTTTAGGTGTTAACATTACATTAAAATGTCATTAAGAGGTGGGTTTTTACAGTGGCTGTAATGAGATCATTATAGTTATGTCATGAATATTTTTCCTTGACCTAATGGGTTACCGTTAGTTCAAAAGTTATTTTAGGAAGAAGTCTTTTGGTCTGCACTTTGAAAATGAGTTTTTTTTCAGGGACGATTCTTACATATGATTAGTTGGCAAAAGCCAAACCTCTTGTTTCCCTCCTGTTACCTTTCCATATTCAGACAATAGTGTAAAATGTAAACACAGATATCCAACAAGGACATCAGGAGTGTCACTCGCTCTGAACAAAAGATCCGGCAACAAACACACGTTTGTGCACATAAGCCTATCTTATCCAACCAGTCAAACAGTGGATTTATTGCAATTGCATAACTACCGTGTCAAGCATGGCTCTTTGAGTATTCCAGAATTTTTCTACCTTTTTGTAATTCATTACTTGTATCTAAATTTTGATTGGCAAAATACTCAAGTATCTGAAGATTGTTAGTATATATCTTTAGAAGTCAGTACAGTCTGAAGAGAACAAGGCCGCGTTATGGGGATCTCCATTTGTGTTTTCAGAGAATAAGGCAGAGGCTGGGAATGTCTTTTATCAAAAAAAAGGAAAAAACAGAAACATTACTGAGAGAGAATGACAGCCATGGGCAAAATATTCACTGCAAGAGAAAAGTAGGTCAGCCCCTGGCCAAAGGTCAAAGTGGATCCAAGTGTTGATTTGTGGCCCTGGCTTTACACCTCTCTCCTGGTGAAGAGACTGAATGAACAAGTGAATAAACAAATTAATGTGTTATACCCCC
Source organism: Etheostoma spectabile (assembly GCF_008692095.1). Classification (NCBI taxonomy): domain Eukaryota; kingdom Metazoa; phylum Chordata; class Actinopteri; order Perciformes; family Percidae; genus Etheostoma; species Etheostoma spectabile. The sequence goes on along the minus strand of NC_045735.1, from coordinate 20,511,036 downwards.
AGTGGTTTAACTGTGAAATCAGTCATTCTTTCTTCAGCCCTTCAGTTCTATCAGGGTGCCCAGGGGCTGCACACACAACACGTCCTCAGCCAATGAACAAGCAGATGCTCAGACATGCCCCTATCATGTTCACTCTCTCACTTTCTCTCAAGGTTACCAACAATCTCTATGCTGTACGTGGTATACTTGGCTCTTCCTACATGCATTTTTAACTCACACTGAATGTAATGTAATTTATTTATTTCAAGACAGGGACAGCGCACAATAAAACATTAATCTTGTACTACAAGAGAATGTGTGTTGTGTCAGGATGTAGCAGATTGCTATTTTCCACCTGAAGTCCCCGAGCAAATCACAAGAGGAAATTGTTTATTAAGAAATGCTTTTGCAAGATCATTTTTCATTCATAACGGTCGAATGGGAATTGTTTGCAGCTCCTGTACGACTGGTCATGAATGATAACACTAAAAAGAAAGTAAATACTAGAAGGATATCAAAGGATGAATTTATGATAAAGATATTTAACTTGATTATATTATATAAGGATATATATGTACATGATATTCCCTGATTTTTCAAGTATATTTTTTCTTTTTTTAAGACAAAGAATGGGAATCAGCTATCAATAGTCAGTGATTTGCCCTAACATACTATTCGACAGCCTGTCAGTTCATAATATATAATGTGGCACCGCAACTTGGCCCGCTCCTAACTGGCACATTTCTAAATATAGTGTCATATAAAAACTAGTAAATGATTTTGGTTTTAGTTCAGCATTAAATCCTCTCATGGAGATATCATCTTCTATATTTAATATGCTCCATTAAATCATGGCGCTTCCCAGCTTTCCCCTTCCACTTGAAAGCATTCCTCGGCCTGGTGTTTTGAAGCCATGGGTCAGGGCTGCAGTTCATCTTGCTCCTGCACAGCTTGGGCCGGTGAAGTCAGCCATTCCTCACAGCCTGTTTGTGAGAACTGGAAAGAAAGCCATTACACCTTGTTCTTTTACCGTGCCAACCACCGCTGCTCCCTCCGCCTCCCATCCACCCTCTCCCTCCCTCTTTTCTCCCTCCACCCTCTGCCTCCTTTCTCCTCCTCCTTCCATCTCCCAACGAGTACACACACTCCCTGCTCTTACGCATATTCTGAATGGTTTAGTCACTGCTAACCGAACACTCCTGCAGCCCCCTAGGGAAACACAAGGGGAAGGGGGTGGTGGTTGTGATGACAAGCTTCCCAGTTTGCAGAATAGGTCTATGGGGACGTAAGTGTGGCTCTGCAAGGGGCAACCCTCTCTGCTCTTATAGGAACAAGCCTCACTGCCACTGTTTTGCCATGCACTCTGTGACACTGTTTGGGCAACACAGACAGCTTTTTTCCACCCAACAGGTGAGTCTTATTTTTTTCTCTTTCCCTTTAAATCTCCCTGGTGTCTGCTTATAATGAAGAAACAAGTGACATCTCTTAATGTTTTCACTTTGCTAATCGTCCTTGGCTGAGTTGAGAAAGTTACACTATATGTTGTTTCTGCGTGAGAAGACTTGTTCGGGACATTTTTGTTGAAAATGTTCCAACGCTGGCTTTTTTTTTTCCTTCACTCTTCTAAATAAGTTGTGGTCTTGGCTTGCCAGTCAACACTTCCAGTTCATTTTCTCTTCTCTGTGACTTCTTCCCTCTAGTTAAATCTGTTCTGCATTCATTTGAGAATAATGAGAGCCTCTTTGCATAGTGCTTTTTTTTTTTGTGGCTTCTTGGAAGGAACCCTAATCTTGTGTACACTCCCTTCACATTCACCATGTGGGGACAGGAAAAATCAAAGGCAGCCCTTTGGTCACAAAAAAGGTCATATAAATAACTTGATGCTTGTAATACACCTGCAAAGAATTCAGAATCCTAAATACTGTATTGATCCATAAAGGGAAATTCTGTGTTAAGTATGTAAATATCAGAGAAGAAACATAAATAAAAGGAGTGTGGATATGTACGGTATTTACATAGTTAAAGGAATTTTTTACATTACATAATTAAGGAATTGCAATGGTGAACAGTAATAATGAATAAATAGTAGCAGCAGAGTGTTGCATATTATAATTTAAGCCGGTGTGATTGCAGAAAGCATGGATTACGGTAGCAATAGGAATGATTAAGTTGGAAAAGATTGCTTTTAAACTGAGAGATAATGAGATGCTGAAACATGGCCACCTGTGGAAGCATTCCAAGTCACTACAAAAGACAAAAAAATTAATGGAAATTTGATGGAAATTGGAAAATGGCAAATATGATTATTTTGTATGAGGGGTGCACAGGTAGGTGTTTGGTTTGATTAGATATGTTAAATGTCATGTATGAGTGTGATATATGGTGAAATAAAAAAGAACATGTAGGGACTACACATTATTTAATTGACTTATTGTTTATACTGTATTCATACTACATGGAGGACATTCCAGTTTTCCACAATCTTGCCAGATTTCTAAAAAACGATCTTCACAGTTAGATTGTGTCCTTGTCTGAGGTTACTTTATCTGCTTGTACCCTAAAAGCCAAAAACAGTGTGTTTGCGTGTATGCATGTGTACGTGTGTGTGGGTGTTTGTCAAGTGTCTCAAGGCCATGGTAAAGGTGCTGCCAACTGCAGCTTTCTCACAATAACACCAGAGAGACGTGTGTAATTTAAGTAAATTGGTTTTACTTTTACCTTTCTGTAGCTGCAATTTCACAATAATACAGTGAAACAACTGATTGTTTCCCAGAATACTCTCCGGGCTGTCATCTATGCAAGCAAGTGGTGTTGCTGTTTCAACATGAGGGGGTGAAACATGATGACTGGACTCAGCAGGTCTTTGTATGTTATGTTTGTTTTGGAAGTTTCTTGGTTATCCGGTCTGTCCTCTGAGGAAAGTCTTTGTGGTTCAAACAAGATCGTAATCATCTGTAGCAGCACAATAATGCAATTGCTTGCTTTTTTGTGTGCACTTTGGATGTCTCAGACATGTCCAAGGTGTGTTTTGAAGCAGGGGTGAGTGCGATGTTAACCATAATCAACCCGGGACATCGTCTGCCCAGATGAATGGTGTAGCGCGTAGTAAATCACCGACTGGGACAGAGCAGTCAGATTCCTCTGTGCAGTGATGTCACCTTGATCGTGTGTGAAACAGATCCAGACTTGAAAAGCCCAACCTGTGCCAGATGTTGATTTTCACAGCAAACGTTTTGCTGGATGGCATGCAATCAAAGCTGTTCTGAGCTGAATATAGAAGTTCTACCTTAAACTCTGGTAGTACACTGAGACTCATTACAGGACGCACAGACTTAAGAAAGCAATCTAAGACGTATGTGTAGTCCATACCTTTTATTGTCTTTGGAAATCATCTCCATCTTTCTGGGCTTGTCAGATGTGTTACATTCCTTTCACATATTTTCATTTCTGTTTATTTTAGGTCATCTGCTGTGTGGTTTGACTAAACATCTTGGATTTAAAATGGCCATCCGATACATCAAGCACAAGTACCTGTGGATATACGTTTTGAATTATGAGAAACTGTAGAATAAAACCATAATGGAGATTCCACCCTTGGTGAATTTGGAGGGACGCGAGTCTTGGACGGCTTCAGGATTGCAAAAAGTATCTTTCTCAAGACAGGAGTTGACCTCAGAAAGCTCTGCTCTCTCCGCCAACGGCGCTCCAGACCACAGAGGGGATGATTGTCTCCCTGAAGCTCAAAGCTTGCTGTTGGAGCCAGATGAGGACATACACAAGCTGAAGAAGAGTTTTGTTTGTGTCAGTCCTAAAAACAATGAATTTATAGAAGTTGTGTGTGCACAGGAGCGTGAACAGTCAGGGGTTCCCAATGAACTCCCACACCCAAGTCCGTTGGCCTCATCTCATCTTCATGATGCGGGTATTTTGACCACATTATCTAGGTCAAATGACTGTTCAATTCCTGTTCCTGTTGCAGAAGGACAGTCAGGCCAGGTGGTTTATAATCATGCTGGTCAGACAGTTGACTTGAAAACAGACTTTAGGAGTTTAGAGCCAATCTCAAATGGCCATGTCTTTGTGCCTCCAGAGGACCCGGGCCTCATCCTCAATGTGGACTCCACCCTTACCCTCACTGTCCCTGTCTCCGACCGGAGAGTCCTGGATCTCCCATGCATCGTGAAGCACAAATCAAGCTCCATCACCTTCTCCCACTACACCTGTCCCTCCGGAGCCGACAGCCATGCTTTTGTCAATGAGAGTTCTGACGATGGACAGTCTTCGGAGGAGGAGGACGATGATGATCATGATGATGGAGATGGTGATGATGATGGTGATGATGATGATGTGTTCCCAGAGTTGCCTCAGAGTAGAGAGTATCTTGTCAACCACAGACAAAGGAGCAAAGATGAATCGAAGACGAGAGGCGCTGTGAGTGCCCGAGCAGAAATCAGTCCCACGGCCACAGACTGTGGTTATGAAGCAGAGGTGGACACCGGCAGTAAGGAGGTACGCTGCTCTTGATTACAAGTCCTCATTAATCACATATTGATTCATGTCAAGATTTATTTATAATAATTGTATTTATTGTTTTAGAATTTATTATTTTAATAACTTATACAACTACAAATATGCACATGGGAAATGTCCAAATAGCACATGTGCCCGTATGTCACTTTATTACATGCAAGTTGTTTCACTTGGGATAAATTATTTAACATGAGATTTTTGTTCCTTACAAAAAGCACATGTGAAATCTCATATATATATATATATATATATATATATATATATATATATATTCTCATGTGGTGTCTTTCACACGTGAAATACTTCAAGAATGTCCGAAAATCCTCTGTGCAAGAAAATCAATCACTGTTAAATGTGCAAATTGTGTTTTAGATGTAATAAATCCACATGAGCGTTTTTTAGGGGAATTAAACATTTTAGACAGTAAAATTAAAATCAAGACAAGTAGGCTACTACAGTGGCGGCTGTGGCTCAGGTGTAGGTCGCCTACCAATCGGAAGGTTGGTGGTTCGATCCCTGGCCCTGGTTCAATCCCCTGTCAAAGTGGGCAAGACATGGTTGATGGTTTGATCCCATGTCAAAGTGGGCAATACACTGAACCCTGAGTTGCCCCCGATGCTGTGCACGCGAGTTTCCCCCGAGTTGTCCCAAAGTTGCCGCCGATGCTGTGAACATAACTGTGTGTGAGGGTTTATCTGATAAGCAGGTGGCACCTTGCACGGCAGCCTCGGTCACAGTGTGTGAATGGGGAATGATTCCTGTACTATGTCAAAGCACGTTGAGTAGTCGTTAAGACGAAAGGTGTTATATAAATAAAGTTCATTTATATTTCACTGTTTGGTGATGGATAGGCCCAAATACAAGGAGAATCAGTCAAAGACAATTAAAACCCTGTGTATAGAAATCTAGTACACGTTAGTAGTAGCATTACTTAGCTTCGATTGGTCTGTTCAAGGAAATAACCAGAGTGGGATAGTCCATATTTGCCAGCTCCCAGCAGCTGACATAATTTTACTCTAAGACATTACATAGTTGGTGTAAGTGTGTAGGAGTGCACTGACTTCACATTTGTACTGGAGAAACCGATCCAGAAGGAATGCAAACAGCTTCTGCTTTCTCTCCACTCAGGCAGGCAACGGTGTTTTGACAGAGCCCAAAGCGGGCCGTATTAGCACTGAACTTAGACTTCCATTACTGAAGCACTCTCTTCAACAGGTCAAGGCACACGGCAGTCTCTTTTTCACTCAACCTGTACCCTGACCTTGGTTGTAACCATCCTGTAACCTCTTATCTCTGCTTGTTATCACCCTTATAAAGCCTCATATGAACATTCAAAAATATGTTCAAATCCATTAGATACACTGTAACAAATTTTAACTTAAATTTTACAGTAACTTACTGGCAACAATTGGCCAGCAAGTTACTGTAAATTATTTGTACAGTAAAGGTCCGTACTTCAATTTACAGTATTTTATGTATTTAAAAAAAAACAGTAGTTTACTTTACTATTTACAGTATTGTAGTGGCTATATTGTGATTTTTATTTTTATTTTTACAGTAATGCTTTTATTACTGTGATTTCAACTGTAATACTAAGACTACTGTTAATTTGTCATGTCGACAAGGTTGTAATGTAAACTTTACAGCATTCTACTGTAAAAATCATATACGGCAATGTTACTGTGAAATCTAAAGTAAATAACTGTAGATTTCACAGCCATTATTTACTGTGTATGTGTTCAGTTACTGGAGGGAGCCTATCCAATGACTGCTTAACTGTCCTTTTCTTAAACAGTCTGCGGATAACAGCGCACATGTAAACAGGGCAGAGTAAATGGCTGGTGGGGGTTAGCTTGTCTTTGTGTTGTTCAGTACGATGTTGAGGTAATGCCAGCTTTTTGTGCAGAATGACACTGCTTTGAATGAGTTGTTTTGGAGAAGAGTGGAAGAATGCAGGGAATCCAGGGAGCCTGTTGTTCATATTGTCATAGGGCAGCAGGTTAATGCTTCTTATGCCGTCACACCACAAGCTCTGTTATCATACGGGGGGGATGTGATGTTGAAATTGCTGTAGGAAGCTCTACAATTTCAACAGACTGGGAAGGAAAATTGATTGAAAATAAGAGTGAAAAACTGCTTTTTTTCAACTACATATCACATCACACACACACACACACACACACACCCACACACACACACACACACACACACACACACACACACACACAGAACTGAAATTGCCATCTTAACTGATTTATTTTCTTAAACAATCATTAACACTAATGCTTAGAGTCAAGAGCCCAATACCTATATTCATCTTGAAAATGAGTCTTATTTGTATAATAAAAACACTTGAACTGAATCCCAACAACCCCAAACTGTTTATAAAACTTCATATAAAGACAAAATAATGACAGCGTAAAGACCAAAATCTATTATCTATGCATGCAAACATTTTTATTGTAATTAAAACAAGTCCAGAGAATGAAGGAGTAAAAGCATGGACATGATAGTACCTGATATACAACTGCCCCTACTGGAGTTAGTATTGATTTAAATTAATGTTTTAGTAAAGTTGTTGATAGATTATAAAAGATATTCAAGTGTTAGTGTCAGTAGGAAGTTAATGGAATACCACATGGCTGCAGTTATTCCCATTAACCATATGAGGGCACTGTATGCATAGTGTTTCCACTGTCTGTCATCTCATGACTTCCCCCCTGCTTGCATCATTTAGCTCAGCTGTGACTAAATGCCCCTAAAATACACATTTCTTTACCTATCCTTCCTACTCTACAGACGTGGCAGTGGCTGTGTTCAGTTGCTGTTTTGCATCGCAGGATATTAAGAGTGTAATTTATTCCTCCAAGTAGCCAGGTAGCCGTTGCCCTTTCGCACGACCGGCTGCTACCTCCATGGTGATCTGTGGCACTCTCTGTGGGTGGCGCAGACTAGGCACCAAGCCCAGAGCTCACACACTTAACTCCTCATTTCCATGTCAAAGCTGCTGTGTTTGGGTTAACAATGTGGCCAATTTGTGCTGATAAAGTTATAGTCGGCTCACATCTTGTTGTCCCCAGAAGATAACATTAATGATTTTAATGAATAAAGCTATCGCATTGACTCATACCAGCTCAGTTGCCATGGTGTGAGGACTTCACACAATTGCCGGGGATCGAGGGGAAAGGCACGAAGAGATGAATTAAGGGTAGTGTCTCACTTGAGCGTCAAGCCCTCTGTGGAATTTGCCTTTTTCTAAGTAGAAGTGCCCACATACCTAAGCAGCACCTTGTGGGGATGTCACTGAAAGAGACAGTGTGAATGTGTTCCAGATTTGGCTTGAGCATGTGCCAGAATAGGGCATCTGTTTTTTGCATTAGTGTTTGTCTGACTCCAGGGGTCAATTAGGAGTCCAGCTCGCAAGATCTTCAGTTTCTTTCACTTTCTTTTCTCATTCAAAATACATTAGTTTAGCTTAGAATCTTAGGGTTGGTGCTTGCCATCCTAACAGCTTAATCCAAATCTTTAAGTCAATACATAATATCCACGGACTCACTTTAAAAAAGATATTCTCTGTCTTGTTATTTGTTGGAGGAATGTACACCCACTGAGGTGCAGACAAGAGGATTTGTTCTCAACTCTGATTTTTTTTAAATTGAAAATTCTTCTCATTCCTTTGAATCTGGTGCATATTAACTAAATGTATGAACATTTTGGCTACATTGATCTCAAGATCAAGATATGTTATATGTTCCTGGTCACAGGTTGATTTGTGAATTATCAGTGTTATAACCTCATAACCAACCATAATACCATCATTTTGTCACACCTTAAAATATAAAAAAAAGCCTTCAAATCACACAATGTCCACGCTGCTGACAACTTTAAGTCTTGTATTCTAGAAATAGAGACAGGAATATCTTGTCTTTAATCTGTGAGGACACTGATGCTCCCCTGGACAATATCTTGGAAAGATGGAAGATGGTTCTTTGAACTAGTATTCTATTATTAGGCTTGGCATGGAGAGGAAAGTTTGAGCAAAGGTTCATCTGCATTATTCTTGTCGCACTTATAATTACAGGGGTAGCTGTAGAGTGCGAGTGGAGTGGATGTTCACAATTCGTCATAGATCAGTTTTAAGTAAAAAAGTATGTGAAGGTTTTTCTGTGTTAAAGTGACAGTTCAGGCTAAATAATGGCACTTGGCTCGTTGATCTGTAAGCTCCAAAGAAATAAAAATCCATTCGGAAGACTCAACAGCAATGTGTCTTTCCAAATATCGTGACCTGTTTCATGTTGGAACTATTAGATGTTCAGGTGAGCTAGAAGTATCGGTTAGCATTGAACAAATCTCCGCAAGCCATTATGTCGTGCCACGATCCTCTCGTCCATGAGTACGCTTCCTTCTCCGTGGTGATATGGTTGGCGGGTGTAGTTCAAATAGTTCCTTCAGGTAATAATTTCTGAAATAAACATTGCTTTTTCACTACACTACAAGTCGAGTGCCATCTAGTTCCATTATGTGGGAGGGAAGGCAGTCGTCTCTACAGCCAAGATGTCCAACACTGGGTAACTCACACTAAAACAATCTAGATGGATCGACGGGAGGACAAATATGTATTGTTCATTTTGGGGTGAACTGTCCCTTTAAGCAGACAGAGGATTGAGCTGTCTAAACATACTGAGCCCATGTCAAACCTTTTATATTCCCTGGTCAGCACCACGCTTGCGGGCCCGACATAGCAGAGAAGGGACGCTTTATTTTTTCCTCTTGGTGATCCCAGGGGACCCCTCAGGCCTCACAGGTCAGCAGGGGATTGACCAGATTTAGGTCGTTGCTAAGGGATTGAATAGAAAGGCATACCATCATTGAAATGTGCCAAATAATGATGTATTTACAGACACTTATGAAAGCAAACTCTCAATTTCTTGAACTGAATAGTATTTATTTGACTGTTCCGGTAAGTGGATTCCACAGTGATTACAAACAAAATAGGCCACATGGCCTGTCCTCAATTGGCCTCCATTTTCTATTTTTAGTTGACCCGCAGTGAATCAATTCAAATACTAAAAGTGTCAAGTCTCAAAAGTATATTAAAGCCCTTCTGACAGGAACCCCCTGTCCAAGATACAGTGGGGGGGTTCCCATCAGAAAATCCATTGACCAGTCCCTTCAATGAAAGGATTGTGCATTGAGATACTTGATGTCATAAATGGAATAATGGCTTGATTTAGAAATGACCGGCAGTACCCAGGGCTCAGTCACAGTATGTAGTTTGAATTCAAGAGTAGGGATTTAAAATGTCTGTGTAGGCATACAGCTAAATTAAGGTATAGTCAATGAACATCAAATGACCGTTGACTGTAGAGACAAATAGACATACAGCTATCTGCAATGTCATTCTGAGGAGACATGTAGAAGCCTGGAGTCTACTCTCAGTTTGAACAATGTAATGACGCAAGCGTAGAATTCGGTGGAATGATCGAGCATTATGACTCTCTTGAGAGAACTGGAAGAGATCAGAAATTATATTGTTGAGGATCAGAAATAATGTCAACTTTGTCTTCTGGTGCATAATTCAATTTTGTGTGAAGATACTGATTCCATCTAATAGTTGATAACTCTGATCATCTCAACATGTCACTTTAAGTTCCCCTATCATTTATAAGAAGTATAAACACTTAAGTCATGGTTTATAACACATTGTAATGTGGTTGCAAGCAGATACAAGTGTTTATTAATGTTTTTGTCAACAATTGTAGCTCCTCCTGCGGGCAACTGGAACTACTGGCTGGTGTATAAACAGATTATAAAAGACAATATAGTAAAACATAAAATAACATGTCTTCATAGCAGAAGTTACTGTTGGCTATTAGTGTGCAATAATAAACACTTAAAAATATAAAGCTGCATACAACTACATAGTGTGTTATAAATAGGGGTGAGACAAAATATAGATACAACAATTTAACATTGTCCTTCCAGCGATAAGATAATTGATACTCTGGTGCCAAAAAAGTATATTTGAATGAATAAAATAAGGCGCGCTTATTAGATTTCCCTGCTCTCCACGTTGCTACTTAATGGCTCCACAAGGTGGTGCTCAGCGCATGAACAAGGGAAACTTGATCATAAGTTAAATATGCAGTAGGTAATCCAGTCCCACAATTAACTTTCCTTAGTATGTGCCATTTCTGAGTCTGTTGCTTTTGAGGAGGGGGCGACCAACTTTGCTCGTTTGAAAGCCAGGATGTCTCTCTCTCATGGGTGGGCCAAATTCTCTAGGCGGGCAAAGCAGAGACATGGGAGGTAACCTTGCCCCTTATGACCTCATAAGGAGCAAGATTCCTGATCTGCCCATCTGAGCTTTGATTTTCTCAAAGGCAGAGCAGGATACTAAGGGCTCAGTTTACATCCATCACCATTTCTAGCCACTGGGGGGCCATAGGCAGGCTGGGGGAATGCATATTAATGTTAAAAAACCCAATAAAGTAAAATTTTCATGCCATGGGACCTTTTAAATTCTTTGTCCTGGATTTTCACACGGCACCTTTTAACTAGCCAAAGAGGAAGAGGTTTTCAATGGGATGGCGCACAGCAGTCTGTGGAAAGTAACAGATGCCCCAGCCACGTTTAAGTCCAAAGTCTGGACCCAGAGTTGCTCTATAGTTCTGTAATTTAAATTTACAGACTGAGTAAGTTGTGCTGCAGAATTCTGCTGTTTTTCTAACAGTTTAGACTTGCAGTAAATTTTAACATTTTCACGGGCATTTTGTTTTCATAGTCGTCTAATGTTGTGATGTATCATTATAGGATCGTCTAACAATAAATTGATTATCGCAGAATTGCTGTACGGTGATATTATTGGTATTGTGTATAATGTATCGTATTGCGAGGTACCCTGTGGTTCACACCCCTAGTTACAAACCATTTATTATATAAATATATTATATAAATAATCCTAAATTGGGGAACTTAAAGTTAGGATTTCAAACTTTATCCTGTCTGGCCGCATCAATGGCAATAAGCGGTAACTGCAGGTGTGTTTTTTGGATTTCACTTTCTCTTGTTTATGAAGTTTCATCATCTGAAACCATCGCTCTTTTCTTTCTTTTGTTTAGCCATGGTATACACTTACTCACAGATGGTTATTACTTTAAAGTAAAGGGTTACTGTTCTTTAATTTCTTGGAGGAACTTCCTCGATCCAAAAAGTCATACTATGAGCCAAATAGGCCTCCTCCTATTGGCCAGATTTCTCACTTGGCCCTTGTTACTGTCATACAGTCCTAACAGACTTCCTGCAACAACTATATTTTGGGAGGGGCTTCCTAGGAAAGGCATTATGTTACTACTTAAAACTTTGGAATAATCCACAAGAGATATTCTCTAGGAAATCCCCTTCTCAATGGTTTTGGGGATTTCAGTCTGGGATTTTTGAAAGTGGTATGAGTATGAAGCATGCGAGCCTCTCTAGGACTCTGCAGAAAAACAATCATAATTTATACTTGGGTGACCGAGGTGTATCCTGCTGATTTATGGGGCTGGACCTCCAGATGCTCAGACACAGCTCCTGTCTGTGGAAGGATGGTCTATTTATATACACGGCGTGTCTGGGGAGCAGTGAAAGCCAGTGCAGGGAATTCCATCATCCTCTGAATGGCACACATCTCTGGAACCTTCCGCCTTTGCTCTTTCGACCCGAGACACAGCAGAGGAGATCACATTTCCATGTGTGGCTGCAGGGAAGTCCACTGATGCAGCGTCTGCAATTTACAAGATACTTTTTTGTAATTTGCCTGTAACTCTTTTTAGGTTTAGGGCAGTGTGGTGAATTGATGCTCTCACCTTACCTGAAAGTGTTAATTAAGCCTGGCGAGGACGATTACAGGACTAAATAATGAACCGGATTTTACCCCGGATCTGAAAGTCAGATTAAGAAAATGAATTTCTGATTTTGATGATGTTTAGCTGAAGCGTATAATTAGGATACCAAGCAATTTTAATCAAGTGGCAGCAGCTGAACTTGACATTAACACATTGCAAGTGTTTTTAGCCTACATGAAAAGGTGTGTAGGCATAATGTATGGATGTAGTTTATGTGACTAAACAATTTATTTTTTTGATGGGAATTGAGCTTTCCATGATGGAATAATGCTGCGATTTTGCAGAGAAATCAGAATATTGTATTCAAACAGCACCTGAAAATCGGTGTAAAATGTAAAAATTTGACGTAAAATTGGATATGACTGAGCGTCCAGAGAGCTCAGCTGGTAGAGCAGGCGCACATACTGTATACAGAGGTTTAGTAGTTGGCGCAGCGGTGCCAGGTGCATTTCATTCCCCCTCTCTCTCCCCTTCCATGTACTCAGCTGTCCTGTCAAATAAAGGCCTAAAATGCCCAAAAAAGAATCCGAAAAAAAAAAAAAGACATGACATAAAAAAATTCCAGATTATTAATTTTTTTTTTGGGGTGTTTCTGTGTGGTTAACAAAAAATACTAAAGGTTCAATTTGTGGTAATAAAAAACAGATTGAACAAGTAGTGGCTGGGTTAGCTCAGTTGGATGAGCAGGTATACACATGGACGTTTATTCCTCGACGCAGTGGCCGCGAGTTCCACTCTGACCTGCGGCCCTTTGCTACATGTCATTCCCCCCGTCTCTCACCTTTCTTGTCTTCATCTGTCCTGTGGAATCAAAGGCCTAAAATGCCAAAAAAATAATCTTTAAAAAAACAAGACTCAGTAATTGTTCTCAAATACACAAATTTTGCAAACTGGGATAAAACTTGACCCCAAAAGTGTATCAACATGCTGCTACCGGCTTAATCTTTGACTCGCAAGCAGCAGCCGAGGCTTGTCTTCTCTTAAACCAGTGCTTCTCTGTTTACCCACAGGAGTCCCCACAGGTCAAGTCTCCCTGGTCGGAGTCAATGAGCCATCTGATGTGGAAACTGGACCAGCTTAATCGAGACATAGAGGAGGCTCTGAGTGCAAACTCCTCCCCCTCCGACACACCCTGCACCACCCGCAAGAAACAGGTGAGCCTGACATCGTGACGTCCTTTCTGCCATCAGGGTTTGACAAGAGTTTTGTCCCTTTATGCTTTGATATAAACACAGAAATGAATTGTGTTAAAAAGCAGCGTGTGGTATGTGCCCGGTCACGTACACATTCCTGTGAATCGCATGCTGCATACTTGGTCATGCTTCTAAACTTAACGCTAAATCAATTTACTTTGCTCTGTGGAGAGAAAATCCCGATGGATTATACGGACCTGTGAGCAACAGGTGTTCATCGGAATTTGACGTCCTGCTGAGTTTTAGAAAGTATTTCACATTGAGGTTTAGATCCGAACAAGCTGTCTCAAATCAAACCCAGTAGCCTTTGTGAGAGTTGATCTCTTTTGGGTTCCTAACTGTGTCTGTGGCTTGTGAGATATGGTGTGAATATATAGTCTGTCCGAAACACTATTGGCTTTGTCAACGCCATTTTATAGCATCCTTCTGACTTGAGTCTGTTTTACGATGTAGGTCTGCAGCTCTCAGATATGATACTGGGGTGTACAGTGCTTCAGCCGGGTCAGAATGTGCGGCAGGAACAGAGAGCTATTTGTGCTTTTGAGGTTACGAATGGGACCAGGCAACTCTGTTCCTAAAAAGGGCTCTTCTCATGGTGGCATGTTTCATGAAATATCCCACTAGAGTTCGCATTTGGGAACAAAAGTGCTCTTTCGGGGTCCATATGTATGTACCGCACAGAGGAGCTTTTGTATTGAAGGGAGTTTGTATGATTTGGTCCATTAGGAATGGTTGAGAGAGGCTCACATGCCTCCCAGGCATCTGCATAACCATCCCAGGCATTCACTATTACTTGCTTTAAGTAATGACAGGCGACTGGGCAAGACAGGACATCTTTACTGGGATATTTGACAAGGTCATAATCTCTTTTCCTCTCAAAAGAAGATCCGCACATACAGGCTCCTTTGTGAGTCCCTGTTGAGCTGAATTGAGAGTGGAGATTTCACTTCCCCAGCAGTTGACCTCAGCATCTTGTTTTCTTTCCCCCTGGCCACCGTTGAGTCTGTTGGGCCAGACAGAGACGGACCCAGTGCTGATTGTTGTTGTGATGTTGTTGCAGTGGGGTGCTGTTTCAAAGTCCACATTAAACCAAGCCCTGAACGACCAAGTTCTCCAGAAACCAGACAGAGGGGAATGTCCGAGCCAGGACAGGTCTTCTGCTCCTCGCAGCGCCTCAATGGAAACACAACCAGCAACCAAAAAGACGGTAAGTTTTTCTGAGAATAGCAGCTTCCAGCAGGCATCCCACAGTGTGAGTGAGTCAACGACAGATCAATCAGCCAGTGTGTCCTGTACATGCAAACTTGCAGTATTGTTGTCCAGTTGTCATCTTTAAGGCTATGAGCTGCTAAATTAATTTGAGTCTAACTCCACAACTGGTTGCACATGTTTTTCTTTTTTCAGCTAAAATCTGGCTTTAGCATTTTTGGGTGACTGCCATGACCTGTTTACTTCCTGTCCTTCACAAAGTATTTCTCCCAGCTAATTCATAGGTCTTGTCTGTCCGTAGCTGGGTGATATCTTCACTCTGTGTCTAAAATGTTCATCCCTGGGTTATCTGAAATTAATCAAATGAAATTCAGTTGGACCTTTTAGTCGTAGTTGAACTTTGCTTTGAACAGTCTTGTTTTAATAGATGCTGTATCGACATCCAGATCTAAAACCTACATTTGACAACTGCATGTTTGATCCATTTGTCCTAGTCACTGTATTAACATAAGAAGAAAGAAAAAAACACTCGCCAATTGCTTAAGCAGATTGTTTTTAAGATAAATCCATTACCAGTCAGTCGAGACTCAGACACTCCCCTCTGTACCGCTGCTCTTTTCTCTACATCTGTAAATATTTGAGGTTTGCATTGAGAATAAGGGCAGCTTAGGCATTCTTAAACAAGCAGGACTCACTTCTGCTGGACAAAGTATATAAATGTCACTATTCAACGGCCCTAAAAGAAACAGACAACTGAGAGATTTGCAGAATGCAGGGCGGGTTTAAATTCAAAGCCTTTCAGCTTGTGCTTTGTGCGCTCTTGATGGCTCTGCTGCAATGCGGTGGCAAACAACCTGCTTAAGAGAGAAAAACATAGCGGGCATATTCTCTTACACTTCATCATTCCATTTAGTGATTCCCCTTTTTACCATGTTACCTTGTGATGTTTTTAGACTACATCCAATATATTTTGCGGACTGCCGAATGGAGAGTTCTTGGGGTTAGATACAGTTCATCGCCAAAAGTTAAAGAGGATTATTTAGTCTGTGGGCACTGCTGGGTACACTTCAGATGAATTCAAGTGTAGTTACCAGATGGGCTGCCACCTGTCTTTTTTTTTTATAGAACCCATAACTACCTCTAGAAAATGACAGCAGCATGAGTGAAAATTTGGCTCGAGGACAGCTGGGAATGTTCACATGTTAGAGACAAGAGTGTTTTGGCTGCAGTGTAACCTTGAGTAGAATGACATTGCATTGATCAGTGGTGACGTGTTTTAGGGCGTTTGATGATTATATGAGCATTTTTATCATAAGTGAATAAAACATTGAATTTCGTATATACTGCACTGCTAGTTGTTGTAAGGTTTGAATTCAAACTTGGATTTTGTACCACGGCAGCGTAAAGTGACAACTGAGAAATTTACTGCAGACCATTTATTATATAAAAAACTGGGTCTGCTCTGGAGAGGTTTAACATTTTGAGAATTGTGTCTATTGACTTTCTTTCAGATAGTCAATGGAGAATACTGATACCGCTCTCATGTCTGTACAGCAAATATGACAACGTAAATAAACATATTCCCCAAAATACCAAACTATTCCTTCAGTTTTGTGCACTGGTTTAAGTGTGACCCATGAACAGGTTTCTATAAACACAGGAGATGACATTTCCGCAGTTTTGCATATGGAGGGAGATTTTTCCTCCTCTGTCCCCTCCGAGTCTTACATAACAGCTCTGAAATCCTTGCTCTGTATGATCTCTAAAAACTGGAATGAATGCACCCCATATCTCCCTCAATCTGCTGCTCATCATGCAGGCAGAGCTAATCTTAGCTGGAATGTGTTGGGTGTTGACTAAGATTTTGTCTTGTTGGAAGGAGATTTACATATTGTTTATTCTTTAAAGCTTTTCCTACACGACTTTAGGGAGATAGTATGCACTTTTTGTCAAAAGATTTCATAACAGTTATTGTCCTAAACTAAGGAATTTCCAAGTTTTTAATGATTAACCCTTCTTAAGGTACAGACTATTCCGTCATATACAATTTTTAGGGCATTTTCGCCTTTAATTAATAGGAGAGCTGATATATAAAAGGGGAGAGAGAGGGATGGACATGCAGGAAACCGTCACAGGTTGGACTCAAACCCTGGACTTTCTGCGTTGAGTACTAAACCCCTGTATATGTGCGCCCGCTCTACCAACTGTGCTAACCTGCGCACTCTACTCAAGTCTAGGAGAAGTGACTGTACCTTTCATTTAAAGTCAGTTTGAAAAGTTGCTCCAAAACTACGGTTTTGTCTGTTTTACCAAATCCTATTTAGTCCTTCTTAAAACCATTATTGTATGACTTATGACTTAGGCAGCACGCTGGATCAGTGGTTAGCACTTCTGTCTCACTGCAGAGTTCGATCACTGGTCTGGGCAGAGTTGGAGTCCAGGTAGGGACTGTCTGTGTGGGTTTCCTCTGGGTGTTCCGGTTTCCTCCCACCATAAAGACATGCATGCTGGGTAACTAGGACTACAGTTGAAAATTGAAAACACTGGCGCATTTACAGAAATGTTGATTAATGTGCATTTTCCTAATGAAATAGAACTAAAAATTAAAATCTTATACACTGTATTTAGAGCTGAAATGATTTCTTGATAAATTGTAGCTAGTGGAAAAAAAGCATGTGTCAAGCCAGAAATTCACATTCACAGCTCCCAGCTGGGAGGATTTGCTACTTTTTTTTAAATCATTGTAAATTAAATGTCTGAGTTTTTGCACAGACAAAACTAGCAATATGAACACAATCTTGGGCTTTGAAAAGATTTGATGACTTTTTTCTGGATTTTCTAACACGTTTATAGACAAAACAGTTAGTCAATTCATTTGAAAAAAGAATCAAGAGATGAATCTCTGGGCTCCTCTGCTGAGCTAACTACCTGACAATTTGACTCTGCTAGAGATGAGGGGCAAATTTTCCCTAAAATGGCCACGCCCACCTGGGGTAAATCCATAACTGTCTTCTGTTGTACTGTGGTTCTCAAATGATGTATCTCTGCTTACTTTTATAGAATATGGGCTCTGTTGGGACTATGACTTTACGAATGGACAATGTGTATGTATGCAGAGCAATATGGAGAGAGACTCTAGTATGTACTGTGAAGATAAAGGGGGGGCAGTAGACTGGGACATTTTCTTGCTAAGAACAGATGGATGGCTATATATCTTATAATAGATGGATGGCAATATATATATATTATATACAGTACATATACTGTATACGTACTGTGTTTATATATAATATATATGTATATATATTTATATAATATATATATATATATATAAAATATATATTGCCATCCAGTTATTATAATAGATTTTTTCTTCTTTCTTTTCTTTTATCTATCTCTGTTACTGACATGATGGTAAAATATATAACTTGTGTTCCTGCTGAAAACTAATAAAACATTTGTAAAAAGAAAAAAAAACAACTGATGATTGCACTGATTGCACAGATTGTATTTATGTCTGTAGTGGTTATCCTGACTTTGCTGGTCAGCACAAAATCGTGTTGAGGCCAGCTCTTTACTGTGATCTAGGTTCATGTTGGATAGAGACATATTTGGGTTGAGGGTTCCTATTTTTAATTGCTGTTGACAGAGACGGTCATTGGGACTGACCGGTCCTGTAATTGCCCTGTTGACTCTCAGGCGGGGTGTCAGTTGTGCTGGGACAGCAGCTGTCATTCAGCGACACAGACCTGTCTCTCCATGTAAACATCCTTGTTGATGAAAGCAAAGGCGAGTTTTCCCTCTGACAACAGCCCTGCAAGGGACTCTGTGCTGCAGGATGTCACTTTTCCTGAGCTGCAACCTCGGACACGTGTCCACCATCTGACTGTGGTTGGACTCAACCACGGCGGTGTGTTTGAAGTGGGTCAGCGCTCGAGATATGCCAGGATGAAATACTTTCTCTTGGCTGTTAAAAAAGAAAGAGTGATGGTTGTTCAAGCCTTTGAAGCTTTGTCAAATCGGCACATCTCCACCGGGGCCCAGCATCTGGTCTTTGGCGTGCTAATTTTCACAAGTTTATTTCTGAAACTGGGTCTAAAGGCTCGTCCTCGGAGACTAACTTATCAGGTCCGTTGCATTTTCCCTCTCTTCAAAGACACACACAAAGCACAGAGATGATGGCGCTCCATGTTTCTTTACCTTAAACCCAGCCTTTGAACTGTGTTACATAAGTGTTTAGATATGTGGTGAAATTCTGCCAGACTGTGCCAAATCTCACAGTCAACAATGAGGGGTACATCAATTGCTGCACCTCATAGTTTTCAGAGGCCCAACTCCCCTCTTCTATATTTAAACAGATGTAAAAATATACATCTGTAAAGGTATGAGTCATATGTCTATGACCTGTTTTCCTATTTTCCTTGTTTCTCTGTAAGAGTCAAGAGAGTTGGGATTTTGTGCACGGAGACAACCGATTGGTTGAGCCTGCTAACCCTGGAGCCACATGGAACCCCCTGGTGGTTTAAAGTAACCTGCCAGACATTTCTTGGCTTTCTCTCACTATGTTTTAAATCTTCCTCTTCACCTGAATAAATCAAAAATGGACTCCCAGGTGTCCGCTGTACGTTTGCCGTGCGACTTAAAAGTGTCCAAGACCATGTAATACAGACAGAACCACCTGTCCTGTTTAATCCAACCAATCAGGTCTTTTTGTGATCCCAGGAAAGTGGCAGCCATATAGGTCACTCATTCAGCCAAGGGTTTTCTTCACACGGCAAGCATTTCTACTGCCATGACAACACTGGGGGGCCGTGGCCTTCATGAAACATGCAGTACACGACCGACTTATTGTGTTGGGTCCAACTGACCAATAAAACCGTTGCAGATATGTTGATGGAAGTTTGAATCAGCCTATGTTGGCCGATGGCCAATGGACTGTCATGACGGAGGGTCGACAGTATTGCAAACAGGCAGGCTGGGAGTTTTGGCAGCGTTTTGTCTCTGCCAGGGTAGAAACCTGGTAACAGGGGGAGCAAACCCGAGTGTAAATCAGACTAGTGGGGGTACCGAGGGTAAAAAAGGAGGAGAGAGTTCTGCGAGAGAGGGGAAGCAATCCTGACTGGTCCATATCAGGAAGACACTTTTATTTTACTAGTTGTTATGCTAAATTAACCATTAAAACCAAGGACCTCTATCACCCAGTGTTTTAAGTGAGAATCCTATTTTGCTTTTATTTTGCAGTTACAGGTTATATCCATTTCCCTACCACTTAACAATGTAACATTCCCTATTTTAACAATCTAAGCGCACAACGTGAAGCGCATGGCGCAGGTGCCTTTAGGGCGTGTCCAAATCCACTTTTGCTAGTCTAATGGCAGAAAAAAGGATCTGTGCGCCAGGCGCATGGTTAAAAAAGGTTGTACTTAGTGTCTTCATTAATCATGGGTGTGTTTTGGGTGTAACATGCTCAATCAACCAATCAGAGTGTCATCTCCCATTCCCTTTAAAAAAACAGGCGTATTTGTACTTTAGCGCATTGCTTTTATGATGGCGGATTCACACCGTTATATTTTTATTTGTAATCTTTTGCATGTGTGTGTGCTGCTGCGCGTCCCTGTGTGTGTAACAAGCGTTGTGTGTGTACTCTGTGATTAAGCCTATGCACATTTTACTAATGAGCAGGTAAAATAACAATGAAATTCTGCGTTGTGGACTTTAGACCAGGTTTTTGTTGGTCAATGGCGCGATCACTGCCCGCTGCCTCAAGATAGCAATACGCCCAGAATGCACCTGAACACACCTCCCTGTAAGACCAGTTCGTCCATTGGCGCAAAGATGGGCTCAGGTGCTTTTGCTATTTAAACGACGAGGGCGCTGGACAAGAAATTTACAACTGCGTCGGTCCACACTTGCCTTGGGCTTTGCGTTGTACCGCAAGATAGGGGCCTACGTGCCTAAAAAGATCTCTTTTATACTTAGATTTAAGTTTCAAATTCCTAGTGTTTCTTTTCTTTTTTTAATTTCCTAACCCTGTCAACACTGTATTCACAACAGATAATCAGGGACAGCAGACTGATGTGCAGCACAGCTGCCTTTGAGTTAACAAGTGCTAAACAAGGGCACCATTTCTGTTGTGAATTCTCCTAATTTCCTTCAGCAATGAGGTTATGTTTTCGGTTTGGTTTGTCTGTTTGTTAGTTTGTCTGTCTGTCAGCAGGATTACGAAAAAAACCTCTGGCCTGGTTTTCAAGAAACGTGGTGGAAGGGTGTATCATGGGCCATGGAAGTACTTATGTTGACCTAATTGGGCAAATACACAATTTTTTTTCCCCATTTTGTTTAGCATTGTAAGAATAGGGCATTTGTGCTGCATTCATGTGGTGTCTGAAAAATCTGAAAAATAACAACAGGGCCCATCCACACTACAGTAACATTGTGAGATAGGGCATGCCTATGTGGAGCTCTGCTCTCTCAGAGGACCCCTGTAGTTGTCATTACGGCAATCATTGCACTATTGAAGAATGCAGGGAGACATCCTCTACCCATGAATTCAGGGAACTTGGTGTATGCCTCTAATGGTTTTCACAGCCAAATAATATGACATGTTTTTCTTTGCTTTTAGATTGGAGCTACATTCAAGTAGCCGAAGACAAAATCTCAATTTTGTCCGTTGATTACATTTCTCTTCCATGGTTTCAGCTATCCACCACCATGATGTGTGGCCTCCTCTCAAAATTAACTTATTGTGTTAAGAGTTACTGATCGTTTGTTATTTATTTTGTCTTGTAGATGTTCAATAAGATGACCAACGCTGCAGCAGCTGCAGGTAAGATGTTATTTATGTTTTTTGTCTGGTTTTTCCAGCAGCTTTTTGCTTTTTGCGATGTGCTTACATTGCTCCCTCAGACTAGTGGAGACTCTAATCTATGTGTCATTCTGTCCATCATGAGCCTGTGATGCACTGACAATCTGACGTTTCTCTTCCTCTCTGCTCAGTGCATGCTGGGATAGCACCCAGTGACCCAGGTTTAGCAGGTAGAGAAAATGGATGGGTAAATGTAACAATAGTGACCAATGGTCATTATACTCAATAAATACTTACTTACTTACTTACTTAGACCACACATTGCCTTCCTATTTATTCTTTATTCCATTGAATGTAATGATAAACACATTTACATTTACTGGAATTGAAAAGGAATGTCCAGTCAATGCAATGTCTGCACTGATTTTAGTGTGTATATGTGTTTATTTTAACTAAGAGACTAAACAAAGATCTAGCTGGAAGAGCACATAATCTCCCTGTATATTATCTTTCTTGTTCACTGGGCAATGGAATTCGAAATTTAGCAAGATATGCTGAAACGTTTTGCTGAAACGTACAATTAAACACTGTTGCCTTGTGGAATTTTCTTCACATGCTGAGTCAAAGAATTATGTGAGTTCTTGACAGACCTTTTTGTCTGAATTACTTTTAAAGTGCTCATATTATGCTCATTTTTAGGTTCATAATTGTGTTTAGAGGTTACATCAGCATAAGTTTACGTTTTTTTAATTTTCAAAAAACACCATATTTTTGTTGTTCTGCACATTGTTGCAGCTCCTCTTTTCACCCTGTGTGTTGAGCTCTCTGTTTTAGCTACAGAGTAAGACATGTTCCATCTTTGTTGCGTGTCACACATGTTCAGTTCCTAGGTAAGGACAACTAGCCAGTCAGAAGCCGAGTATGAGGGGGTGCCCTGACAGTACCTAGGTAAGGACTACTAGCCAGTCAGAAGCCGAGTATGAGGGGGTGCCCTGACAGTACCTAGGTAAGGACTACTAGCCAGTCAGAAGCCGAGTATGAGGGGGTGCCCTGACAGTACCTAGGTAAGGACTACTAGCCAGTCAGAAGCAGAGTATGAGGGGGTGCACTGACAGTACCTAGGTAAGGACTAATAGCCAGTCAGAAGCAGAGTATGAGGGCGTGCCCTGACAGTACCTAGGTAAGGACTACTAGCCAGTCAGAAGCAGAGTATAAGGGCATGCCCTGAAAGGACTTAGGTAAGGACTACTAGCCAGTCAGAAGCTGAGAATGAGCGGGTGCACTGACAGTTCCTAAGTAAGGACTACTAGCCTGTCAGAAGCAGAGTATGAGGGCGTGCCCTAACAGCACCTAGGTAAGGACTACTAGCCAGTCAGAAGCGGAGTATGAGGGCGTGCCACACTAGCAGCTAGGCAAGCATTATAACGTGTGCTACAAAGTGACGAGCGTTTGTCTCTGAAGTAAAGGATGGACTACAATAGAGCTGTTTGGAGCAGTTTGTGAACAGTGTTTTCTGTTGGAGATGGTAATCCATTTGTGGGGGGGACTTTGGGCTTTTTCACTTTGTAAACCTATAATGTTCACAGAAAAGATATATAACAGAAGAAAGGAAAGGGAAAAAGACCAAAAGCATAATATAAGCACTTTAAAGCTTGATCGTTCAGGGAATCTGTTCAGTGTTGGCCTGCAGTCAGTCCGGCTGCGCTGCCGTCTGGCACATCGTGAAAATCTCCCTGCAGTAGATCCTGTGCTGGCTTGTGTCGTGGCTTGCGTGGTGGCATTGCTCAGGCCTCAGACAATGTTCCTAAGACTGACAGCCACAGGTGTCTGCGAGCTCCCTCCCAGCCGGTGTCTCGAGAATGTCTCTTATTTAAAATGCCTTCAATATTTTGGTCGCTTGGCGGGATGCAGTTAAAATTAGGCAGTGTGCCAGATCATTGTTTCTGTTTTGCTGAGGGGAAATATTTGGCCTGTGTGATGTGGCCCTTGGGGGGCAGCTGCGGATTTGGGTAGATGCCATTTCAGGCTCAGGTTGCACTCTCACATGACCTCTGTTGTACATGACGGTAACGCACAAGTGGACATTGTGGTCTGGAAAAAATTCCGTGTCACTTTTATGCTGAAGTTAACCAATGTGTGGTCTGCTGGCGTGTATGACATATGCGCTGTGACCGATCGCCGGTCATTCTTAACTGTAGTTTTTGGAAACCTGAGTGTGAGACCACCATGAGTAACATCAACAAGTTTGTCAACACGGCAATGACATTCCCTTCAAATACATTTATCATTCAGCTGCGTACATTCTTTCTCTTTTATGGTTTATCTTGGCTGTAATAAACCAGACCAGAGTCAGATTCACTTTTAAGGTTATTTAGTTATCAAGTTAATGAAATCAACATATGGTTTCAGCTGGAATCTAATAATAAAATAACTTGGAGATTGATGAATGTTGTAAAGAGGACAAAGCTGGCAGAGTGTCGGACACATGAGGTGTGATATTCCCTGTTTGTATTTTACAGCTGGGCTGAGGGGAACCTCTTTTTATGACACGGATACGAGGTGGCCAGATGGTTCTCAGTATCGTCCATAACAACATTGTCCACCTCATTAAAATTACATTGTCCAGGAGACGAAAGCACATTCTTTGGGTCCAGATCCAAAATAGCAAAGCAGCACCGAGAAAAGCGTTGGTATTCTGTGCTATAAATGTCAAAAGTATCCTTTTATTGCTCTCATATGCACATGGCCTACACATTCATTGCAAGTACACACACACACACACACACACACACACACACACACACACACACACACACACAGAGGGCTTAACTCATAACTCAAACTAACCATGTCATTTACAGTATCTGTTAAATACATTTTTTAACAGGCCTTCTCAAACGTTTCAGAGATAATTTAAGATTAAGTTGGATCTGTAACTGCTACATATTGCTACTTATGTCAAAGAATTTGTGAATTAGGATTTACAATATACAGCAAGTGATCAGGACTCGACTGTAATGATAGGCATGCATTTCTCTCGTCTGTTCTCCATTCACACACACAAACGCACACCGTTTTTATCAAAACATTCTGGTTAACAATAGCAATTTATTGATGTTGAACTTGTGTAATGTGAATGACTGTTTCTGCATCTGAAAATATCATTGCCTTTTTTGAGTGCAAACATATACAATTTTACATGCACGTTGATGAATTTTAGTAACATTGATAAAACATTTGTATACCACTTGAATCCTACATTTAGCGGAAGCTCGGGTTGAGAAGGGTTCAATCGGTCGTTAAAAACAGTTATGGAGCTTTTAGGATTTATGTGAGTTTTGTAATCTTTCATTGGTTTGCATCTCACTCATCTCTGCAGTGTTTTTAACAGCCTTTAACAGCCTTGCGGGTAAGCTTAATGCTACTTCTCAAATGTTTATTTTCTGAAGGCATTACTCCACATTTATAGAGCGTTTTTCAAGTCTTGAGTACAGGATGAGCCAGAAGTGCCGTATTCCCTCTCACACAGCGTAATTTGTGTGGAAATTCATTCCCTACAGCCTCTTTAATTGCATGGTGGAAATTAATGGCTTCCTCTGGTGAGAGGAGGCAGCGATGTTCATCCTCAAAAAGCCTGCTGCCTTAACTGGCATTTATCATGGAATGAATGAATCCGCAGTGACACTGCATCGCCAAGGGCTCCACATCCAGCCAGGTTTCTGTCAGAGATAGCGTACAGATAAGGAGAATAGAGCTGCATTTAACCGTCGTGCCTGAGACGTGTCTATATAAGATTTTGTAATGGATATGGTTTTTGATTTTGTGCACAGCTATATTTGTGTGTAACGTAAAAATTAAGATTGCATTGGAGAGGTTAGACAAATAGAAAGATTGACATGGTCCGTGGAGGAGCAGTTACGCCGAACTCAGTAACTTGCATAAATAAATAGTCATGCGCTTTGTTAGGATGAACGTCACCTTCCCAAACACCAGTCGCCGGGAAAATGAGGCTTAAACAGCACTCGGTGGCCCAGAACTGTCAGGACGAAGTTTCCCACTCTGAGCTTTCAAACAGACAGACTGTGGGCATTTACACAGATCTTCTCTCTGAATAAATATGCTAATCCACTTTCAATGTGGAAATCTCCTGCTACTGGTTATAAGAAATACAAAGAGGAAACTGTGAATCCCTTGGAGACTTCTTTCTATTTGTAAGGAAAGTAATGTGAAGCCCTGTCCCTCTCACATCGCTGGGAATGACTCCCAGAAAAAAAAGCTGATGAAAAGAGGGAAGAGGGATGTTTTGAGTGTTTAAATTTGGCCATTTGTACTTCTTGGCCACGTTAAATGTCACCGGGTGGATGGATTCTCCAAATGCATGCCCTGCTGATTAGAGCTGTTCCGATCCCGATACCAGGATCAGTATCGCCTCCGATACTGCCTAAAACGCTGGTATCGGTATCGGGAAGAACTGGAGTTTATGCACCGATCCGATACCGCATTTGAAAAAAAAAAAAACTAAAGAAATTCTACGTTAAAGTAGTTTATTTTGTGTTCTTTTTCAGTTATAACCGACTGTCAACCTGGATGATAAGAAAGTAGAAAGTTCTGGGGTGTTCATTGTTTGGGATTGTGTATGTTTCACAAAGAGTTTAACCCCAGCTAGAACTACAACAATGATAGAAATCATAGCCCATCCATACAGGGATAGTAGTCTATAGTTGTTAAAACATAATCAAATCCAAATGTTTTTTCTCAAATTTAAAACCCTTAACATGAATCTGACATATAAATAAACAACAGCAACAACTATATGTCCCCACTGCTAACTGGTCTAGGTGGTCACCAAAGCAATTCACAGATACAGTTATTCTATTATTATTCTATTATAATCTATATTCTATTAGTTATTCTATTCTATTTATAGGATTTACCGAGCCACATGTATATGGCTAATAAAACATGATTTATAAAACCATGCCAACAATAATTAGACTATTTTCATATCTTAATATTCTATGCAACAAAAGGTATGTTCTGTATAAAGGCTTTAGGCTGCCATGCACAATATTGTAGGCCAACTTTAATATGCTATGTAATTCTATACAATATATGTAGTAGGGGGTCCCTGCTCCTGCAGTTAAGGGGTCCTTGCCTTAAAAAAAGGTTGAAGACCCCTGGTGTTGGGTGTAAAGCCAGAGAAAAGTCTAAATCGAGTAGCCCTTGGCAACAGGTTTCTGATGATTTGTTTTGGCGCAGCATGTACTGTATCATATATGGTCAATGGAATGGTGTGACATACTTTACCTTGAGTCATCTGTAGATTGAGTTGGAGGGTTTGTAGTTCCTGTATTTCTTTATAGTGTAGGTTCATCCACAGTGGGTGTCCCTATTCACTTTTGTACCAGTACCAGTAACATGTCACATATTTAGGATTTGTGCTGGAAATAACTATGGGACATCAGATGTTTTGATGGACATCTTCCTCCATACACCTGTCTGTCCCCTCCGCCCGTCCCACCACCACGGGGAGTAGAGCATTCAGCCGCTCTGCTCCCCGTCTCTGCTCTTCATTTCCACCCCTACTTAGAAACATCGATTCATTCCCCCATTTTGAATTGTAACTCAAATCACATCTTAAAACGGCTTATTCCACTTGTCAGTTGCTCCGCCTGCAATTGTTGTTTTTTATGTTGTATTCTTCATTTTTGTAATTTACCAGCCTTGCAGTTGTGACTAGAGATAGACGTCTTTTGGCAGTTTGCAGATTATCTGTATAGGTGCTTTATTTGCCTGATTACGGATAAAGTTAATGAATTAAAAAGTGTTCTACTATGGCCGGGTTGGGTCAGTGGGTAAAGCAGGCGCACGAATACTTTGAGGTTTATGCCTCGATGCAGAGGTCCAGCGTTCCAATCCGACCTGTGACGATTTCCTGCATGTCTTCCCCCCTCTCTCCCCTTTCTCACTTTCTCTCCTATCAAATAAAGGCCGAAAAGCCCCAAAAATAATCTTTAAAAAAAAGTGTTCTACTTTGGCTCGGCTATTGCTCTGTGTGTGTGTCCCTCTGCTTCGGTTTCACTCACCACTAAGTCTGACTTAATGTCCCCCCCACAACGCTATCTGACTCTCTTTTACTGGGTGTTATGTTGAATGTGTCTTATTTCTTAACTAATAGCTTAACTCTTGTGTTGTTGTGTTGTCTTCCCGTCAACCATGAAACATTATTATCGCTTTTTCAGACATTTTTGTCACTTTTTCAATGTTGTGGGTGCTTTTTTGGATGTTTTTTTCAAAGTTACTTGATGATTGTAATGTTGACATTTTCAGCGCTTATTTTGAACGCCCATTTTTGTGTGATTTAAAAAAAAGGGATTTTTTTAAAGGGAGTTAAAGCATTTAAACAAAGATTTGTATTGGAGTATGTGACATTCCAAAATCTTAATTTTGACATAATCTTAAAATTTCCACTGTAAATGCATATCAATTCCAAAAATTGGTTATCGGTTCCATTAACTACTAATCGGTATGGGTCGATTCCTAGTGACTCCTACAGTATGAACATCAGTTTCAGTGTAAAAACGTCTTCCTCTGTGGGACCTCAGTGAGTATCCGCTGCCTGATAACTCACCAGCCCAGCTATGGATGAAGCTCCAGTGGGTATTATATAATGTCTATAGCTGCTAATGCCTTACAGCAGGCTTGTCTTATCTGTTTTGGACTCCGGCATGTTCCCCAGCTGTTCCCAGAGCCCTGGCCTTCAGTCACACCCAGCGTCACTGCCTGCTGGTGGAGGCTGACTGTGACCCCGGGCAGCTGCACTGTCTCTCTTTGTCTCTCTCTCTCTCTCTCTGGAGGCCTGTTGCAGACCATAATATACACATCACAGAGGCTTTATGGCTGCGAATGAGGAACTGTGAAATAGCCTGGCACATACGTTCGTAGTTGTAATCACAACACGTACAACATGATAAAAGGGGACTGGTGGGACGAAAATTGAAATCAGATGTGACTTTGGATGTTTTACGCTGTAAACAGGCATATTAACTCTGTTGATATTTAATGGTCTCTATTGGATTCTGACCTCAATACTGTTTTTATTATGAAGTCTTTTTTGTTGTGACAGAAAGGTCCAAACTGAACCAAGTGTCACAGAGTTCCCAAGGGGGGGCCACGGGGTTTTAAAGGAACAGATAATTTAAAAAGAATTGTACTATTTTTCAAAAACCCATGATCGTTGATATGCTGCTTGGAGTCTGCGTTCTAGCTCATCCCAAAGATGTTGGATGTGATGGAGGTTAAGCTCTGTGCAGACCAGTCAAGTTCTCTCTTAAAAGATTACTTCTTGGGCTTCTCCAACAAATTTCTTTGACAGGACAGCCAGGTGAGAAAGGGGGGAAGAAATGCAGGAAATTGTCATAGGTTGGACTTGAACATTGGACCTCTGCATCAAGGGATAAATCTGTCAGTACGTGTGTGCCTGCTCCACCACTGATCCAACCTGGCCACACAACCAGTCAAGTTCTCACCAAACTGGAAAAACATTTCTTTACGGACCTTGGTTTTTGGCTGGACCAAAGGATCAGTCGTCCAACCTCAAACCTCTCTGCTGTCTGCTGACTTGGATCCAGGCTCTGTCTGTCTGTACCCTGATGTGCAGATGAATATTACATATCTATATTCACATTATAGACACCGTCCCTGACTATCCCTCTACCTATTTGGTCACAATTAAGACCACATTGACCCTACATGGTCCAGCCATATACTAGGTTCTGATCTTGTTGAAAGAGCCTTACTGTTACCACAAAGGTGGAAACGCACTATTGTCTGAAAAGTCAGTGACCAGGGCTGTAGTACTCGAGTCCGGTCTAGGACTCGAGTCCGTACTCGAGACCATTTTTCTATGGTCTCGGACTTGTCTCGTACTCGCTAGTATTTGGACTCTGACTGGCCTTGGCCACTGGTCTTGTAAGAAATGGCTTTTGGGCTTTTGGTCTCGACCAAGTTGAGGTGTCTGTATTATGTTGATAATAATACTGGAGGGAAAGTGAAACCCAAAATGATTGTCTTGATACTGTCATGCATAAGACCTTTTTTTTCCTGTCCTGGACTCGGTCTTGTCTTGGACTCAAACCTCTTTGGACTTGGTCTTGACTTGGACTCGACTAGTCTTGATCTCGGACTTGTCTTGGACTCGACGAAGGTGGTCTTGACTACAGCCCTGTCAGTGACTGCTGTAACATTCAGATTTCTAGTAACTTGAAGGGTACTTATGGTCATACTATAGCGTACATTGTAATCATCTTTTGGATTGACTTCATCGTTATTAATCTGTTATATGTTTACCATAATAATTTTGAGTGGAGCTGCTACAGACATCCAGCAATTAAAAAAACCATTGTTCATTTCACCATGATGCAGTGTGCCTTTGACTGCATGCAATAAAAACAGAAGACATTAACGGGTCTGAGTTCTGGGTAAACACTGGAAAAAATGTAAAATTTGGAAAGAGCCAATGTGTCCCTTGAAGGCCAACAATGTGGATTAGCTTGCGTGTATTGAGAGAAGAGACCTTTGTTTTCTTTGTGAAGGGACTGCATCAAAACACCTGATCAACTTGGTTAAAAAAGAGGAATCTGTCTTACCTCTCTGTCACCCCAAAGGATATGTGTGGTGCATTAGGGGTGGATTCAGTATTGAGAAGAAAAGACAACGAAGCACATTTCCATTTCCACCCCGATGTTAGAATACGGCCAAGCATTCTCATCTGCTCTTTGACTGTTTAAAGGCACACCTGGACACTGTGAAACCCCTTAGATTTAAAGCCTACATATACTGTAGTAGGTGCAGGAAAATCCATCTTTCATCCAACTGTACCATTATTTTTGGTCCCCATGTGTCTGTTGCCCAACCACTGCCAGATCAGTGACATCATGCGCTAAATTTAAAAGCACGTCGTCATTTGTAGATCCAGCTCAGGCTATAACGGCTGCTGCTGGCATGACGAGTGCATGAAAAATTCCACACATGGAAAGATGGAAAATGACTTGTGGCTTCCTGAGTGCAGAGGCCAGCTCGGCTGTTTGACAGGGGGGGGGGGGAAGAAGCCTGGTAGTATTTCTGGACTTTTCTTTGTATATACAGTAATTTGTCAAGGTTGTGAAAACATTAGAGAAACTATTTGGTTAACCTGCTCTGAAATCTTAAATGTTTCTTTTTCAATTTCAACATTTTCACTGCAATTATCGTAGCCATCATACATAAAATAGCACATAATATCATTTGATATCGTCTTCAAGGCCCTTTTACTGAATGAGATCATCACGTTTAACCCTTCCCATCATGTTTGGACATCATTTATTGACAGTTATAAATCGTCTGGGTTGATCCTGTGTGTTCATAAAGCTGTTTGAACAGAGACTGTATTATCTGCCAGTTTAATAGAGGGTGAGAGGAAACAGGTTTATTGTTCGGATTCCCAATTATACCCACACTGGAAAAGAAGCAATAAATCCTTTGGGGGACAACTTCCTTCAAAACGTGTGTGTGTGTGTGTGTGTGTGTGTGTGTGTGTGTGTGTGTGTGTGTGTGTGTGTGTGTGTGTGTGTGTCTGTCTGGGTTTTGTAAACCAAGTGGAAGGAGACGTGGGCCGCCGTGTCAGGATGCAGGCCAGTCGCAGGGGAACAGGCACTGTGTGTGTGCGTGCGTGCGCGGGTGTGTGTGAAGCAACACAAAAGCTAACTGGTTGGTCCAGCACTCAGCTGCCAACTGAGAATAAAGGCAGAAACAAGAATTAGGAAGTGGTAATGAGCCAGGACAGTCCACACCCCTTCAGGACCCTGCACATGGATGTAGTGACTAAACAGCCAACAGTGCTGTTGTGTGTGTGTGTGTGTGTGTGTGTGTGTGTGTGTGTGTGTGTGTGTGTGTGTGTGTGTGTGTGTGTGTGTGTGTGTGTGTGTGTGTGTGTGTGTGTGTGTGTGTGTGTGTGTGTGTGTGTGTGTGTGTGTGTGTGTGTGTGTGTGTGTGTGTGTGTGTGTGTGTGTGTGTTTCTCATCCACTGCTTTATCAGATCTGGTGCTCCACTTTGTAGTTCCTCAGTGCTCCTACATAAGCACACACACAAACACACGGTTTCCAAGTCAAGAACATTTCCGCAGGGTCGGTGTAGATACGGTAACCATATTGGCCTTCCAAATTTCCCACATTAACCACAGAGATTCCAGATGCTGCATGGAGGCTAAAGTCTGTCCCTCCCCGGGCCTGCAGCCGTCACCTCCCCGTCCTCAGGCTGGCCGAGCGCGTGGCACGGCTCACACCAAACACTGTGTTGTTCCTCACTGAAGCAAGGCCACGGGTAACCATGCTACTGGAGATTTACATAGCTGTGCACTTCCACCTGTACCCAGATAACAAAAAACACAGTGTGACGTTAAAAGAGGCTCTGTCCAGGGGCAGTGTAGCACTGCAGCGTTCTCGTGGTTTCAGACCTGATTAAACAATTTGGCTCAGTAATCAAAGAGCAATAGCAGGCATTGGCAGAGCCGACTTCCTGTATCCTGCCTGCTCTGTGGCTCAGCAGCTATAAAAGTTAAGGGCCCAGCAGGACCTGTTTGTTTCTCAGTTTGAAAACAATACCTGCACTGTACTTTACTTCCAGCTTATCACGGCTGATGAGTTAAGCAGAATAGTTAGCCGGTCCACACATGCATCTTTAAAGGTCCAATGTGTGGGAATTTATCTCATCTAGCGTTGGGATCACATATCGCCATAAAGTCTCTCGCGCCGTGCAGTTCAAAGTAGCTGCTACGGTAGCCTTCCCGCTGCAAAAAGCCAAGGTGTCATCCACGTGTTCATCAAGCTTTACATCTGGCGATCAGGTCCGTTCTTTTCATTTTTATTAATTGCAAAATCTAGGCACTGTTTACACGAGAACGTACAAACATTTTGTCAGTTATTTGGGGCTTAAAAACGCAAAAAAATAGGGAAACCACCCTCCACAGTGGAAATCTTAAAAACTAGGGGTGGTTGGAAAAATATTGATACAGCATGGTATTGCGATATTTTCAGTGGCATTACTGTATCGATACACAGGCAACACATATGTGTGTTAAAAGTATGGATCTTTTTATTATATATGTGTTGGTCATTTTGTCTGCTTGACAATCCCATTTTGCAGCAATAAAATTAAAGTGATATGAACAAACAGAGAAATGTGTCTTTTTAGATAAAACAGATGTTGACAATGTCTCCTTTTGGGAACATCATTTGAAATTGGGAAAAATTTAAGTTGGAAAAAAGGTTATAAATTGCAATATATTGCAATATGCTATATTAAAATCGCAATAATATCATATTGTGGCATAAGTATTGTGATGATATCGTATCGGGAGGCGTCTGGTGCTTCCTAACCATATTAACCCTTGTGTTGGCCTCCCGGGTCAAAAATGGACATTTTTGTCCCTTTTTCAGACTTTATTTTAGTTTTCACTAACACCACCTTACTACCACTAGTTTTACACTACTTTTTGGAATTCATGGTCAATAACCCTCATTTATATAGAATTATACTTAATGTTTGAGTTAAAAAAGCAGAAATGATGAATTATTTTGACTAACAGTTAAAATCAGAGCAACGTACAGATGAGTTTTGTCAGGAATGAAAGTGATAAATTGTATTTGCAAAGAGCGTTGTATGGAATCCAATCCATTTTTTTGTGGTAATTTGGTTAAAAAGAAACCCATAGTTCAAATATGGACATTTTTTAAAAGGGTCAAATTTGACCCGAGGACAACAGGAGGGTTAAAAACGCTCTACTGTCGCATTCCCGTCTAAAGGGTAAAAAACGCAAAAGTCTGAAGTCAGCGGTGTGGAGAAAGACGGGAAAAGGCGTTCAGGTAGTCTGTTGTTAGGGAACAGGCTACAGAAATTATAGGCTCCTGTTATCTGAAAGATTTTCAATGTGATGGAAATGATTTTTGACAATGTGGATAAGGTTGTTATAGTTCAGTGACCATATGCAGGCCATTCATTTGAGCCAGAGTAGGCTACAACGTTAAGGATGGAGAGAAAGCGAGAGGCAGCGGGTGGAGGAGGAGTCTGCATCAATCAATCAGCAGCTGAAGGGCCGCGAGGCCAGGATAGCGGCAGTGCTCCCGTGGGTGCTGTGCTGTGGCTCATCACGGTCGACTGTGTCGATCATCATCAGACAAGCGTGCAACTCCACCTCCTCGTCTGTCAAGACAAAATTGTCAGCTTTTGTTGTTCGCTTCGTTATGTTTTGAGGAGAGAAGTAAGAGGGAGGTTGTATGCAGGCGTGCAGACTTGGTTTTGTCGTGTTGCTGTGCTTCACACTGCCACCTAGCCGCCTGGAGTGCATACAACATCGAATTTCACACACTTTTACGTCACCATATGCATGCAAACCCCCCCCAAAAAAACGCTTGTTTAAACGCAGAATAAAAAGTGATAACGCATCGCCACTTTTGCGTTTTCTCTTCAGATCCTTTCCGTGTAAACATAGCCTTCATCTAAAGATTTGGTGAGTGCTACAAACTGTCTCGTTGATGTTAGCCATGTTTCCTTCTTCAAACTTGCCGGGGCCGGGAAGCAACGATACCCATTAGCAGCATTAGCAGCATTAGCAGCATCTGTGAGTTGATCATGTGACGGCAAAAACGCAAAAGGTGGAGCAGTATGTCCTGTATGTCCCTCACCAGCTAATGTATTTCAAGATGGCGCATCGTAAATATAGAGCGTCTACCACCAGTTTATGCAAATGGAAATGAAATACTTGGAATTGATGGTGGCGGTAAATATTATTTTTTTTAAATATTATATTCATGAAAAGAAAAAGTTGTAATAATACTTTTGATGAACTAAAAACGTTTCACACTGGACCTTTTAATAAAACTGATCACTGATTGGCTGATGTTTTAGACAAGGATAATGAAGGAACTAAAAACTTTTTTTTACTTTTTTTAGAGTAGAGGCATTAAAAAAACTATTTACTTTTTCTTCTATATTGAAAATAGTTTTCTTCTCTGTTGCTGACATGACTGAGCTTTTGATAGCACTTTGGTTTCTATTAAATTGGAATGTTCTTTATGCTTCTGTTGGAATCTTGAGAACGATATGTAGCAGATTGGGACCTTTTTGGAGGAAAACTATAATTTCAAAGAGGCTCTAAATGTCTTGTATTTGTCATATAAGAGGGGGAACTACACGCCCTACAGAAGGTTTAATTTTAAGCAGCTGTTATTTTCTCCGTTGGTCTTTGTCAGACTCTTAACTCCAGCTCCTCTCAGGGGACGCCGCTCATCTTGAAATGTAAACAACAACTTCCTTTTTGAATTTGTTTCATGGAGGCTAATGTCATGCTACAGTAAGCCATAACTTATGAAGAGTTATCCTGTCAGCTGTATTTAATGGTGATTGCTGTGAAGATGCCTTGGAGCACAACGCCCCTAATGTGCATTTCACATCACCAGAAAGGTGATGGGAATTAGTCCCTGGTGTGAGGAAAAAAAAGATACTTAACCCCAGCTTGGGAATGACTTAAAATCAATGAAACATGAGTTTGTTTTTCATTTGCCACCTTTGTGAGAAAAAGAGTGAAATGGAGGCAAGAGAAATGTACCTCTGTAATAAAGAAACCAGGTGCTGGACGGGGGTGTAAATGGTGTCCCATGCATTTTTGTGGGTAACGCAGCTTTAATAGATTCAGACCTGACAGCATTACATGCTTTGTCATTCAATGAAACAATAGCCACGTACGCTTGTCGTGCCAGTTTTACATTCTTCAGGTCTCTTTATACAAACTTTGACCCCAGCGAGCTTTCAGCCTTTTTATGATATTGAAACAATCTTTTTAGTTTTTCTATTTTTACCTGCCTCAGTGTTGTAGTCTAATGCAAAAACATCACATACACCATGTCACGTTCCATAAAAAGTTATGCAACAACCTGGAGGAAGATGTGGATAAAGATAATGGATGAGTCATTGAAAATCAGTTATATATATATATTGGAATGTAATATCTCTCTATTTTGAAAACAGATTGGATGTTATGTATAATTTGCTTGAGAATTAATGATTCTATCAAGAACGACTTCCACTTAAGGAAGAAAACTGTAACGTTACAACACACGGCCCTCTAAGAAAACAGTATTAGTGGCCACTTTAATGGATTGGGACCAAAGTCAGCCCCTCGTCCCAACCCTATAATCTAAACCCAGATATACACCACATGTGTGGCTGCTCTGGAAAAATGAACTCGACTTGGGAATATATGGTCAGGAAATTTATAGCACATGCTTGGGACTAGCCCTCAGGGGCCGGGGGGAGGGTGGTGGGGTTTGGTGGAGATGGAAGGGGAGGTCTCTCCACTCCCCGAGCCTTGTTTCCATTAGGCTGGGAAGAGCATTCTCCCAGACTATTCAAGAGGGCTTGGCGTAAGACCTCCAGGCCAACAACATGACCCAATCATGGAGGAGAAATCAGTTTCCTCACATCTGGGATTTTCCCACTGTAGCTAAGGGGCAGCATTCCACATCAGTCACCAGACGGACACAAGTGCACACACAATCTAACTCTGGAATTTAGATAACTTGGATATCAATAGATGTGTGTGTCTCTGTATGTTGGGAAGGGAGATGGCGAGAGAGAGTGGACAAAACGAGCCCAGAAAATGTGCCCATTTTTCAGGAAAAATGGGAAAAACAAGCTCTCTAAAAAGCTGTCCGGCCAAAACAAACAAGAGGTTGAGTCAGCGAAAGGGAAACATTCTCAAGCTGATTGATGTTTCCTCTCCTTGCATCTGCTGTTACTTTTCACTGCCAAGGACTTCTCCAGAACCTAAGTCATTGTCTAGTCACAATGATCCTTGCAACCATAGTGCTCATCTTTATTGTACCAGTTAGTTTTTAAAAAATAATAATAATTTAAGAAAGGAGAGGCACAGGGATGGACTGTAGGGGGAGCTCTATAGAGAAACCTGTAGGAGGAGCTCAATAGAGTAACCTGTAGGAGGGGCTCTATATAGAAACCTGTAGGGGGAGCTCTATAGAGAAACCTGTGGGGGAGCTCTATAGAGAAACCTGTAGGGGGGCTTTATAGAGAAACCTGTAGGAGGGGTCTATAGAGAAACCTGTAGGGGTGAGCTCTATAGAGAAGCCTCTAGAGGGAGCTCTATAGAGACACCTGTAGGGGGAGCTCTATAGAGAAACCTGTAGGGGGAGCTTTATAGCAAAACCTGTAGGGGAGCTCTATTGCGAAACCTGTAGGGGAAGCTCTATAGAGAAACCTGTAGGGGAATATCTATAGAAAAACCTGTAGGGGAGCTCTATAGAGAAACCTGTAGGGAGAGCTCTATAGAGAAACCTGTAGGGGAATATCTATAGAAAAACCTGTAGGGGAGCTCTATAGAGAAACCTGTAGGGGGAGCTCTATAGAGCCACCCTCGGGGAGCTCTATAGAGAAACCTGTAGGGGGTGGCTCTTTAGAGAAACCTGCAAGGGGAGCTCTATAGCGAAACCTATAGGGGAGCTCTATAAAGAAACCTGTAGGGGGGAGCTCTATGTAGAAACTTGTTGGGGGGGGGGCTCTATAGAGAAACCTATGGGGGGGCTCTTTAGAGAGACCTGTGGGGGGGGGCTCTTTTGAGAAACCTGTAGGGGGAGCTCTATAGAGAAACCTGTAGAGGACCTCTATATAGCAACATGCTGATCAGTGGTGAAGGTCCCTCCCTCTTACTCACGCTGAACCAAAAAAGCTTCCATGTTTTCTCACATGTCTTTCCATGTCTTTCCATTCTTTCATTCTTTCATTCTAAACCTTAAAATAACGGTGGCAAATTCAGTTAGATCCAAATGCAGATGAAAAGCTGTCACGCTCTGAGAATGATTTAGTGTCTGCGCCGCAAATAAGCAGAAAATTTGGATATTTTGCTTTGTATGAGGGATTATTAATCTTTGATGGTTCTGTTATTCGGTCTTCAGAAGACAGTCGTCACCTAAAATATCCTTTATTATATGTTTTTCATGTCAGATCCAGTAAGAACAGAGCAGTTTACTGGGTCTCTGTTATTCCTCCTGGCTGCACATACTTTCACTTTTAGATGGAACAAATGAAAAACGGAGCCCTTCATTAATATTCTCCTCTCAGCTGCACACTCCTGTCTCACTATGTCTCTTTGTAATAATCTGTAAATCACCCGTCCTGCTCCGTGGCTCTATCTCCTTTTTGAAATGAAGTAATGTTAGCTCAGCTTCACACAGAGAGGGCAAGCTGAGGTCAGCAGAGATTTGCTCATTTAAGAAACTGTCAATCTTCAGCCAGTCACTTTGTGTTAAGACTGTGTGTTTATTATGGTATTAAACCTGTTATAACAGTAATCCCAGCTGGTGAGGAAAGAAATTAATATAGCCGATGTGATATCACGACTCCCAGGTCATGCGCTGCCTGAATGGGCACACAATAATAGGAGGAAATTCCTAAAATAATTATGGTATAATGGTTACTGAAGCTGGTGTCTAGTATGCAGTAGACCCTGACTGATATAATGGCCGATTTACGTGTATTAAAAAAATAGAATAACATTTTTTAAATTAAAACGGTCAACCATGTTATGAGTGTTGGCGTTGCGTAGTTTGTCCACCAGAGGGCGCTCTACAATGTCCCGGTTGGCAACACAGATTTTTCTGTTAACGTGTTTTTGTTCAAAGGACTTTATCTTAAGTTTGTATTTTTAGACATTTTATATATCAGAACTTTAATATATTTTGATGTTCTTCTGTTGTGACAATAAAACAAATTATTGTATTATTTTAGTGAGAACTCATAAATGACTACAAATAACTAATGTTAGGGAAGTCTGTTTGTTTTGTTACACGTTTCTGGATTTTTTTTTATAAAATATATACTGTATATATCGGCCGATATATCGGAATATCGGATTTTTTAATAGCCAAATATTCTGTATCGGCCTTAAAAGTCCTTTATCGGTCGGGCTCTAGTATGCAGCCTCCCAGAAGAACGTTTATGTTTACTTTTTGGATATGAGCTAAGTTTTCTTTTTATCTCACATCTGCGGTGCAAGATGTTGTGACAGCAAAAAGTGAATGGTGCTGAAACTGTGCCACTGTTTCTGCTGAAGGAGTGACCTACTCTAGCCTACACCTGGGGAGAACTCGCTGAACTCTAAAATAACAGACGACATCCTGCTGATGGGAAATTTAGGTCAAACCCCTAATAATAGTTAATAACTAGGTCCATGTCAATCAAATGTTTTCAAAGCACCGCACAAAAAATGGAGTAGCTTTCCTGCAGGTAAAAATATATACATACCAAGAAAATTACAATTACATCCTTTACAATACAGTTTGAAGAAAATAATACGTACATTAAAGATGCTCTAAGCGATGTCACGCGTTTTTTAGGCTACAACATTTTTTGTCACATGCAGCAAAAATCTCCGTAATATCTGCTAGCTGCCTGTCCACTGATCACATTGCGTCATTTGAGAGGTGTGTGTGTATGTGTGTTTGTGTGTGTGTGTGTGTGTTCTTGTTTAACAATATTAGTGGAGTCCAAAAACTGTAAATATTGTATACTTGTGGGGTCCGGACAGCTTTGTGGGGCCAAAATGCTGGACCCCACAACTTTAAAAGGCTTTTTGAGGGTTAAGACTTGGTTTTAGGATTCGGGTTAGAATTAGCTTATGGTTAGGGTGAGGGTAAGGGTTAAGGTTAGGCATTTAGTTGTGATGGTTAGGGTAAGGGGCAAAGGAATGCATTATGTTCACTCTGGTATTTTACCAATCTTTAAAGGGGTTCCACAAGGCTCTGTATTAGGCCCTCTTTTATTTACTATTTATGTAAATGATCTTAATCGGCATGTGTCTGATGCAAACTTTCATTTTTATGCAGATGACACAGTTATTTATTGCTGTGCACCCTCTCTTAAACAAGCCATTGCACATTTACAGAATGCTTTCAATGTGGTCCAAAATACTTTGCTACAGCTGAAACTTGTGCTCAATGCAGACAAAACCAAACGTATGCTTTTCACAGACCTTCGGAACAGGCCACTGAATGTTCCCTCAGTGGTTACTCTTGATGGACGTGAAATACAGACTGTTACAACTTATAAGTATCTTGGTATTGTTATTGATGACTGCCTATCTTTTAAGCCTCATGTTCACTGTCTAGTGAGAAAGTTGAGACTAAAATTGGGTTTTTACTTTCGAAATAAGCTGTGCTTTTCTTTTAATGTTAAAAAACGGTTAGTGGCATCAACTTTTTTGACTGTGCTGGATTATGGTGATATACTATATATGCATTCATCTGCTCAATGCCTTCAGATGATTGACGCAGCCTATCATGCATCGTTGAGATTTATTACTAATTGTAGAGTTCACACCCATCACTGTGAGCTGTATTCTCGTGTAGGGTGGTCTGCTTTGGCTACACGGAGGCTTTGTCATTGGTATACATTTATATATAAGGCTATTCTTGGTGCGCTTCCATCTTATTTATGTTCACTACTTATGAAGAAAAGTACTGGTCATTACTCTCTCCGTTCTCAGGCTGTTGTCTTGTTTTCTGTCCCACGGGTCAGGACTGAGCTGGGTAACAAGGCCTTTGCTCACTCTGCTCCCTTTACATGGAATTTGCTGCAGAAGGACTTGAAACTTAGTAAATTGGTTCCTTTGAGTATTTTTAAGCTGAAAATGAGAAGCTTTGAGTTGGACTCCCTCACATGTCAATGTTTTAATTGAGATTTTATTGTAAGTGCATATTTGGTTTTTATGTGTGTCTTTGTATGTATGTAATGATGTGATGTAATTTTGATG
Source organism: Etheostoma spectabile (assembly GCF_008692095.1). Taxonomy (NCBI): domain Eukaryota; kingdom Metazoa; phylum Chordata; class Actinopteri; order Perciformes; family Percidae; genus Etheostoma; species Etheostoma spectabile. The sequence goes on along the minus strand of NC_045735.1, from coordinate 20,470,577 downwards.
CCTATCTTGGCCAGGTCTCCCTTGCAAAAGAGATTTTTAATCTCAATGGGTATTACCTGGTTAAATAAAGGATAAATAAAAAAATGCCAATGAGTTTGTGTGATGTTGAGCGGTTTAAAGCTTGTGATGCATTCAGGTGCTCTACGTAGATATCTATTTCCTACTTCCGAGTCTTCAATTTGAATTGTTGGAAGCACTACTGATCTAAAAAAAAAAAATGGGCAGAATGTATTTGGATTTGAAACTTTGTCTGGTGGTTGTTTTATTCCAGTAATCACGTGACTCAAGGTTGGGCTATGTATGCTCTAGTCGCAGATTAAAGTGGAAATTGACATTGGATAACGCATCCAGACATTGTTACAATTAATATTTTGTCATCTTCATTTACTGCAGTATGTCTGCTATTTTTCCGCTGCAGTCTCAAGTGTTTACAGGACAAACAATTTTAGTTGGAAGAAGCTTCTGGACATTCTTTTTGAAGGGTTACTTCATCCATGTTGTACTTCTGTGATGTGCATTTTTACATTTTATTACTCTGTCTATATCTGTAGATTAACAACATTTTCCCCCGCTAGAACAACTTATTTAAGTTATAATGTATTATTAATTATCATGCTTGTTACATATTCTATTTATTAAAACTGAACAAAAGCCAATAGACATAGGAGTTTTCTCAACATAGTATCTCCAACAGTCCAATATTTTTTGACCAGAACTTTGCATGGTTATGGAAACCTTAATGGAAAGATCTTTCAGTGTTCTTTTGGGATAAATCATCATGTAGGAACCATCTGTATTCACACAACCATGACCGAACGATATATGGCGGCCTCCTTCTAATGTTTTCCAAAGGTTGCATTAAATATTGCCAAGGGGGGGCACCTTCATGGGACATTACAAAAAAATGTATGTTTTCGAGGTACTAAAGTGTGACATTTAAAATCAAACAAAGCTTGAAATTCAATAGCCCGCATAGGCTACATATCATCTATAGGTCTACTTAATAAGATACATATTATTGAAAATAGCAGTTATAAAATGAAGGCCAATTTCACCATCTGTTGCAAGATAAACAGAATTATCCCTCCCGTTGTCCTCGGGTCAAATTTGACCCCTTTAAAAAATGTCTATATCTGAAATATGGGTTTCTTTTAACCAAATTACCAAAAGAAATAGATTGGATTCCATACAACGCTCTTTGGAAATACAATTGATCACTTTCATTTCCGACGAAACTCATCTGTATGTTCCTCTGATCTTAACTATTAGTCAAAATAATTAATAATTTCTGCTTTCTTAACTCAAATATCAGGTACAATTCTATATAAATTAGAGCTACTGACCATGAATTCCAAAAAGTAGTGTAAAACTAGTGGAAGTAAGGTGGTGTTAGTGAAAACTTAAAAAGAATGTCTGGAAAAAGGGACAAAAATGTCATATTTTTGTCAGTTTTTGACTCGGGAGGACAACATATGGGTTAAGCAATATACTCTTCTGTATATTGTATAATTCTGTATATATTTGCACTAACTGTATACCAACTCTTTACTACATTCAGTATTCTTATAGATTGTCTGTCATGTTTACTGTGTTATTTCTGTTCTACGTCACTAACTAGACCACAACCTGCTCTCACTGTATATTGGCTCCTCACTACGTTTTAGCGTCTTACAGACTGTCTATCGATGCATATTGTGTTTATAACTCTTCTAAATCACTAACTGATCCATGATTTGCAATATCTGCATTTTGACCCTTTAACCCTCATGTTGCCCTCGGGTTCCTATATCTATGTTCTTTTTAAACTACCCAATTGTAATTCCCCAAAATAAAATGATAGATTCCACACAAAGCTCTTTGCCAAGTACAAATCTCTACTTTCATTAATTTTGGGGTGTCTTATTCAATTTTATAGCATTTAAAAAACAAATTTAAGTGTTTTTGAAATAGTATTGAGTAAAAGTTGACATATTCCAGTCTGTGATTATCCATCAACATCCATTCCTTTAATTTTAGTCTAAATATGTCCTAATTTATGCTTTTCTAACTCAAACATTAGACATAATTTCCTATAAATGAGGTTTATTGAACATAAATTCCAAAAATTACTGTAAAACTAAAGTTAAGGAGTTAGCGTTACGTTGTGTTGAAAACTTCAAAAAAGGGACATTGAAACATTGAAAAAAAGCATCAAAAGTGTTGAAAAAAGGTACAAATACGTAAGAAAGAGTTAAAAACATTGACAAAAGTGTTGACTTTCAATTTTTTTCAATTTTGTCACCACAAGATTGTGCTAGCTTTGTAATGCTTATTTTAGCTACTTTATGTAGCCTTTTTTATAGCATATTGTATTCTGCACTCTGTATTGTAACGCTCAGCTATGACTGGAAAAGTGCTTCTAACATCCATAGACAGTTAAAGAAATGGACCAACAGATCCCGTTGCTCTGGACGGAGACCAGTGAAGTCTATTAGAAGCGCTTTTCCGGTAAAGTTGTAAGTCTTCTGGTAGCTGTGCCTGTGCCAAGAGAAATCTCAATCATTCCCAGTCAGCAGAGACGGAGAGCTTAGGTACATGTTAGGATATAACATAGGCACAGGCTAATTACTGCTAACTAGCTAACAATATTAATTAAACTTAAACAGCTAATGTAAATCCAAACTGTCTGCGTGCTTCTCCTGACATCGTTAGCCTATTTTAAACGTCTGCTAGGGAGCCATAACGGGATGTACAAGGTAATGGAGCCTTTTATACATTGTTGTGTTTCTTTAGAAACACACAACGGACAAATAGAGTCTTTAACACACTTCAGTTGTAAAGTTATTCGCTGTCAAAGTGACGTAAAAATGAATGTCAGTCAATGGAATGCTAACGGCGGGTGAAGGCTTCGTAGCATTAAAATGGCGCCATAGGAGCTACACTTAGAGAGGAGAGGCTTACCCATAGACATATAAAGATTATTTTATTTTATAACTTTATTATGTCTATGGGCTTACCCCCTTGACAATTTCCTTCACTGGTCTCCGTCCAGAGCAACGGGATCTGTTGGTCCATTTCTTTAACTGTCTATGCTTTTGTTAGGTGGAGCATGTGTGTATCAGTTGATAATTCCCACATTTTCCGCAGCATATGAAGGTATCACGGCTGAGGAGCGCTTGCTGTGCGCGATTCCCTTCACACATACACACACAAACGTACACACAAACACAGAGACGCACACACATCTGGTATGAAGTGTGAAGTCTGTCTTGCTGCTTTACAATCTCTACAACTTTGACTCGGTTTTTTTTAATTGATTTTCGTTGTAAGCGAGAGGAATATATTTATTTTTCCACAAAATGTTGACCACTGCGTTTAAAGAGCGGGCTCCAAAGTCAGGTTTGCTGCTGCTGTAGTAGAAAGTTTCTAACCGGGAAAAGGAAAGGTGATATTCTGCGGGAGACTTAACATAACGTTTTTTTTTTTGTGTGGAACGAAGAGGATTTAGATATAATGTCCGAGTGGAGGATTTGCCATGACTTCTAGAAGAAACTCCACCAAACTGAAGCTCCGGCGCTCCTTCAGCGAGCAGCTGCGGAGCTCCACGTCCAAAGCCTGGGACTTACTCTGGAAGAATGTCAGAGAGCGGAGACTGGCAGGTCAGTAGCCCGCTACAGGCGCACCGTAGCCCGCTGAGAGAGCGAACACATAGGGCGTGTCATTCATGTTTTAATATTTGGATAGCAGTATTCTGAATGACATAGGCTAAGTCACGGTGCGTATTAAGTGGCATCCCATTGTAAAATAGAGGGGAAAATGTATTTTTGAAAAGGTATTCATTTGTCTTGGTATTGGCTTTTATTTGTGTAATTACCGCTTATGGTGCATTGCGATGCCACATTTTTCCTAAATGGATATATAGATATTCATTGTCCATGTTGCCCGATGCATTTAAAAAACATTAAATTCTACTAATTTTTCCATTGAAGTTGTGTGTTTTTGAGTAGTCCTATCTAAAATCCCATCGATTGTCATATCATATAGTGGTCCAGCTGTATTTACTTTTATAAAGCTGTGTGGGGGAAAGTCAGACGACTTTTGCAAATGGATTGGAGATTTAAGTATTCTTTAGTCTCGCCTCATTTGAGCTACATAGCCTAATGTTTTTGAAAAATATAAAGTCTTATGCATCTCAATGGGTTGTACGGGATTGTAATGCAAGGCATAACACAAATACAGTATAATCAACTTTTTGCACACGTGTAAGAAAATCCTTGGCTACATAGTGTTATTGATAATTCTTTCGCCATTCTCAATGAGCACGGGCCTGCTACTGCCGCAGGGTGGCGCTGATGAGCACGGTTCATTGGGAAATGGAAAGCTGAGTGGGCAACACTGGATCATTTGATGTGTGCTCAAAGAGCACATAACAGCAGTAACATCTATCTATCTATCAGATCTGATAGATAGATAGATAGATAGATAGATAGATAGATAGATAGATAGATAGATTGTCATATATTTTCACTTTTCATTATATTTCTGTAGTGTACAGTATATGATAATATTGCAGATGCTTCTCAGTCACTGTCTTTGTTATAGTATAGACCATTTCATTTAGTCTATTCATTTTATAGTTATAGATAATATACAATTTTGGTAGTATCAGGGTAGTATTGGTTGTTTGCATTGCCATTTGATAGAATATTAAACTTCATAGGTAAGATATTGCTTCAAATAAAAGGGTGTGTGTGTGTGTGGGGGGGGGGGGTATATGTGCATAGCCTACAGTGTAGCTACTTGTTTTTGGATGTAACATTAAAGCTACTTTAGGATACATTTGAAAGACTCACTGAAGATTTTAGGTTCATGCCCTGGTGTTGAGAGTGTGTGGAAGAGTGGAAATCAAGCATTTGTGCGGTAACCTACGTCTACCACTAGGTGCTGTGAATTGACCATATCAGCTCCTCGTGTGGGAAAACCACATAAATCCCAAAACCGCTCCGTCTTCTTCATGTCATACAAATAGAGACGAGACCAAGTGTGTAGCGGTATTCAAAACTGCTGTTCTATTCTCCAGCAATGCCGTTGTATTTTGCGCAGAGAGTAGGACTCCTGTTCTGCTCAGCTGTGTGTGCTGAGGCATGATACTGAGCCCTGCGTTGCGTTGATATTTGACACATTAACACTGCATTCTCTTCTCTGCAGACTTGAGGCCTTGGGCTGCATATATACAGTACACATTGAACAAGCGGACACATATAGACCTGATGCACTGACTTGACAGATGGATTGAAAGTTATGTATTGTTGCACTTTGTTTGATCCCTGCAAGGAAGTTCCCTACTTCTTCTTTTTTGCCTTCTGTGTCTATTTATGTTGATTAGGAATATCTCTTCAGGCTGATATGATATTTGGGGCAGAGAGGAGAAACTTTCATCTTCATCATGTCCAAAACAGATTAAAAGGAAATCAAAGGGAGGAACCTTGGATTTGCACAAAAATATATATTGTAGGTCAGGTGTTTTTAGACTGCTGGCAGCTGATTTCTAGCTCTTGGAAATCTATGTGTGTCAAATCACATATGGTGGTCTATTTTAGGGCTGCACAATTAATCGCAATCTTATTGAAATTACAATATGGACTCATGCAATTTCCAAATCGCAGGGGGTGGCGCAATATTATCTTAAGACAAAATATGTGTCAAACCACTCCAAATGAAGTAGTGTGGTGCTGCGGAGACATCCCGGCCTACCAATCCTATCCATCAGATAAATTAAATCTTTCTTTGGTACACATCCTAGCAGAATATCACACTATAATCATTTCAATTTTTTAATTTCTCAATGAAAATAACTATAATGATCATTCCCTCCAATACCGTGAATTATATCGCAATGGCAACATCAGTGAAAATAGATAATTAGATTTCCTACGTGATGTCTATTTACAGCCACATATTCAAAAGTATAGTTTTTAGACAGAGAGGTATGCATACACTCTTTTGCACGTTAAAGCACTGTCTCCGACCTGATAGACTTAGATGTTGTACGTCAGTCTATCAGCTGTGTGGAGCCTTTGCATGAAACATTATTGTTTGACTGTGATAATGTATCTGTACCCCGCTGCTTTATTGAAGGTCACTCTGCAGTGGGCAAATATTTAAAAAGACGCGGCTGGGTGCATCTACTCCTGTGTGATTAATAGGTGTCAACTGGCACAGGCTAACTGAAAGCAGGAGCCAAATACAGATAGATGTGAGCTGTCACACTCTATAGGGAAGAACGCATATCACAAAGCTGTTTAATTACAGGAAGATAAGCATGAGATCTTCCGCTGTGTGTGGGTTTGTCTTTAAGTTGAGTCGATTTCTCAACTCACACAGATGGATGAAAATACAGGATACTGTGAAACACTGTCTGAGAAATTGTATTTCCTGATGAGCTAAAGCTTAAGCAAATCAGAAATATTAAATTAGCAAATTTGGAATATAAAATAACACTTAATGTTTGGGACTTTGGCACAAAACATAGATGCTTATACTTTTATTGTGTGGAGGGGGTACAAACATATTATTTATGGATTTTGATAATATATGTCACATGTATCTGTGTGTTTCCCTATACCATCAATACCATGAGGTCCTTTACTTCTCTCACAGGTGTCACAGTTAGGTCAGGTGTCAAAAAGCTGCTTTCTGACTTCTTGGTAAAACAAACGTGTACTATACATTTAAGCTTGGTAGGAATATGCAAAGCAGAGAATTTAAACGTTACACTATGAATAACCCAACAACATAAAGGCAAGGCAGCTTTATTTGTATAGCACATTTCAGCAACAGGGCAATTCAAAGTGCTTTACACAAAAACAGTTCAAAAAAACAGTTCAAAAATAAAAACAGATAAAACACAAGACTAAACAGTTACAGTGCAGTATAAGAAATTAAACATTAAAGAAATGAACTTCATTTCAAAAGCCTAGACTGTGAAAGGCACTGCCGGAATGTTAGGAAAGGAAACTGGAGATGAGGAGAAAATTGTTGAGATCATTAACGAGCAAGGGGACAGTTACTGTGTTTATAATGCATTGTTCATGCAAGTTTTGTTTTTCCAGAGTTATAATCAGCCATTAGAGATGTTTCGATACCATTACCAGTAGCAGTATACTGCCTAAAACGCTGGTATCGGTATCAGGAAGTACTGGAGTTCATGCACCGATCCGATACCACATAATAAAGCCCTGAAGAAAATCTACGTTAAAGTAGTTTATTTATGTTCTGTTTCTGGTATAACTGACTGTCAAACTGGATGATAAAAGTAAGTTCTGTGGCGTTCATTGTTTGTTCATGTTTCACAAAGAATTTAACCTGAGCCGGACAACAAAGAATCAAACAAAAAAATCAACAAAAAAATCATATCACATCCATACATAGTAGTATACAGCTGTTAAAACATAATAAAATTTATGACCCACTGGTATCTGATCAGTTCTCGGGGTCGGCCGATACACAAGTTCAGGTATCAGAATCGTATTGGGAAGCAGAAAATGGTATCGGCCCATCTCTATCGTTCATATTAGTCAAAGTGCTCAGCCAGATCATCTCTTGTGTGTTTGGAAACAATGACAATGCCCCTATATTCAAATTGAGTATTATGTGAAATCTATTCACCCCCAATTTTAATTCAAGAAGCATACCGTGCCTTGTCATTTATTTCCTGTACATTTTAGTTTTACATACTATATTTTTACGATTATTTTTTGGGGCATTTTTCCATTCATTAGATAGTAGCTACACAGGAAAATTGGGAGAGATGGGGGGTGACACGCAGCAAAGGGCCGCAGGTCGGACCCGAACCCAGGCCGTTGCAGGACTCAGCCTACATGGGGCGCACGCTCTTACTGGGTGAGCTAGAGGCCGCCCCTAAATGCTATTATTTGTTAATTGCAAATTATTTGGTTCTTACCGAGATAAAAAAAACATAGATTTAGAAGTGTTAGATCATTTATATTGTTTTAAGAGGGAATTTCTTATGTTAAGTGTTCCACTTTACACTATAATCTTAAATCAAGCTTCACTTCACTTATTTTGAGTACCTTGTCTCTCAGATTTAGTGTTTTCATCTTGTTTTTTTTTTTTGCAGTGTTATTATTTGACACAGTTGTGTTTTGGGGGAAACCCAGCAGCTGCTCGAGGGCTGCTTGCTTCTTAAGATTAAGTTCTGAATAATGATGCATGGATTGATTCCATTCCAACACATTGTGTTGCAGTGTGTTAAAAGTCTCCGGTTTAGAGCACCTGCCACCTCGTCCACTGGATAGGGTCATTATAAGGGGCTTCTGAAATGCTTCAGGTTACCTGCACAACAGCTCAACGGATCTGCGGCATTAAAGGGTGATTTGCATCCAGACCTGAGCTCAGAATTCAGACATTTGGTGGCTCATGAGGTGGAAATTTAAAGTCACACTGGAGCCTTTTCTTAAGCCTTAACCACAGGAAACGTAGCCACGCCAGAGCCAGAGCCAAACTGCCCAGTGCAGATTACACATGTCTGCTGCTGCTGCTAAATCCGACCACATCAGAGCAGTGTCTACACCCCACTCAACGGCCTCCATACTCATCCTTTGTGGGCCCCAAGCGTCCGTGATTCAGAATATACAGTGTATTTTCCTTTTAGTAATGCCACCTGTCTAAAGCTGGAGCGCTGGAGCAGAGAATGAATAAAAGCTGGGCATGCATTAAACGGCTGCATTACAGTTGCATTTCAACATGGCTTAGTTTGTCATCACACAGTAACAATAACTGCCTTTATTGTGATGAACAATAAAATCCACACTGTCAAGCTGGCTGGCATGTTACAGAGTGTCGGTAGATGGGTGAGTGTATGTAACGGGAGTCTGGATTCCTGTTGCCATGCTGTATAGTAGTTAAGCTCTAAAACCTAGACAGAGGCGTGTTGGGACAAGTTTGATTAGAGCTGGAGTCACTGTGCCTGACACACAACACTCCCACTAAGGACACACCACTGCCATTTCTTCACGGCATGCGGCACAAAGTTAAACACAGTGACCAACCAAAGGGAATACTGGAGGTCTCGTTGTTCTTTCACAATCCCCCGCTGAGGTATTTGAGTGCAGACAGAGACAAAAACACAGTTAATCTCATTTGTTATGATGTTACATAGCAGCGGGTGATTGATTCCGTAATGTGATCTGTATGATACACTGAGTGAATTTCTTCGTCTAGACAGAGAGGGAAGAAGAAAACACAGACATGGGTTCAGAGAGATCGCGCTGTGGCCAACGTGCTGCCACTCATGTTTTAACATCTGACACCTGAAGCGATCCTTTTACAGTATGAACGAACACAGGTGTTTGTGTGTGTGTAAAAAAATGACTCACCGCCCAATGAAATCATCCGAATAGTGTAACACCTTCCCCTAGTACCTTAAAAAAGCAACAATCACATATTTAAATAGCTCCATTTGAGGGTGTGGAGAGGGCTATTAAACTCAGAAGAAGTTTATAAAAACGTACAGGGGGTTCTGAAGTGTGCTGCTGAATTGTCGTCTTTGTGAGCTTAATCTAGGGTGGATTTTGCCAGCCAGGGAGCGAAACAGACAGAGGCTGTGTTTGACTTGGTCGCTTGCCCGTTTGGGCTCCATTCACATGTATGGCGCCATGCTTATACTACACAGGCAAGCCAGTATGCAGCGGGGAGGCCAGGACAGTCACAGGGAGAGTGGCAGGGGCTCTGAGGGGTGCTGGGTGGGTCGGCTTGTGCGGATGTGGACTTGACTTCAGGTGTTAGGAAATTATTGTTCCATGTTCTAAACTGGCCGAGTGGAAAAGCAGAAAAACACGAGTTTTAGTTACTTACTACTGTAATAACTGGGCAGCTCACTGGGTAGAGTGTGCCCCCATGCACAGGTTCAATTCCGATCGGCCTTTCAGTCCCCTTCTCTCTCTTCTTTCATGTCTTTCATGGGGGTGGCAGTAGCTCAGTTCGTAGGGAGTTGGGTTGGGAACCGGTCACTGGTTCAAGTCCACTTATGGACCAAAGCATGGTGGTGGACTGGTAGCTGGAGAGGTGCCAGTTCACCTCTGGGGCACCAAATGCCCAACTACTTGGGGCGCCTTTGCATGGGCAGCCCCCCCTCACTCTGACATCTCTCCATTTAGTACATGGATAGGTACTGAATACTGTGTGTGATAACAACAGAGGCTAAATTGTAATTTCCCCTTATGGGATTAATGAAGTATACATTTTTAATATTATTAATAGTAGTAGTATTATTGTGTAAGCTATCCTATCAAATAAAGGCCTAAAATGCTAATAAGAATAATCACACACAACCAGCCTATATGCAAATGTGAATGATGTGCGTGTTTATTTGCATATAGACCGTGGAAGTGAGATCCTATCACAGCTGGGCTCTCAGGACGCATTTGAAGACACATTCTTCTGCCAGGTGAAACCCCACATGCTTAGAGCTGTCCTCTTGATTGGATCACTCAGGACAGATGTTAAAAGCAGGTCAAAACAGTCCCTAAGTGATCGTCTCTCAATGCGTCCCACCTTTACTTAGAGCTGTCCACTTGTGACCCAATCACTCAGATTTGGATTTTAATACCAGGTGAAAATGGAGCCTAGGTCACTTATATGTATTAATGCTAAAGTCTCTTTTTGTTCCTGGAGGAGGTGACACTTTTAGGAGACATGCTGAGAGGCCTTCCTGTGGCTGGTGCTAGGGGTTATGGTGGTGGGGGTGGGGGTGGGGGAGCAGAAATTAGCATTCTCAAACCAGGAAAACAACTTCTGCCTTTCTATCTCTACTCTGTAGTTTTCTGTCAAATGGAACAGACTCACTCTCACCCAGTAAACTTGGCACCTGTGTGACCAGCAACAGCAGAAGAGTTGTTCTAGTGCAGGGCGCGTCTTAAAAACACTATTTTTGTAAGCCCTCCCACAGCACTCTTTCTTCCACTCGTGCTCTCCTTACTCAGTTCATAGGCATTCCAATGGTATTTATATTTCCCTCCAGAGCAGAGGGAAGCTGACAAGCGTTCACACAGACATTGGATTCAGCTCAGCAAGGTGGGCAGTTCTCCAACTGCTCCCTTGCCATTGGCCTCCCTGTGGTCACATGAGGCTAAAGGGTTGGCTCTCCTCCCCCTAGGCTCTGTTCTGCCGTCCTTCTTAGCTCACTTTAGGCTTTTTGCGCCTGTATGTGAAGTTTTCTGTTGAGGGGAGAGTGTGTGAGGGAGTGTGTATCAGCCAGCAGTTAGGGGCTTGTTTGGGGTACAGTGTTTCAGTTATGTTTCGGGAGCTCCCAGAGTCTACAGGCAGCGAGTGTCTTGGGAGTATGACTCCAGAGACTCAGGATTTCTACCTGAGAATGGACCATCACCACAGACGCTCTGGGTACAGGCTGGGGAGGATCATTGCCAGGCAGCAACTCCTCAAGAAGATCGCTGGAGGTAGGAGAGGAGTTTGGATAGAAGTGCCAGTTCAGACTGTTTTTCGGCTCTCAGAAATCAGACTTTTATTTTGTAGCTTTGGCTGAAGAGCCAGCTGTTAAGAATTCTGTTGTAACGAATCCTTCTTTTCCATAACTCCCAGATTGCTCGGAGTAACAGCTCAGCAAGCTGGTAGTCAAAACATGTAGTGAATAAGATGTGTCATATACGTATGAATGTGACAAGACGGGATAACCTGGTGGCAAGTGAGCAAGGGCATCATTGTGTTTGTTTGGGATCAGCTGATTGTCTTTGCCAAATGTCAGTTCCTTTCTCTGACTTTCTTTTTCCTTGTGCGCTTCTTTCCAGATAAAAGTGGTATTCAATCAAACTAATCTTTGGAAGAGAAATATAGCGGTAACAAAGTGTTTGTTTGTGTCTGCTTCTGCAGACAAAGCTAAACTTGAACTTTAGCCAATAGGCAGTCCAGATTGCAGTGGTGTGCTGAATAATTAGCAGTGACTGACTATAAAGAACAGTGACAGGTGATAAGCTATAGGGTCAGTTACGTAACAAGAGGTAAGCCCACACTGTAAACAAGAGCGATATCAATGAATGTCTTGGCTGACAGTTTTACAAGCCCTTGGCTCAGTTGTGGACTGCTTTATGCAGCCAGGAGAGCAATAGTGTTGTCCGCGCCCCCCCATTCATCTTTCTCAAAGGCCTGTAACCTCTTGCCTTTGCTTTTACCTGGAGAGTTAAGGTCCCCAGGCCAGGGAGGGGGCAGAGGCAGCATAACAATAGAGAGGAGAGGACAAAGCTGCATCCCTATCGACTTCTAAACGGCTTTTAAAGACGCATGCCTTTAGAATGGCCTTTTTAATAAATCTCCCATAATTATGTGTCTATGTGCATAGTTTGTCCATGTGCATACAGTATGTGTGGTGAAGCATGTGTACAGAGCATGCTTGTATGGGTATATGCCATATGCAGCTATTTGTGTGTACAGTATATGTATACACATTTATGTTTTCAAATTGGTTTCTATTGTCTTGCATTACTATTTTTATTCTATTCTTGATACATGGTGCTCTGTTTTAATAATAATTATTTTTCCTATTGCCTAATTTATCTGTTTTTATTGTCTTCTAAGGCACTTTGTAACATCTGTTTTGAAAAGTGATATATATACATTTAATGTATTAATTATTATTATTATTATAAGTACTACTATTCCTGCAAAGGGTGGCTGCGTATTCTAACAGAAGCAGCTTCACTTCACCGTTAGTCATCAGATGGCAACCCACAGCATATTTCTCCTATCGTTCACTGGAATGAGAAGTGTGAGTCAGATAATGCAGCCGCAGAGGACCGAGGCAGCGTGTCAGGCATTTTTGGTGATTCTGAGGATGTGAAGGATACACAGCTCACTGGTGGATGGATGTGTGAAGATGTCCTGGAGCTCTGTGCATGTACGCCTATTTTCGGGAGGAAATCGCCATGATCTAATGTTTGCAGGCGTGTGCAGTCATGTAACCTGGCATGTGTTTTTTTTTTTTTTTTAGATTACAGATGTCTGCTTTGACAGCAAACCAACAATTTAGGTCATCTGTGACAAGGATAGAAAATATGTACAAATATATGTTTGAAGTGGGTTTATGATCAAGTTATTTTAATGTTTACTGTCAGGTGGGACTTTTTAAGTACTTTTAAATATATGCTTTGATTTCAACTGCAGACTGGTTATATATTTACTTTTGACTCATTTGACAGTTTTAATTACCTTGGAAATCCAGAGTACCGAGAGCCCAATTTGAATTTGCTCAGCAAGTTACTCAGGCATTGAGCAATGCTGCTCATTAACTATGCCCTTGTAGCCGAGCAGCACCAATCACATCAGTGTATTTGATATAGGCGGGGCCAGAGGCGAGCTGAACAGATGACAACAGTTTAATCCAGTTAGCTCCGCTGGTAGCTAAGCGTACGGGGCTCTGGATACGTCACCCCGTGTGTTGTTGTGATTGGTCATAATGTTATCCAATTGCGTGCTGTAAGATTTTCAAATGCGCGCTTGCGACTTTCATTACTTGATGCCAGACGCTTAATCTAAGTTTGGCATTTTTCTGTGTGGTTTCAAACTGCTTTCAAAGTGACCAAAGATAAGAATTTTGGAACTGTTTCTTCCCAATATCATGTCCTCATGTCTCCTCCTGTTCAGATGTCAAAGTGTCCTCAAGCGAGACACTGAACTTTACAGCAGCCCACAGCTCCTAATGTTTGGGATAGGTTAAATGACGATGTCAAATTGGACTTTGTTGTGCTGTGAAAAATTGCATGTGACAATAATGTTTAAAAGTCATAAATCAACTTAATTGTTAATATTTCATTTAATGTATACAATCACTTGTTTAATCATCTCCCAATTAAAAATCAGTTTCAGCTAAATATGTGTATTCAAAATCACAACAATCCAACTGCTGCAAATGTAGAAAAATAATCCAGAGAAAAACATTGGTTACACTTTACTTGAAGTTTTCTACATAACAGTGACATGACACTGTCATGAACGTGTCATAAAACATTATAAACAAGTCATAAACAGTTATAAACGCTTTTTTAGTAAGGGTCATTCAGTTTTGTCATGACAAGTCATGGTTATTGTTAGTGTTCATGCATCATGACTGTGTCATGACGGTGTCATTTAAGTTCCATGTGTTCATAACAGTGTCATGTGAGTGTCATGTGTTCTTGACAGTGTCATGTAAGTGTCATGTGTCCATGACAGTGTCATGTGAGTGGCATGTGTCCATGACAGTGTCATGTGAGTGGCATGTGTCCATGACAGTGTCATGTGAGTGGCATGTGTCCATGACAGTGTCATGTGAGTGGCATGTGTCCATGACAGTGTCATGGGAGTGTCATGTGTTCATGACAGTGTCATGTCACTCTTATGTAGAAAACTTCAAGCATAGTGTTACCAAAACATCTATGTGTGAAGAGGTGTGTTGCATTCAGCCAGAGTGTACCAGATGTGTTAAATGGAAAATAAAATAAAATGTGAAATGTACCTACATTAACTAACAGAAAACAAAGGCTGTATACCACAGTGTTAACTGTCCAGTGAATTAATCCCACATCTTTTAAATAAAGTAAACACAACCTTTATTAATGCTCCTTACACACAGTGGATAATACAAGGAGTTTGTTTCTAAGAAGATAAAATACATAGTTTTCCGACTATTTCATTGGTTGTCTTAAGTGCTATAATTATGCAATCTTAAGCAATCTTCTTGCCTAATTCTAGTAGTTTCAGTTTCTAAATTCTGACTTGCCTTAAATGCCTTAATTGAGCAATTTACTTGGAGTATGGCAATTTTTCTCAGGAGCACAGCTTTTTAGCCCTGCACTAATATCTTATTTCCTTTCATACCTCATGTCTCACCTTGTGTGAGGCGTACATGTTTGAAATGCGAGGGATAACAGTGAGGTAGTATTTTTAGGCACTGACTGCAGAGTATGCAGAGCCACAGGATTGATCTCCTTGTGTTGCAGTGGCTCCTGCATTCCAGCTGGTCAGCCCTGTTGACATAGCAGGTTGAAAGTGAGAGGGGGCCATGGTGATGGGCAGAGTTACTCATGTATTGTTTTACCCCGAATTCCAGGGAAGTCAGTGGGGTCTTAGTCATGTTTCCGATTTGATGCCCTTTCAAAGCCAGTAGAGCTATGTGCGGGTTCTCATCAGTCCACTATGACAAAGTATCAGAACAGACTGAAAACCCACACGTTCCTGTTGTCTGACCAGTATATCTCATCAGCTTGGAGAGCCGGTGGATATACATGCACAGCTGTGTGTAAGACGGGAAGAAACAGGCGTTTGAGTGCTGCACACTGGTGTTGTTTTGCAAGGGAAAGGGCCTGTTTTCATTGTGGAGGAATGTGTCTCCTTTCATGAAAGTATTCCTCGGATATTGGAGAAGTATTATTCCATACCCCATCACTCTGGAAGGACTACTGTTTCTGCAGTTTTCTGCTCTGTCTGCCTTCATTCTCCCCTGCTCGGCCCATCTGAAGTCCAGATTCTCAGGAATTCCACATTTGGTCTTGCTTCTCATGCATTTAACATGCCGCATGTTCCCAATATACCATTCATTTATACATAGCCTTTATACAGTCTAACACAGGCCATCATTTGTGAATCAATGAGATATTCATGCCATCACTGAGAAAACATTTCTTTATTAGTTTACCCACATTTTTATCAAATGACTGTAGTTTTTCAAAATAGATGGAAAGTTACAATGTACGCTGCTTGTGCATGTGGGTTTTAAAGGTCCCATGACATGGTGTTCTTTGGATGCTTTTATATAGACCTTAGTGGTCCCCTAATACTGTATCTGAAGTCTCTTTTATATAGACCTTAGTGGTCCCCTAATACTGTATCTGAAGTCTCTTTTATATAGACCTTAGTGGTCCCCTAATACTGTATCTGAAGTCTCTTTTATATAGACCTTAGTGGTCCCCTTATACTGTATCTGAAATCTCTTTTATATAGACCTTAGTGGTCCCCTAATACTGTATCTGAAGTCTCTTTCCCAAAATGCAGCCTTGGTGCAGAATTCCAGCCACTAGAGCCAGTCCCACAATGAGCTTTCCTTAGGATGTGCCATTTCTAAGTCTGTAGTTTTTGAGGGGGGCAAGGTGGAGGCTGGGGGTGTGGCCTTGACCAACTGCCACTTTGCTTGTTTGAAAGCCAGGATGTCTCTCTCTCATGGGTGGGCCAAATTCTCTGGGCGGGCAAAGCAGAGAAAGGGAATGGAACCTTGCCCCTTATGACCTCCTAAGGAGCAAGATTCCAGATCGGCCTATTTGAGCTTTCATTTTTCTCAAAGGCAGAGCAGGATACCCTGGGCTCGATTTACACCTATCGCCATTTCTAGCCCCTGGGGGACCATAGGCCGGCTGGGGGAACTCATATTAATGTTAAAAACCTCAGAAAGGGAAACTTTCATGTCAATAATGTATTTGTATTATTCAGGTCTCATATGAGGCATTGTTTGCTCTTCTGTAGGTTGTGGTTGTGAGTATGGAATTTATGGGATATCAGAATATATTGAGATGTACTGAGGTGTGTTTCATACACGATGTCATGATTTCACAACATTGATTTTAGCAAATGCCAGAATGAATTATTCACCATCTCCATAGTATCATGTCCATATAGGGTTTAGAACTCAAATATTTATTGCATGATGCAGATGATGGTTTTCAGATGTTTCCCTTGTGCACCAAGCTGGACTGTAGTGAAAACCAGACTACTCAAGTAAGAAGTAAACTTCATCTGGGCTTCTGTGGAAACGCTGAGCAGCTGAATGCTTCACCGTGACTAAAAGCTTCCTCGCTGACATTGGCTGTTCTTTTTTCCTTTTTGCGGCGCTCTTGTGTTTCAGACAAGAAGCTCTGTCCAGTGTGACCCCTCCATGGCCCTTCTTCATGGCTTTTTGACCCTGGTGCAGCCAACAGGCTCCGGTCTCTGCCGGTCTCGGCCCTGGAAAGGCCACCAGTGCATTCTGCCATGGTTGAGGACGTTGTGCGTCTCCTGTCAAATGACACAAATCATTGTGTGGCAGCTGTGTGCTTATCATGAATCTGTCTGTGTTTTCAAAGCATGCCTTTTATTGGCTGTCATGGCTGAATTACACATGTCTTTCAGTTTTAACATGCTGTAGGACAGCCACAATTGTTCTCCTGCTGAAATGTATTAGTGGTTATACTGCACAGTGTCATCTTACATTGCGGTTTGCTCAGTTCTACGGTAAATAGCTGCTTTATATCGTGGTTAAGAGATGTTTAATGACTAAGTGTAAGTCTTCTGTAAAGTTGAAATGCACTTTATCAAAGTACTTATTACGAAGCAAAACTTTTCCAAGCAGGATAATAGTGTGTCAACACAGAATTCTTAGCATATATAGGACAGGGACACTTCAGCTTGTT
Organism: Etheostoma spectabile; assembly: GCF_008692095.1. Lineage (NCBI taxonomy): Eukaryota > Metazoa > Chordata > Actinopteri > Perciformes > Percidae > Etheostoma > Etheostoma spectabile. The sequence continues at coordinate 20,453,151 of NC_045735.1, read as the reverse complement.
AAGAGGACAAAGTCTACCCTCGTTCTGTTATTCTTCTGACCAGCAGATGGATAATTGTTAGAGTCCCGCTCTGAAAGGGGGTTTCATTGTTGTGTCTTTTGAGAAGTTGTAACGGTAAAAAAGGCACTTCAAGGTGAGGAATCTAGTCAGCCTCTGTCCTCTCCCACTTAAGACTCCTCTCTCCAAAGCACTGAATTATTCATCAATGGTCTGCTCCAACATGTGGTGCGTTTGATCATCTGTGTGTGAAACAAATGCAACTGCTCCTTCGTTCAGATGGGGGTTTGATGATAAGTGACGATGTAGCTTTATGCATTGTTTACTTAGTACACACAAACCCAGTCGATCTTTTATTTTATATACCCCTCTGTTGTGGATGTGATTGCTATGCAGATTTTTGTTTGCTACCTTCAGGGGGCAGTAAATAATACGGACAGGGAGGCAATTTTCACAATGTGATTAGCTGGTGGTTTACCTCCTGCACTACCGTCATTGCATTTCAACTAATTCAGTCTATGGCCTCTTCTCTTGTTTTGTGCTTACGACATACAACCATCCTGTTGAACAGGTGCTAAATATGAATGATCTCATTGTACACTATTCTCCCTCAATGCAATGTACAAAAGAAGCTGCTCACAGCTGTAAAAACACAATATCATTGTGGGTGGTGGTGAGACAGCTTGGAAAACATAAAGAAGTCATAAGTACATCTTCAAAAAGACACTCAGTTTGAAGTTTAACTGGCCTTGAAGTTTGACACCCAACGCTGCATGTACTGTATCATTTCCTGTTAGTATCCAATGGAAAAGTCTGTAGTAGCAGTACAGATATGACAATTAATACATAATGCAAAGATTTAGTTTGTAGTACAATTGGGAATTGTTCTGTGTGTGTGTGTGTGTGTGTGTGTGTGTGTGTGTGTGTGTGTGTGTGTGTGTGTGTGTGTGTGTGTGTGTGTGTGTGTGTGTGTGTGTGTGTGTGTGTGTGGAGAACAGAATAGATAAATGCATGCCCATCATTACAGTCGAGTCCTGATCACTTACTGTATATTGTAAATCCTAATTCACAAATTCTTTGACATAAGTAGCAACATGTAGCAATTACAGAGATAATTACTCAAATTATCTCTGTAATGTTTGAGAATACCTGTTAAAAAACGTATTTAACAGATACTATACAGGACATATTGATATTGTAAGAAGTTGTTTTGGTTATTATGAGTTATGTTCCAGCCCTGCTTTGCTGAGCAGGCAAAAGAAAAAAAGATATCTAGTTAAATCCAAATGACAAAAAAAACATTGTACTCTCATGTTGTCTTCCGGTCAAATTGACCCGTTTTCCTATACCAATGTTTTTTTTTAACTACCCAAAATAACATGATTCATTCCACACAACGCTCTTTGGCAAGTTCAAATCTCTACTTTCATTTAATTTAATTTGATTTAATTTTATAGCATTTGAAAATCAAATTGAAGTGGTTTTGAAATAGTATTGAGTAAAAGTTGACATATCCCAGTCTGTGATTATTCAACAACATCCATTCCTTAAATTTTAGTCTAAATAATTCCTAATTTCTGCTTTTCTAACTCAAACATTAGGTATAATTTCCCATAAATGAGGTTTATTGACTATAAATTCCAAAAATAACTGTAAAACTATAGTTAACAAGTTAGTGTTACGTAGTGTTAAAAACGTCAAAAATAGGGACAAACATTGAGAAAAAAAAGCATCATAAAATGTTGAAAAAAGGGACAAAAACATAAGAAAAAATTAAAAACATTGATAAAAAGCGTCAACAAAAGTGTTGATTTTCGGGAAGACAACACAAGGGTTAAGGGATTTGTCTCCAGCTCCGAGTGCTTCCTTACATCCCAAAATTCAGCCACCACTGTTTCCAAAGCCAGATGGTAGATGTGTAATTCCCCAGCCTCCTGATGATATAGAACGTATAAATGATTGCAGAATTTACGTAACGGCCGTAACTGTAACTGACTCAATCCATCCAACCTCTGGTAAATAAAGGTCACATTCATATTATGTAGATTGCATCTTTTGCCTGTAGGTGGCAGGCTGAGCTCCTATCCTGCCTCTAAAGCTTTCTGCTGTGTAGGAAACAGTGGCGTTTTTAAACAGAGTGGCTGACAGCTGGCACATGTGCAGGGGCGGGCTAATCATTTGCGAAGAGATTTGAGAAATGCCTCAGCTGCACTGTAACAGGAACAGAAAGTCACATATTAACAGAGCCATGGTGGAAAACCTCTCGTGTTCCCAGCTCTTTTACATTCCACAGATTAGAAATTGCTAATTCACCGAAAAAAAAAAGCCTTCTTACCCCTGCATACAGCAAATAGTACACTGAATATGTGTTTAATCCAAATAATCACTTCTCAGTCATCGGAGAGCTGCAGCTAATTATTCTTGGATAAAGGAAGCCTGTATAAAGATATTAAAAGTATTCTCAGTTTACATTTACATTTCATTGATTCCAATTACAAAAACAAGTTTTGGAAAATTAAAAGACAACAGAGATTTATTTAGATTAGATAACTGCTATTTCAGGCTTCACTTGAAAGCACATTACATTCTGGACATAGTGGTTGTTGGGCCTCACATTGGACCATGTGTATCCTTCATAGGGCTTTTTCCCCCTCATCTGCATGCAAACCATGCCAGTGTTCAGCACTTGGCTGCCCTCCTGTGGTTGAAATGTACATCACAGGTCATTAGCTGGGAAAAACTGACAGCCTGCATGCAGACCACAGACATTCAGCCGCTGTCTCTTCTCTTTATTGGCCTTTCAGCCGGAGGGAGTGACCGTCTGAACACAGCCTGTCGTTGATGGCCACGCATGACAAACGGCCCTACATTTTCTATTAGTGCTCTCTCTGTGCGTGCTCTGATAAAGCAATCACTCGGCTCTTTTAATGGGTTATCATTCTTGACACCTCATCATACATAATGACACGCGCTGACGGTATCACCATCAGACTCACGGGTCTGCTGCATGAGTGCCACGAGGCTCCTGAGGCGGTCTTACGGTCGTTCTCTTTGATGTCGTTAATTAGGACCAGCGTCCCGAGGGATGGCTCCATGCTTTTATTGTGGAGGTCCCCGAGAGGGCTTTCTCACGGTGGGGGCCCTTGTTCTGACATTGGCCCCCTCTCTACCCTCTGACTCTTTGAGGCCATTCCCAGAGAAGAAGGGAACCCCATGTAGTCCCCTCTGGGATCCAGTCCAAATGAGAGGGAGATGGACCTAATGCAGCTCTGCAGGATTCCACTTCAGAAGAGTTTCTTCCCAATGTTTTCCTTCTCCTCTTTTACCCGGTTCCTGTACTTCACAGAGCTGTGGTCACACATGAAACCTCATATATTAGTTTACAGTATCTTTGTACTTATTAGCATCTGCTAAGCTTAAAACATCGTCCGTCATGAGACGTTGGATTTGTGCGGGTGCCAGGACTTGCGAAACATGCGTTGATAACTTTCCAGTCAGGCTTTTTTCCATGTCGGAGTTAAGATTTTAGGTCAGCTGACTGAGTGTTTGTCAGTAATTAATAGTCATCTCCCTTTAGTTGTGTTATACAGTGCTCTCGGAAAACCAAATGACAGTGTTTATATAGGCTATCAAAGGGAAGGAAGAATTATTGCTACACAACCGTATATTATGAGTGGGAAAACAGCATGACATGGCTAGGCATGCAGCCCACTGTGCTTTACATAAAGCAGGACATGTATGGACTTCAAATCAAGACACACACACACACACACACACACACACACACACACACACACACACACACACACACACACACACACACACACACACCTCTTGGAAGTTGTGGTAAATGTTGGTAGCAGTTAACGGCATGACCACATGGGACACTGTAGGAGTCTTGTTGAAAGAGAAGGACGGAGACAGAAAAGCAAAGAGGAGGAGGGAGGAGAAAGAGGGAAGTTGAGAGCTTCAAGGGAATGTTTTAGTGGACAAAAAAATGAAGCTGGGGGAAAGTTGAACTTTCCCATTCTGAAGTCTCTTTTTAGGTCTTACATGTGGACAAGTGGTAGCACAAATGCCCACAGATACAATACCTCTTATAATCTGTTACATCAGGCGGTCTTTCTGTTTGCATGCTTCCTGGGAAGATTTGTCACGCTATTATTAACTCTGAGGAGCTCAGTTTAATAAAAAATATATTTTGGAATGAGGTCCAAAAACAACATGTAGATAATAATGGCTATTCAAATCAGTGTTCTTCTGAGAGAAGAACTGTTGAATATCATCACAGATAGCTAGCCCTTGATGTGTGTTATCACTGACCAGCCTGCATTAGTCATCCAGCACTGTGTTATTTATCAATCTGTGGATAGACCGAATAACCCCGACTGAACAACTAGCACAATGATTACTCTACAAAGATCAACACTGGGTTGAGGAAATAGTCCAGGGGTTTGGGGAGGTATGCCTGGATGAAATGAAAAAGGAAATCTCCGAAAGCCAAAGTTGATGTTTTTATCACCAAAGAAAGCAAATCCTTCACAAAGGCCTCCAAGATGCTTGTCAAAACACTTAAATGTGCGTGGGAACATGGCTGAAGTCCAGTGTCTGGAAGTGTTTAGCTTGTGTGTCGTGCCTTGGAAGTCACCGTAGTATGTATTTCACAGAAAGTTCTGCTGAGTGATTTCTTCTCTGTCCAGAGTTGCTGGCAGTAAAGTGGAGGTACTTGGGGATCTGGGAATTGCAGAGATGCCCTCCTTCCCTAGAGGTTTGGGGTCAGAGGTCTTTTTTTTCTAGTAAAAGACACTACTGCTGAAAGTCATGTGCCAAAGAGTCCTGTCGGTGCGACCAAAGCGGAAGCAAGAGGACACCAGTCTGCGAAGCCGTAGTACACTCGACACTCGGTTTTTGCTGTTTGCTGAGAGACTCTGGGGAATCAACATGTGGTTGTTAGACAATTTTCTCTAAACTGAGTGAAAGTGAGACGCTGTAACGAGTTGGATGAAAACACCACAGCGCTAACAGTTTGAACTTTGAAGCATTGGCTTGTTCAGAGGCCACGCAGCCCACACATCACAGCCCAGTGTTTGTCTTCTTGGCTGTGACACCCGACCAGATTCAGCGTGCTATCATTTTTGCAGATTGGGTCTGGGAGCATTTGTAAAATCCTTCACTGAAACGCTATTTGTATGACTCATTGATAATCTTTTCCCATTTATCTCCAAAGCTGTGGTTTGGTGACTTGGAACACATGTAATGTCAGCTTTTGGAAACAACTTAAAGGTCCCATGGCATGAAAATGTCACTTTTTGAATTTTAACTAGGGCTGTCAAACGATTAACATTTTTTAGTTGATTAATCGCATAGTAATGGTGAGTTAACTCACGATTAATCGCATTTTTAAAATTCTATTTCAAATCCACTCCAATTGAAGTTAAATGAGATTATCAAATGTAATGACACATTGTCATTCATACCAAATGTACTTAATAAGTAAAAACTAGACCAATTGATCTCAACTTGCTGTGTCTTGAGTTCAGCAGTATTAGGTGGGCTATGTTTGAAGTGGCCAACCACTTTGCGACATTTAGCAAGTGCACCGTCAAATGCACTGTTTTGTAGAGACACTGTGACTGAGCGTTGAATAGGACTACTATGAGCCGTGCACGGCAGGTGTTCGAATGGTAGCTGTTTCGAAGCTGCAATCATATTTCTAGCACTGTCTGTGTTCAGCGTGCTCACTTTCTCTTCAATGTTCCACTGACCCGCCACATCCATAAAATGACTCGCGCATACGTCAGCCATATGCCTCTCATCAGTTCTCATTACAGTCAATGCATGTGAATGCATGCTTCCACTCCTGATCGATGTAATGAGCTGTTACTCCAAGATAGCTATGATTACCTAGCGATGTCCAATAGTCACCAGTAAGCGCGACAGAAGCTGTGTTGTCCAAATTCGTAGCTAGTTTTGCGTTCTCTGTGTCATACCACTCGTGTATCCTGGACTTGACTGTGGCCCTGGATGGCATCTCGTACGTGAGGTCACCGGAGGCAATCCGGATAATATCACGGAGACCTTCGTCTTCCACTATATAAACTGGCCTGCATGCTGTGGCTATCCATTTAGCTATAGCTTGGGTCAGTTTACTGGAGGTCGACGTATCCATCGATCTGCTTCTAAAACGGCTGTCACGTGTAGTTTGTCGTACGTTACCAGAAGCAGAGCTTACGCTGGGATCCGTGTGCTTGGCTTGCAAGTGATACCTCAGACTGGATGTACTTCGGTGATAACTAAACTCAGCTCGACAAATGCTACATATAACTTTCGTTTTGTCAAGTGTACTATCTGCCAAAGTTTTGAAAATAAACTTCCCATCCATTATCCCTTCTTTCTCCATAATTCAACTTCTGTGCTGATTCTTTTCAATCTGGCTGCACACCCTTCTATGAGACTACCACTTGGCGGCACAGCTACTGTTCATCAGTGTCGCGCGCCCTGTGCAAACACCTCAATACGGGTACTTCAAGGGGTCAAAGACAACGTGCGTTAATTGCGACATTTTTCCTTAATCGAATTAATGTATGATTGCGTTAACTCGTTATTATCGCGCTAATTTTGACAGCCCTAATTTATTGTGATCGACAAAAAAACATTTTGGCTTACTAAATGTAGGTATCGAAACAATATTACTTGTACTGAGGGTGAAGGAGTTAGCAAGTAAAGTTAATCTTCACCTGCTACAACATTCCTGCCGTGCCACAAGCTACGGAGTAAACTGAGATTTGCGCTATCACCAGTGTACTGAAAGTGAACTGTAACCATCGATATCTTAGTTGTGTAGTTCTTAAAAAATGAAACAAATCAAGCAGGGACACTTACATGTCAAGCAGAAATGTGGCTAACGCCAGCTCAGAATCCGTGTTGAATCCTTTCAGGAGGCGTAGCTCCCTCCACCTCTGAAAAGCCGCGTCGATGATGTTGACCCTCGTTTTATTTCGGGCTCGGTTTAATTCTTTCTTTTTATCTCGCTTTTCGTCATCGGTCTTCTTCTGTTTGCCCGTCTTTGTTTTCCGAGCAGGTGTCACTCGAGAAATTGGCAGTTTTCCTGAAAAGTTATTTCTCCGCGATTAGCACAGCTGCAGTGCACTAGCAATCTTGAGCTTGAACGGTGTTACGCGCTTTGCGGGGGAGGGGTATGAGCAGCGCGTACACGAGAGTGATTGACACTGCTAAGACAGTCCTCCTCGCTCTGATTGGCTGTTTTTGACCGGGAGCGGTGTATTTCTGCAAGTGGCAGTAGGAGCACAGAGAGGAGCCACAGGAGCTTGATTTTTTCACAGATTATCTGTCTCATATTCTACTGTCAGGACATAGTGACAGTTTTAACAAATATGTAAAAAATACATTTTTACAAAAGTTACCTACTGAAGCTTTAAAGTGATTTTCCATAGTTTTAAAAATGTTGACAAAGACCATACTGTCCCCACATCATTTTTACCCTCTTTTAAGCAGTGATCCGTCACAACGTTGTGTTCTCAGGCAGGACTGTGTGTAAGAAATGAATCCGCGTTGGCTTTTATTATTAGACTACCACTACCAAACACTGCTCAGGGTCCAGAGATAAGGGAGAATGACAGTGTAGGTATTTGACTGTTGTGACTGGTATTTCCAGACCTGAGAGAGACAGAGACGAACAGAGAGACAGGCAGAGAGAGAGAGAGAGAGAGAGAGAGAGAGAGAGAGAGAGTTGATGGGCTGTTACCCCAGAAGATGAAAGAACCTTCCCTCTGGGTGTCCTTCAGAGGTGAAGGAGAGTGTTACCACAGCTGTGCTGCTCTTGTTTAAATTCAATACAGACCCTCAAGAGAAAAAAAAAACACAGTCCAGATGACTTTTGACCCGGCAGGCTTTGGCAAAGGCCAACAGCAGCAGCTCTCTGGCTCACATCGTGGTGTTATTTACTTTCAGAATCAATATGTTATTGCTGTCAGTGTGTATATCTGCTTTGAAGTGAAGGGCGGACAGTGTAAAAAATATAATTAAGAGTAGTATTAAAAAAAAAATACTAAGATTCTTTAGACCAGACATGGTGTCACCTGTAATCTGTCTTTTAACATGAGAAGAAGAACTGAAGAGCAAATTAAGATAATATGTGCCATTAAGGGCATTGTCTATTAATCTGTCCACCATTTTCTCGATAAATCAATCAGTTGCTTGGTCTATAAAATGTTGGAAATGTCGATCTGCGTTTACCAAAGCCCGAGACGACGTCCTCAAATATCTTGTTTTGTCCACAACTCAAAGATATTCATGTTTATTGTCACAGAGGAGAGAAGAAATCAGAAAATATTCACATTTACGAAGCTGGAATCAGAGAATTTGTACTTTCTTTTAATAAAAAAAATGACTTAAACCGATAAATCCATTGTCAAAATAGTTGCCAATTATTTTATAGTTGAGAATTAATTGATTCATCTTTGCAGCTCTGTGTGCAATATTTAAAAGGCGGATCTGGGATGTATGAAGAGACTCTTAATTAAAGAACCTTGGATGTCTGTGAAACCCTTACCTACGCAGCTTCAGAATGCTAATGTCTTCTTGGCACCGCCATCACCGGGGCTGGCACTGTGTTTGCCCTCAAGTCCCCCGTCCTCCAGGAGGCATTGATGTCTGCTTTGAATATATCCACTTGTTACTGGAGACCTGTGGTCCACTGAAAGGATCTCTCCACAGGTCACTGTGGACCACAGGGCAAAAGCAGGCCCAGGATTTGCGAACTCATTTGTAATTGAGGACATTTTACTTTGGTGTCTTAGCAACGCAGCCCTAGAGCTGATCATTTTAAACCTGCATCCCATGTCGACTGCAGGATAACAGGTCCCCTGTGTGCCTCACGGGATCAAATGAGGGGGCTGGAAGTCCTTGGGTGATTCAACACCGGCACTCTGTAATTACTCGGCCTTCGGAGCCGGCCAGCTCATGTGCCAATCACTGCGTCACCAGCAAAGTCACATCCACAAAGGCACTGTGATGTTCCTCACCTCCGTAGACAGATCATTCTTAGATTTGGCTATTGTCCTGTGTCTCAACACCTTGCCGGGGACGACGGGGAAGCTGTGAACTGAAGACGTGTTGTGATATTAGCGAGTGGCACCTCCTGTTATGCTGACGACTGTGGCATATTGTGCCGAGGATGTTGGAGCCTGAGGGACATGTTGCTTTGTTAATTAAAACCCAATCTTGAAAAAAAAGGCAGGCTTTATTCCCACAACATTAGGGTGAATTACATGGGGCACTGCAATATTAATCCACCTTGTGCATTGCCAGCATTCCCCTTAGAGGACCTGCACTCTCACAAATAGAGAACGGATCTCCTGTGGCTCCTTGACCAACAATAATGTTGCTTCTCGGTGGGGGGGGGGGTCACCAGACGCCTCCCAATGCAATACAATCACGTTACTTATGCCACAAAACGATATTATTATGCAATATTCTGCGATATATTGCAATGTATAACTTAATTTCCAACCTCTAATTTTTCCCAATTTCAAATAATGTCCCCAAAAGGAAATTTTATCAATATCTGTTTTATCTAAAAAGACACATTTCTCTGTTTGTTCATATCTCTTCAATTGTATTGCTGAAAATGGGATTGTCAAGATTGTCAAACTTACCAAGTATATAATAAAATATCCATACTTGGCACCTGTGTATTGATACAGTATTGCCACTGAAAATATCGCAAGACTTCGTTGTATCAATTTCCCCCCCCCACCCCTACTTCTATGTCCGTCTTTTCGTTCATGATTATTTGTGCATCCTGTTTGATCCCCTATGCACACTTACAAACTGTGAGACAGAGGGGAATTTCATGCTATTTTGGGCATGATACATCAGATGTTGTGGTTTTTGGGCAGACAGTGTGTTTCCACTGGCTGTCTGTTTTAGCTTACTTTTACAGTAAGACTGACTGCTCATTGTGAGTGGGTGTCTGTATGCAATTAGCATCATAAAAGGGAAGAGAGGCCTCTCTTCTATGCCTCCCAGCGTGACGACACCTCTCTGCCAGCCAACCAACCCACTAGTGGAATATTTTTTTTTCTTCGTTCTGCTGGCTCGCTCTGTCTTTCTCCAGGTGTTTTTGATACAGACAATCTCAACAATCTCAGCGCTCTGTGACAGCCCGTGTGTTTTTTGACTGATATATTCGGCTGGCTTGTCTGGCTGATTCATTCAGTCGTCTCTGCAGCAGTGCAGTGTGGGGGAGGAATGGACACATTTGTAACGGCCTCCACTGTTAGTACTTATACATTTAAGCAGTTTGTTTTAGAGTGCTTTTAAAGCTCAGATACTTACTGAGTGTATTTATTGTTAAATGGTTTGTTAAGGTGACTAAAGTGGACTGCCTGCGTCATTCTGTCTGTGCTTGCAGCTTGCTACCCAGGCCTGGCCCCAGTGGCTCCGAAGACTTGTGTTTTACAAGAGGAAATGGCAGAAACGTGACAAAGCGGCGGGCGCAGTACAAACAGGCTACATATGGAATAGTAATTACGCGTAAGGAAATAAGGAATGGAAATGATGTCTTATGTAATCATAGCCCCATGGCAAATCCCAGTCATTTAAAGTGCTCCCTTATTTTATCCACACAATTAAACTAATAGGTTTTCCTTATGCATCATCATAGATTTTTGACATTGTTTTGCTTACATGCTTATTTTAGTTAAATATTTATTTCGGATTTTACATTGTACGCTTGGAGAGATGGTGAAACTAAAAATCTGTCAGTGTCTTTTAGATGTGTTAATGAAGTGCAAAAAAATACTATATATATATATATATATATATATATATTAATTATAATTACAGTTGCTCATTACTTGTTGTTTCTTTCATTAACTATATACAGGGGTATAAGTTATTCTTTGTTTCATGTGAAATGACACAGCAGCACTGTGGCTGTCTCAGGTGACACAGATCACACAAGTCTGCTCATTCATTGATTTTGCCTCAGACAAAGAGGCTGAGACGGAGGTGGAACAGACGACTATATCACCCCGATGATGTTAGTGCAGAGTCTTGTGCCTCAGCATGATTCACCGCTGCTGATTGCTGACGGTTTATGTCATGGTTTTCCCCCCCAGTTCCGCTGCCATGATTTTCCATTTCATTGACCTGCTGGAACAACATCTGGACTCTTCAGAAAAAAGACACACTTCCCCTTTGTTTGTTTAAATGAAACATTTACACACATCCACTTCTTGGATGAAATTGCGAAAGACTGTAAAAGCTGGCGACCTGGCGAAAACGACTGGGAACAAAGAGACATATGAGGAAATGGTAAATCCATCCCGTTTAAAAACAGCGTCTTGAAATTAAAGGAGAGCCCCAGAATTCAGAAGGAAGCGTAGATCTTTGCCAAAAAATGTGCTGAGTCGGGCATAAAAGCGAGTTGTCGTGGGCAGAGCTGGAGGGTCGGGCACAAGAAGCTGAAGTGGGAGGGAGATGGGGGGGGGGGGGGGTGAATGTTAGGGAGCCAGCCACAGAAAGGGGTGGGTTGAAGGGGAGATTTAGTATCGGGACAGGCACATGTTAGGTTGGGGGTAGATGGAAAGAGAAAGGGGAAAGAAGGATCTGCGGAGTTCATACTACAAGCTGTGTTCAGAGAGAAAGCAGGAATGTGGCTCAGCGTGGGAATGAAGATGCTCTGACATGTCGAGAGACACTCTTAAGTCTTAAGACGGATATATGACCCACTCTGGCTGTATGATGAAAATATCCCGTAAGTACACAATAATGTATTACAGGAAATAAGCTATGGGGTTAGGTAATTGAAGGATTTTGGTGGTTAGACATATTAAGGCCTGTGCTTTAATGCTGCTGATGGCTTGTTTTTATTCACCATGAACCTGAACGAATGAATTTGGTAGTTGTCTTCTTTCCAAAGGAGTTGGAATGGCAGAGGATCACTGTTAATCACGACGCCTTGCTGTCAGACAAATCAGGACAGCTCAGGACAAAACGTCAGACAAATGCCTGACATTTTTTACCCGTGTAGATGGCCGTAAATATCTTTGTGAAAGCGTGGAATGTGAGCGAGCCTGTAAAACTGTCATAATCCTGGCAGTGTGGGTGTCTGCTCAGCCCTGAGCACTGCCCTAGTGTGCCATATCTTTTCCTGCGGCACTTTGTAACATGTCATATCACAGCAATGAATTGCATAACCAATGTTCTTGATAGTGAACGCTGCATTAAGTGAATTGTAAAAGAAATGAGGGCGCCCTCGCCACAGAAACTTTACTCTTAGACATCTTCTGACGTTCTGGGCCATTGTGTCACAATGGGACATCTCTTTGTGCAACTGTAATTTATACTGTACACAGTTTTAAAGCTCTGAGTTGCAGAGAGCAAAACACAAGTTCTCATTCTTTGGCACGATGCCCACCCAGCCTTTTATCCACGAGAGATTTCCTTGGAGAGAGGATGAGAGGACAGAATGTCTCGGTATCGTGTTACTGAATGCCAAACAGAGAGGAATTCCCAGCTCATGTTACTTGCTCCCAGTGGTCCAACCTGTGGCTGTGGGACACATGAGGACCTGGCAGCGCCCTCACTATGGGCTGTGGCTGAATAATACAGTCCTGATATTATCGACCTGGGAGGGAGGCCTGGCTGCACAGAAAGCCTTTAGCTCCTGGTGATACAGGTGGGAACAGAGCAGAGGGGCTCCTGGCAGCGTAACACATGTTGACTCAACTGCTGGTAAACAATGGAGCTTTTTCTGTCATCCAAGGACACAGGGAACTGTTAATATTTATTCAGTCTTTGGTCAGAAAACCAAAGTCACTTTTCATTGATTTGCCTGTGAGTCCTGGATCAACAGTTTTTGAAAAACAGGTGATAGCAGTATCTTCGTAGCAAGGTTACGGTCGCTGTAATTACACAGTATTGTGTGATGAATGGCGGCGGCTCATGTTTCAGCTGTAGTGTGACAGGCACAGACAGGGAGTGGAACCGAGACCTCAGATGTGCGATGGCGGGAGAGCAGTTTGTTATCCGTAGGTGCAGCTTATGTGTAACTTTTCTTGGATGTGATGTTTATATATATACTATTGAAATGTGCATTGTGGAACGCTGGCTAAGTCACAGCTGTGTGTATGAGAATAGCAGACAACAGGGAATGAATGTGCTGGGTGGGTTTTAAAGAAGCACTGGAACTGGTAAGAGTATTTTCATGTTAGATTCAAAGTCTTTGTCTTATATATTATGTTAAATGAGTCATGTCATTTACCACATTGGGATTTCTAATTCTTGATAATGTAGCTATAGAGTGACTGATTTTGGATAGTTAATGATGGAAATTAGATTTTTTTTGTTAAGGGTTAAAACTTACATTTTTATCATCAATTCATTAATTAATTTTTTTCTATTTATGGATTAATTGAATTTTTAATGGAATTATTTTTTAAGTGGCAGAAGTGCTATCTTTAAATGTAGTTTATTATCATGGAGGACTGTGGTAACATGAATATATTCACATTTGTAACCAGAACAGAGTGATTTTTTTGGGCATTTTGGCAACAAAATCAGGGCTGCAACTAACTATTATTTTCATAGTCGATTGATCTGTTGAATATTTTCTGTATTAGTTGTCTAGTTGGTCCATAAAATGTCAGAAAATTGTAAAAAAATGTGGATCAGTGTTTCCCGAAAGCCTGAGATGACGTCCTCAAATGTCTTGTTTTCTTTCTACAACTCAAAGATATTAATGTTTACTGTCACAGAGGAGAGAAGAAACTTGAACATATTCACATTTAAGTAGCTGGAATCAAAGAATTTTTTACTTTTCTCTTCAAAAATTACTCAAACCGACTAATCAATTATCAAAACATTTGGCAATTCATTTAAAAGTTGACAACTAATCGATTAATCTTTGCAGCGCTAAACAAATGATCAACGAATTATGAAAATCATTCCTGATAATTTTCTGTCGATCGATTTATGACTAATCATTTCAGCTCTACTGTTATTACAGTAAAGTGAAGGAAACATACAGTATATTTATTGAGTCATTTTGACATTACTGGTGTAAGAAATTGTAGGTGAAATATAAAGTTTGCCAACTTCTTGCTTAATCTGATGCTTTGTATTTATTAAACATATTTGAGTATGTGCTTTCTAAGGTAAAGCAGATTGTGTACTGTAGCACTGGTGTGTCAGACAGCATGTCTCACTGAGGCGGTAAATGGCACCCGACTCTATTAGCATTAATGGAAAGGTGCCAACAGTCTGTTTCCTTTGCTTGTCATCAGCGGCTCTGAGGCCTGCAGACGGCTAGCTCAGGAGGACCAGCTAGGGATCCAGACTGCTGGCCTCGTTTCTTTATCAGAAAAAGTCAATGGGATGGATCGCTTGGACTCTATGAAGGAGTCCCAGTGATCCCTGGGAAAGATTATTTTCAACCTGATCTATAGTAGCGGTGGGACAAAATAACAATGTGGAAAAAGATTGTTCTTCTTCATGCAATATCAGAATACGCTGGTGTTAAATATATATGTATATGTATATATATATATATATATATATATATATATATATATATATGGGCAATATATCAATGTTGTTTTGATATCGCGATATGAGACTAGATATCGTCTTAGATTTTGGATAGATTGTAATATGGTAAGTGCTGTCTTTACCTGTTTTTTCTGAATTTACCAGACTGTTGTAGCGGTTCTATTATTTACCTTTACCCACTAAGTTATTACATTTTCTGGAGAATGTTTATCAAAAAATCTCATTTTTTAAATAACACTTTGTTAAAGCACCAATAGTCAATCATACAATATCGTCGCAATATCGACATTGAGATATTTGGTCAAGAATATCGTGATATTTGATTTTCTCTTCATCGCCCAGCCATCTATATATATTATTGCAGAATTGCTGTATCCTGATATTATCGATACCGGTAGCCGTGTATCTTGTATTGTGTGGTACTCTGTGATTCCCAGCCGTTATAGTTTAGTATCATTCTCTTAATTGTGTTGTTAGATCTCTTTAAACACGTGGTTTATGCACGATAGTGTCTCAGTGTGGTGCTGTCTTTCGCCTATTTTTCCTTCTTTTTAAAGTCTTTGGCTTAGTTATATCATTCAAGTTGTCTTTAAAGTGAAAAGACATGGTTATATACGGGCCCATGTTGTTTCATTTTAGTGAGCTGGGATACCTCCACCAATACAAACTGACCGGCAGTGTCTTCATCACAGCCACGCTCTCTCAGAATAACTGCTGGAGAATAGGTCTGTCCATCCCGAAGCCTGTTGTTTTTGTAGGATTCCGGGTGCAGAGGGGTTTTTAACCTGCTTTGGCTGATGCATCGGTGGTTTTATTGAAATTAAAATAACTTATAGCTTTAGTGCGGACGTTTTTGATATTAAGAAACGTCTGTTACATTCAAGCCGTTGCCAAATGAGTTGCTACAAAGCTAATTAAAGGTGCTGTAGGTAGGATTGCAATATTGTTTTTTTAAATTACCAGCTTCATGTAGTTCTACTCAACAATAGGGTCACTCTCAGCAAATGTGACAGAAAATTACAGAATTTAATTTATAAATTTTTTTTTTTTAATCTTATCTACTGCACCTTTAACCCTTGTATTGTCTTCACTTTCGAGACCTTCTTGTATCCCTCGGGTCAAATTGACCTGTGACTTATTAGAATTGAGTCAGGAATACATGTTTATCACATGATGATTGTGTCATCCGGTAACTTTCCCGCGCAGTAGCTCGGGTGAAGATAATCACTTCTTCTGAAAAGTCCATGCTTTTTTTAATCCTCCGTGTCCTCCTTGGCTACTAGCAGCTGCGTGGAGGAGGAGTTGGGGCTCTGCGCGATCACGTTGTATGGCTTGTATCATGTGGATGCGCCAACAGTGTTGTTGGTGACAGAAACTACGCACTATAGCTTCAATGTGGTTGAGTTTCATTTTGTAATCCCTGTTTTAATCCACACACTTTCTTGTGTTTCAGAAATTGAGGCGAAAGAGGCGTGTGACTGGCTGCGGGCGGCAGGATTTCCCCAGTATGCGCAGCTCTTTGAAGGTAAGAAATGCACTCAGTGAACTCCCACACACACTCATCACAAATTGGGGGTGTTGTTTGGTTAAAAGATAGAGATTATTGAAGTAGCACACCGATAAAAGGGCTATGTTATAAACAGCAATGAGCTGCATTTTTAGTTCAGCTTTTTATATCTGTTGTGAAATGAAACACTGTTGGTGCTTGAATGTGGGCTTTGTTTTAATGTGATGGGTGAATAATGGCACACAGTGTCAGCTGGTCTGTCACCCAAGTCCCTAACACTGTACACAAAACCATGTATTCATGAGCTACATAGTGAGCCTCATTTACAGTACACAACTGTCCTCGGGAGGCTTTGGAGCCAGAGCTCCAGTCAGATCTTCAGACCAATCTTTTCCAAGCTAGGGTTGCAAAATAAACATGTCTTCTGTGCTTCAAGACTGAAGTTATGGGAAAAAAGGCTTTTTATCTGAGCTTAAAGGAGCTCTCCTCACTCAGATCTTCATGTCAAGGCTTTTCATGTGCTTTTGGCGCATTCATGTTCTCCTCGGATGGTCCGAGTTTCCGAGATCAGAAGTCCGACTTCGGTGTGTTCACGTGTTCTCAAGTCGGAAAGTCGCAATGTCGATTGTAACCATAACAACAAACATGGATGCTACGAAGAAGATGTGTGTACCGTTACTTCTCAGAGAGTTCATACTCAGTGTTGATAGTTTTTCACAGTATTTTAAAAACAATAATACTAAAATATTGCTTCAGCTAATGTTCCTGACTGGTTATAATGTACTACTGCGTATACCTGCGTATTACGTAGACTACACCACTGCCAGTATGTATATAAAGAGAGACATGTCCAAAACCATGAGTGCCATGGTGTTGACCACGTCTGTTACAAATTGGATCGGTGTTGGGATAATTATCTGTTATTGTATTTTTCCATTCCAAGTACTTACTTTTTCAATATTATTTATATTATGGTCACACTTCAATATCATTTATATTAGGGTTACGTACTTTTGCTGTATTATTTAATTACATATTATTCTATTTACTTTCACGTCACTTACTTACACTGCAGTATTTTTCGTACTGTGGCCAACTAACATTACTTTACAATACGTTTTATATAATGCCACTTTAGATTCATTCAGTACTTTGTGCACATTGTCTGTTGTTTGCCTGTTGTTTGTTGGTTTGTTTTTATTGTGGAAAAACTGCTGCTGTAACAAGTGAATTTTCCCAATGTGGGATAAATAACGCATTATCTAATCTAATCTAATAAGTAAGGCATAGTCTAGCCTTTGTCCAGTAAACACGATGTAGAAGCTTATATTTAATTACTCCATGCCTAGCACACACTGAAGACAAGTTCAAGGCACTTTTCTTAAATTGAAAAAATAAAAAGCCTTTATTCATATCAAAATCTTACATTAAAAATAGAACTGGGCATCAACCCACACATGTCATATATATGATTTCTGACAGTTTTAACTGAGCTCAAGCGATAATGACTGTCAGAGTGCAGAGCTTCAATCCTGATGCTTGGGATTAATGTATTAGAAAAGACTCTAATGATGAAATCTGTTATCAGGACATAATGTTTGAATGTCTGCCTTCTTAAAGAACAAGCCGAGCCTTGTTGAGATCTTAGCGTTCACTACTGCTTCTGCTTTTCATAAAAAGTTAACGACTTTACATGAATGCGGGAGGAATGTTCGATTCAGAGCGTCTGGATTCAGTCTCTTAAGTTATGTAAGAAGAGGCCCATACCCAGAGAAAGACGTAATGCCTGCCCATGTCTCATATCTCATTAGCATCACATACAAAAGTTTGATGGTCTCCCAGCATTCAATCTACTTCTGGAAAGAATGTGCCTTTCCAGATCCTTCTTTCCATTTGTTCAATCCATGAACGCTGTCTGTAGAAGAACTCAATGTAGAAAACATCAAATCAGACTTCAACACTGCCACTTTCTCTAATTCTTATGCTTTTTTCTTCAGATTCCCAGTTCCCCATTGACATTACTCCTGTGAAAAGAGATCATGACTTTCTGGACAAAGATCTTGTGGAACCTCTGTGCAGGTAACCAGACCTTTGATTGACATCGACACATCCATGAGTCAATGCCGCTAATCATTTCCTTGCCCCCGATGAATGATACGATAAAACTTTCAGGGCTGAAATTCTTTTTACTTCCCTGGGTAGCTCGTATAAAAAAGGACATAAACATACATACAGACATACGTAAGATGAATAACACCAAAAGACATACATGAAATATTACCACAAATGACATAAACATCCACACAAGGAAACAAAACATACATGTATAACAGGAAAAAGACATGAACATACACACAGCCTTACACACAGTCTTGGAGACTTGAAACCCTGAAAAAAATATGCACTGGACTATATTTGAAATTTGAAGAAACAGACATCTCACATGAGATGTTATATTATTTTTATTTTCTGATCTTTGCTATTAAGAATCTCATAAAGAAAGGAAGATCCATTTTTTGAATGTATTAAATCAGTCCACAGAGACCTCCGTCAGACCTTCATCTGTCAGGACTGACTCACAAAACTTACACTAACAAAGCAAATAATTTAAATAATGATGAGGATACTTATGTCACTACATGATATTATTGCGATTTGAAACATATTGCGATATTATATATTACATTTATTACCTTTTTTCCAACTTCAAATGGTGTCCCCATGTTTGACCTACTTCGTCATGCATGCTGACGGCCGCCCCTGCTCACCTTAGCAGGAAAAAAACTCAACTTCACCATAGTGGACTAAAAAGGCAATTCATTTGATCATTTATTATTATTATTAATTTATTACCAAAAAGTAGAGCCTGACTGATATATTGGCAAGCCGATATTAGTCATTTCCCGATCTACTGGTATTGGCATTAATAATGGCCGATAAAAATTGTAATATTCATTCATCAGAATCATTTATAATGACAAATAAAAAAATGATATTTAAAAAATACAATAAAACGGACGGTAAACCATGTTATGAGTGTTGGCGTTGCATAGTTTGTCCACCAGATGGCGCTCTACAACGTCCCTGTTGGCAACACTCTATTATTCTACAAATTTTTGTTACTGTGTTTTTGTACAAACTAATTTAGATATCTTAAGTTTGTATTTTTATACATTTTATTTATCAGAACTTTAATATATTTTAATGTTTCTGTGTTCTGTTGTGACAAGAAAACAAATTATTATCGTATTGTTTTAGTGAGAACCCTTAAATAGCTAATGTTAGGGATATCTGTTTGTTTTGGTACGCGTTTCTGGATTTTTTTTTTTCAAATATATATCGGCCGATATATCGGAATATCAGATTTTTAAAAAACAAAATATTTGTATCGGTATTGGCCTTAAAAATCCTTCATTGGTCGTGCTCTACTAAAAAGTGACATTCTCATGTGCAAAAGATCGTTACTTGGTGGCCGTGCATCAATGCAGTATTGCCACGGAAGATATTGCAATACTACGCTATTATTATCTGCAACAGCATGAGCATTGTGGGTAGCAGCATAACTGCATGAGAAATATTAATTATGTGTTTTTTTGTCACATTTTCCAAATATTATTAAGAATATAGAAGTACAGCCAACAACTGGTGGCTCCTTGTCACTCCGTTGTTGGGCAAGATGGCTCATGGACGTTTTCAAGCCGAGATGAAAACAGCACTTGAGTTACCACAGTAACCGTGACAACCATCCCGAGGGGGAAGCCGGAGGAGCAGGAGGGGTTGCCTCACACAGCTCAATATGCTGTGACTCTAAACAACCCTAAAGCAACTCATCTAAATTCCAAACTAGCCACGGGATAAATGGAAGACAATTGGAAACAGTTCCACCTCCAATGTGATTTTGTCCATGACTTCCCAGCATCTCTATGGTAACATAGGGATGGCTGTGTTGTCAGTTACGCCACCCCAGTCTAGTGTGCAAAGAATAAATACCACCCTACATACTGTGGGTGTCTTTGAGCTGAAAGTGATAGATATTTCATGTATGTGAGTGCTCTCTCTGATCCCTGGCTAAGCTGCCTCCTATTTTAACAACCACAGTCAAAGCTCTATAGGCCTGTGGAATAAAGGGCCCCCAACTTAGATATCCTCTCTTCATTTGGGTCCCACTATCTACAGTAACAATCATGAGAACTTTGTGTTTGGCTAACCCCTATCATCTCCAGCACTGTGGGATAGTTCCAGCTTCCATCTGAAGCCATTTACTGTCACAGAACAATACTGTCAAGGCTGTTAGCAATATCTGGAGCTGTTAAAGCATGTGATTATCATACCACAAATGAGTTTCTTTTTGTCTGAAGCCAAGGCACAGTGAGCTGGAGTGTATTTTGTGATGCCGTCATCTTTTCCTCCATTGCTTTTGTTGGTTCGTGCACAATTTTTGAGTTCTGTTACTTTATATATCCCAGTTTGCACAGCCACAAAACCTCTAACCACTAAGCACATGGCACAAGGCATATACTGTATGTTTGATCCCAAATATTGAAAAAGTTTCATTGCTTCCCTGACAACTGAGTTCAGGGCATTTGTAATAGTGTTTCCAAGGCAAAGCTTTCATGTTGTTGAGCCCAGCAAAATGTTTTGTAGGATGCAACTGAAATCACCCCTCAGAAGGACTGGTGCATCGGTAGATTAAGATCTACATATGACTTTATTGAATAAACCAGGCTTGATTAGAACAGAAATCTGGCTCATCCATTGGTTAACCTTTCTTCAAACTACTGCACACCACCTTTCAAGCCACAATCACTTACATCCAGTGCTGAGAGAAAGAGAACAGAGCATCCAGCAATTACCGGTGTTCATTAGGTTTAGGATACTGTGGCGTGGGCAAACTGAATTTCCCTCTGGGTCTGGTTGGACATCCAGACCAGACTCTCATTTGGTAACCACTTAACTAGCAAACAGAATGGGATTCATTTCTAAAGTGGTCATTAGGAAGCTATTCTTATGTTTTATCCTCTTTGTTTTTATCCTCAGGCGACTCAACACCTTGAACAAGTGTGCCTCTATGAAACTTGACGTGAACCTTCCGAAGAAGAAAGTAAGTGTCGACTCTATGTTACGAGCTTTGCTTCTGCAGTTTCACTTTCACTTTTAAGGCGCATGAAAAGTGCAACTTTATAACAAGTGGGATACTACACTATATGCATTTTGCAAAAACACAGCCCCCAGACCGTTGATGATTGATTTGGTAAAACAAATATGTTTTAAAGCCAAGAGTTTAGGCTTGCGTGGGTCTCATGTTTTCTTCAGTGCATAGATTTTTTTTTTTAAACATAACCATTTGTATGAACTCTGAGGGTTTGTTGGTTTCTTACACCTCAGAAAGCTTCATTACTCGACTCAAATATCACAGTTTTCATTTGAAGTTGGCAAGAAATAGATGACAAACGTCAATGCCTTTGTAAGAAATGGTATTTTCCAACAAAGATTGCCTTAAGTTAAGCAGTTGCTTCCTGCACCAACCTAATTATAGTCTGGTTTCATCCCTTTAACCTAGAGATTAAGATATTTAAGATTGCACCATTGTTGTATTCATGCCTATTTAGTAGGATAGCTTTTTATCTGTCCCCACTTTGGAATGTAGCCTGCTGGCTTATGGAATTGTTTTTCCTGCCTTGGTCTATTTATGGAAACGTCTTCAAGGGAATCATTTGTCTGCTGTTATATCATTGTTGGCTGATTGTGTAATGTAATGAATTCTGAGCAGACACATCCTCCAGCCATTTCCTGCTATTCCTATGTAACTGTTATTTGTGACTGATAAAGTGTGATGCTATATATACCTTACCTTACCTTGCAAGCCAGCTGATGTTTGAATATGTTTTTTAATCACAAAACAAGGAGGAAAAATTTGCAAATTATCTTTTATTGAAAAATGTGGAAAATATGCATAGACTGTCTAGGTTATTTTCATGTCAATTTCAATCATTCCATGTGTATGCATGATATTTTAATATAATTTTCTTTCTTATTATCTAATTGGGTAGTTGTGAAGATCCCTTTTGAGCGCCCCAAATAGAAACGTTCATTACTACAAAGAAGATTAAAAATGCCAAGTGAAATTATGTTAGCCAAAGTAACTGATGTAACATAATCTATTTTTCCCCAGAGTGAAGACTCTGATGAAGAAGACCTGTTTGCTATCAGTGACAAATGGACCTTTGAGTGGAGCAGCCGGCGTTGGTCGAGGCTACAGGACATCGACTGTCTGCTGGGAAACCACGAAGAGGGTCAGCCCTGCAGATACAGCGTGCCTCTGAGAACCACCACCAGCAGCGAGAGTGTTCTAACGGACCTCAGCGAGCCGGAGATCTCTTCTTTGCACAGTGAGAGCAGCGGTGGCAGCGGCCACAGGGGCCTCAGCACCGAGGACTCTGACTGCTCCAACCACATAGGCTCCGATTCTGCAGCAATGCCTGATTCCACTTCTCTCACGATGCCCCACATCCCCAAAGAAATTGATCACTACGGCTCACTACCCGATAAGCACGGCAAGACGAGCCGAATCCGTGCCAAAGACTTCCTGAGGCGCATGGAGACACTGCGCTCCCGAGGAACTCTGGGAAGGGGTCGTAAGACGTTGGTTATAAGCGCTCCAGTGTTGCAGCAGGAGGCAAAGGCACTGAAGACGCTGCAGTGCGTCCAGATCATAAATGGAGATGTTGGGGCTCAAGAAATACCGTCCAAAAAAGTTCTGCCGTCCCAGTCCGGGAGTGAGGGTAGCAGCCATTCTAGTGGCAGCGCTGTCAGCACACCCAGCCTGAAAGAACGTAAGCCTCACCGGGCTGACTACAAGCGCAGCGGTATGTATTTAGAGGACGTAGACATCTTCTCGGGCACCCAAGTGAATAAAGTCGCGGAACAAAACCGCAGGAATGAATTCTGCTCCTATGAAGACCTGGTGGTCCACATACCAAAAGACCACAAGCCAGGAACCTTCCCCAAAGCACTGTCCATAGAGAGCCTGTCCCCAACCAATGGAGCCTCTATCAACTGGCACACAGGCAGCATGCACCTAGATTCCCATCTTATTTCATGCAGGAAGGAATCCAGGCCTGTCACCCAGTGCTGTTCCAGAGGAAGCCGCATCAGTGTGTACGATAATGTTCCTGGCTCGCATCTGTATGCCAGCACCGGAGACCTGATAGACCTGGAGAAAGAGGACTTGTTTCCTCACTTGGACGACATCTTGCTACATGTCAATGGTCTACAGCAGATAGTGGACCACTGGTCTAAGAATGTGTTGCCTGTCGGAGAAGGGCTGGCACAGTTTGATGGCAGGAGGGAGCATACTGTAGGCCTTCAGTCCTCTAGTCAGATCACATTGGACTTTGAGGGAAATTCGGTCACAGAAAGCCAGACCACACCAAGTTACGGGGACAGAGACCGAGTATCACTCGCTGAGACAGAATCTACATTGATCAGGGAAAGGAGGGACTCCGGAGTAGGTGCTTCGCTCACAAGACCTAATCGGTAAGACTCACGGACGTGTGTTAAAATTACTGAAACTACACTACACTGGTTTAAGTCTTCCATGAACAAAACAAAAATGATTTTCTTTTTCATTGCTGTTTTGTTTTTCATTAGGTTACGATGGCCCAGCTTTCAGATATCTCATCGCCTAAGTCACTCAGTGGCGTCCCTGCAGATCACCAACCAGTCAGCAGGCCAGCTGAGTTTGTTGCAGAAGTTTTCTCTGCTGCGCCTTACTGCAATCATGGAGAAGTACTCCATGTCCAACAAGCATGGCTGGACCTGGTAAGATCCACTTTCTCTACATAATACTTTTGGTGTGCTTCATGATAAATTACATTGTTTCTTTATTAATAAAAGCACATTTTATTTCTTTGAACTGCTTCTGTTCAAAGAAATGTATGGACATAACTGTATTTACTCAAACTATTATAGTACTACAGTTATCTGTGTCCGTGGTATGATTAGGTCTTAATGAATTCCTGCAAACAGATTCCCTTTTGGCTCACAAACTATTTCACATTAAGTAATATGACTATATACTGTATATCGTGTCTAGTATTACGTCAGCATAGTCTCATATTTAGCCAGCCGAGTAAGGTGTCAAAGATGTTGTGTTGATGTCTCTCTTAGGTCTGTGCCAAAGTTTATGAAGAGAATGAAGGTACCAGAATATAAGGATAAGAACGTGTTCGGAGTGCCTCTCATAGTGCATGTGCAGCGCTCTGGACAGCCGTTGCCCCTCGGCTTGCAGCAGGCCCTGCGCTACCTGAGGAGCCAGTGTCTTGACCAGGTCAGCCGCAGTACACATCACATCACGCTCTCAGGTTGCATTTGACTTGCATTTTCATATGTGCTGTACAGCGGCGGAGCCAGAAGTTGCTAACATTAGGGGGCTATGTAGCATTTACAGCAGCCATATGCAGTTTTTCAAACCATTTGAAAAGAAAATGCATAAAAATGTGTAAATCATTTGGGAAAAACATGATAGTTGCCAAGATAATCATCCTGTAGAGGCTACATGCTGTTTTATATCTAATTGCTAACTGTCTTTATGATTCTGAAACTACAACAGTAGTGTAGGAAGTTAGCATTAGAGTTAACAGAAACAACAGAAGCCCCAGAAGCCACCCTCTTGCTCCGCCCCTGGTGCAGTAACAAATGGCTCAGTCTAATGTGTATAATGTGGTCTAAGGTTTCACTTCACAATGACTGACACAGGTTGTAGGCAGATACAATAGTAGTATAATACTGGTACAGTGAGGGGAACTGCTGTACAATGTAGTTACATAATGCTGCCGGCTTTCAAGTTAACATTAACACTTGTGTTTTGCTTCCAGGTGGGTCTCTTTCGGAAATCAGGGGTGAAGTCTCGAATTCAAGCTCTTAGGCAGATGAATGAGAACTCCCCAGACAATGTGAACTATGAGGATCAGTCTGCCTATGATGTGGCTGACATGGTGAAGCAGTTTTTCAGGGATCTACCTGAGCCTCTGCTTACCAGCAAGCTGGGGGAGACCTTCCTCCATATCTACCAATGTACGGACATTGATTTATTTTTGCTTGTCTTTTGTCCCATGTCAGCTTTTAATTGTAATTGTCTGACTTGGTTTGTTTTACCTTGGGGAGCACTGTAAAATCGCACCAGAGTACATGTGGCTGCGTGAGGATGCAATTTCAAATCTAGTAAATCACCTTTGACAGTTCATGATTGCTTTTCTCTCTCCTATCACTATGTTTGTTAAGCAGAAATAATAGAAATCCATTCTCTTACATGTGCAGATGTGCCCAAGGACCAAAGGTTGCAAGCAGTCCAGGCAGCCATCATGTTGATGTCAGATGAAAACCGGGAGGTGCTGCAGACACTGCTCTGTTTCCTCAGCGATGTCACTTCCTCTGTGGAGGAGAACCAGATGACACCCATGAACATTGCTGTGTGTCTAGCCCCCTCCCTCTTTCATCTCAACATACTCAAGAAAGACAATCTCTCACCAAGGTACTTTTTTACCCTTGGGTTCTAGTGTTACAGTTAGCTTGGCATATATTTGCCTGAAAAACTAATGAACAAGACATACATGCTTTCTATTAACTCCTGCGTGATTATTTTCACCTATTACTCCATAAAGTCACATAAAATGGGTTACAGAGTTTTCTCAGCCCTCGGGGGTGCAGTTGATTACTCTCTTTCTGGGCCACTTCTGAAAGGACATGGCACTCTTTTTAAAGCTCAGTGTTTTATGAGATCATGCTGTGTACAAACAAAGCAAAGCTCTCTAATTTACCATGTTGAAATTGTTGCTAAAGGGATCAAAGAGCTTTCCTGCAGAGTGGAGGAAGGGTTTATATACTGTGGGGACGTTGACCCAGGGACACCGTTGACCTAATAGGTTTTCTCTCCATCTAATCCCCAGGGCCATGCAGAAGAAGTATGCCACTGGCAGACCAGACCAGAAGGATCTGAATGAAAACTTAGCAGCGACACAGGGCCTAGCTCACATGATCATAGAGTGCAACCGTCTCTTTGAGGTACAACGACCTGTGGTTAGAGATGATGCAAGAATTTCAAGCCTGGGTGCAAAATCCACATGCCTCCCTCTGTGTTTATTTGCTGTGAATCCTACCTCATGCTTTTATACACCCATTAGATCCCTCATGAGATGGTTACTCAGTCGCGTAATTCCTACGTGGAGGCTGACTTGCATGCACCAACAATTGAGGATCTGTGCAAGCAGCTGGAAGATGGTGATGGAACGTGCCAAATTCATATGGAGAGTAGACTTCAGAACACGCTTAAAGAGGCCCGGGAAAAGTCCAAATACTGGGTGTCCTGCAGCAGCTCTGATAACACAGAGCTCTTCTACAAGAAGGTTGGTGTTCTTCCTTTGATAGTGCATCGTCATTGTTTTGTATATGATAGAACATAATCGCAATGTTACTTATCAACTCCCTAAAGGGACATGGGGGATCTTTTTTTTCCCTGTTTTTCACTGTTGCGCACAAGATACAGGAAACCAATCTAAGGCTAGCAAAATGATGCTAACAGAGTGCTGCTAACTTTATGTGGCTAATATTTTACATTTACAGCATCAAAAGTTGAAGACTAACCTCTTCCTCGGCAGACATTCTGACTTTGGACATCGGGCCTTTATTTGATAGGATAGCTGAGAGGTCTTGAAAGGGGAGAGAGGGGGGGAATAACATGTAGCAAAGGGCCAAGGTCGGAATCAACTCAAACGCGGATCTTGGTTTCAGATCCACAGGTGAACATGATGGTGTTTGTGTGTCCCGTTCAGGTGGGAGACGGCAACCCTCTGAGACGGTGGCGAGTGTCTGTGGAGGTGGAAGCACCACCATCTGTAGTGTTGAACCGTGTGCTACGAGAGCGCCACCTGTGGGATGTGGACCTGCTGCAGTGGAAAGTGTGTGAGACGCTGGACAAGCAGACGGAGGTGTTTCAGTATGTCCTCAATCGTATGCCCCCTCATCCCAGCAGGGACTTTGTAGTACTCAGGTGAGTGGTGATACAGAGAAAACACATGTGACTCGTTGAAAGACAAAAAAAAGTCCAGGGTGCTCAGGAAGTTCAGATGTTTGAAGATGCTTTTTGGGGTCGGGAATTCCATTAAGTGTAGGAAATCCAAGGCTCTCTTCTTCAAAATTATTTAAAAAGCTTATCTTTTACTGGCTATTTCATAATAGAAAATTTAAAAGCCATAGGGAGAAGCCACCCACGCGTAGCGGCACAGCCAGCCTTCTTCAGGGTGTGCTTCCCAGGCAAACAATTTCCCCTTTTGTGGGATGCCACATGTCATTCTTTGTTTGGAAGTTGCCATTATGTCTTTTCTACTAACGCACATACTCAAACTCTTTCTGTTTATTGAAGGTCATGGAGGACAGACTTACCCAAAGGCGCCTGCTCCCTGGTTTCTGTGTCTATAGAGCACCAGGATTGTCCTCCTGTTGGAGGGGTACGAGCTATAGTCCTGGAGTCTAACTACCTGCTAGAGCCCTGTGGCTCTGGAAAGTCCCGACTAACTCACATCTGCAGAGTGGACTTGAAGTAAGTTCCACAAGCATCCTATTAAAAGATTTTCTCACTAACTCTTTTAGCAATTGTTCTTATTCTTAAAGCACTGAACAGTTTAGGGCAAAAATACATTTCTGATCAACACATCAATATTGATATTAGCAACAATATTGTAGTGTTGACTATTGGTGCTAATGTGGATATAATGACTAAGTGGGTAAAGGTAAATAATAGAATAGTTACAACAGTCTGGTTAGTTCAGGAAATGACAGCTTTGATGTAGCATTTAAAACCAGGAGAAGACACCACTTATGGAATACTACAATATTACGAAAAAATCTAAGACAATATCTAGTCTCATATCTTGATATCAGTATAATATCAATATATTTCCCAACTCTAGGGAGAAGCAGAGTTCAGATTTAATGCATCTGGAACAAACTCCCAAAAAAACCTGCACTTTCACTGCAACTCTCAATTCTAATTTAAATCCAGGCTAAAGACTTTTCTTTTCAACGCTGCCTTTTTAAGGAATCGTTCATTGTTCAATTTCTTAATAATGGCTAATTTCTTACACAGCACTGTAACTTTTATTTTTGTATTTCATACCTAACTGTTTTCATATTCTCTTTAACGGATGTTTTTAACTGCTCTTTAATGTTTTATGTAAAGAACTTTCAATTGCTGATTGTGCTGCACAAATAAACCTGCCTTCCCTTTTTCCCTTACTCATAAAATACATCAATGCATTTTTATATGTGATATTAGGTGCATTTTAAAGATAACTGTTTGAAGCTCCTTGTAAATGCATGCACGTCATATTATATTAAATATACTGTTTTGATTTCAGGGGAAGGACTCCAGACTGGTACAACAAAGCCTATGGTCACCTTTGTGCCGCAGAAGCTGCCCGGATCCGCAACTCCTTTCAGCCATTAATCACAGCCGGCCCAGAGACCAAAATCTGAACCTCTTTGTGTCTGCTCAGCCTTGAGATCAAGATTGAGCCTTTGAGTCACTGCTAACAGGCAGACACAAAGCATAGACAGGACCCCAGAACTAAAGCACAGTTTATTCCGGGTTTATTTCCAGAGTAGAAATGCTCTGAAAATGATGTTGAGCTCCTCTGTACTTGCACAATGACTAGAGGACATCTTAAAGGTGCTGAGCATAATTACGCAATGGGAAATTAATCATCCTGCCAATGTCCTCAGCTTTAGGATTGTATTGACCTTGATGTTGCTAAACCTGTATATTATTATTATTATTATCTTTAATATTATTGTATTACTTTTATCTACAATGTCTAGGACATTTAAGCTCTTAAGCGCTTCTGGGAAGCTGTTATTCATTTCAGATTTAAAGCTATAATTATTATGATGTAGACTCAAATGTGTGTATATACGTGTGTGAATATACTGACCAAGCATACAAGATGTATATATTGTATATGTGTGAAGGGCTAAATAGTACATATGTTAATATCCTATATATTGATTCTTTCACTGTGTCAAGTTTCCTGTAGTACACATGGTACTAAAGTGTAAGCTGGTTTTACTTTGCTTCTGGATTGCCATTTTGGAATGGGTGTAATTTTATTCAACTTTGACCTCCCATGGTTGTGAAAAGAATGACTTAAGGTTTGACTTGATCATACCTGCTTAAGGGTACTGGATGGTGCAGTCAAGTACAAGATACATCATTTTTTTAATAAAACTATCAAAATGATATAACGTTTGTATGCACTCATTGTTCATCTTACTGCAATGTCAAAAAGACAAAACAAGACATTTTAAGAAATCATCTTCACAATCAATCAAAGTCTACTAACCTGTGAAGGGGTCTAAATAACTATTTCGGACAATTGATAAACAGTGTCAGTGATGCTTATGAAGATGTTTATGTTCAACAATCACGAATACTACTCATATGCACTGACACAAACTCAGTGCTCACTGATCTGGGATGAGAGGGACCTCTACTGGACATTTAAGGGAAACACGTCTAAACGGGAGGACGGATTTACACGGACACCTTGAATGAGCTTACAACTCATTATTAATGCGAACATTACAGTGATTCAAAAGTAAAATCAAATGAAGATTGTAATTAATTTCGTCTGGCTTTTTTTTTTTTTACATATTGTATGGAAATACAAACATTTGTGCTTAACACAAGGTGTTGACACGCTGGTTGAATGACATTTTTATCCACTAGATGGCCCTTTCTGATCAGCAGATTATTCATCTTTACTGTGGCCACATTTCTTTTTCCCCTGAGACCATATTATTGGGATGAAGTCATCTTTATCACAGGTATTTTGATTTATTTTCAACAAATATCTTACAGGAAAAATATCTTGTTAATGCAGCAACAACTAGTACCATTACAACTATTTTTAGTTTAAGGCCAAACTAAATCTATACCTATTTTGTAAGATACATTATGGTTGATGGCATGGGGTTTTTTGACCACTTGGAATCTATTCAAAACCCTACTGAGATAAAGTTTGACCATGGCAGCTCAGACATGCTATGATCAAAGGACCATTCACCAAAACCATTACAGAAAACAGTGAGATGATGCTGTTGCAGACCTAACTGAAGCAATCATTCCATGAACTTGCCACAGGTCATTGAGCCTGGATCTGTTCCTCTGATTGAGTTGCCTAGCCAATATGGTGTGTGAATGGCAAAGTAAAACCCCCTCCCTTGACCTCTATTCAGCACTGGGTTTATGGTTCTCACTGGAATGGGGACCAGCAGGTTTAACAGAAGGGATGGGAGGATAGGAGCAATTGAGTTAGACATTATTAGATAAGTGTTATGGTGGGACAAAAGAATACAAAAATGCAAATGACTATTTCCTTAAGGACATGGTAGCTATGAAGCAATTATGCCTAATTCAACCTAGTCTGTAAATTAAGTCATTTGCTCATCCAAAGATATAGCACTTTGATTATTTATTTATTTTACAATAGCACATAAGACTACAGTGACATTAAAACAACCAGTATCACAAGATTAACTCTTTAAGTCACACTGGTGAGCAAGCAAAATAATCTAAATAATTGCCAATTGCTCTGCATTGCATTAATGAAATGTAATATTATATATAAAAACGGCACAGTAATATACATCCTAGGACCAGCTAAAGCCTGGCATTATATCTACCTCGTTGGAGCCATGCTGACACAGATCAGCTTAATGAGGTCATGGAATGCAAGCTCAGCTTCTGGCTGTCAGTCAGGACGATGGACAGGATTGTTGCCAAGCTGTCTGTTTCAGTCTCTTTTATATAACCACTGGAACCTGTCTGAGTCTTTTTGTTATTATTAGTTGTTAACCTATTACCTATAGTACATGCAAGTGATGTTTTGGTAAATTGAAAAATAAACCTCAATATTCAAATTTGTAATTCATTTTAAAACAAACATTTTTTTCTGGACTGGAGATTAATAAAAATAAAAAATCTGTAAATGGAAACATGCATGGACAACACTTATATATGCAAACCAGGATCATAAAAAAAGTCAAGCAAAGCAATTCATGAACTTCCACTACTATTACCAGTTCAAAGTTATGTGCCAACAATCTGACCTTGCTGCCAACTCACCAGGATCATTGGGAGAAAACGAAGGGACTTAATCTCATTGTAATAGGATATGACTATCCAGGGTCACCTTTGTGCCTTACAGACTGATCAATGAACTGCACACACCTGAAGCTCAAACTAATGAAGCCATCACGCATTTATCTGAAGAGAGGAAGAAAACAATTCAAGTCAGATGTTTGCATGAATGCAGGCACAATGTTCTAGTGTGCAATTCATGCACTTGAATGGCTGAGTGTTGCAGCAAAGTCTCTTAATCAAATAATTAACCTATTGATAAAAGCCATAGTCAACACTATTTGCCATTAAAATGTACAGAACATAATGAACCTAATATCCATTGTAATACAATGTTACATGGCCATACTTCTTGGATACACTTTTAATCTTTGGCAAGGCCCCAATAGACCAAAAAAGCATAAGGTTATTTCATTCATGATAACAAATTCAGAAAACCTACTGAAGGATAATGCATTTTCTTTTTTTAATCTGTAAACTCAAAGGGCCCATAGATAGATAGAGTATAAACACAGGGATTTAAATATATGACACCAGTTTGAAACCCTGAATAGTAAATTGGGTCATATTAATATGCTCGGATAAGCTGTTGCAGCGGACATATTTCATTTCTGATTGGATTGCAGGTGTCCCTTTGCAGTTTCTTATTTTTCTTATTTTATCCACACACACACACAAACACACACACACACACACACACACACCAATAGGCGTCCATATGTGTGCCAGCAGCTCACTACTGGGGCTCCTAAGTAGAACAAAGCCATTATTAATGTCATTAGGTAGGCTACCATGTGCTTTTATGACTAAATATAGTCCTAGTTAACTATGACATATCGCATTTTGTATATTTATTTTTAACCAGAAAACTGTATTAGTTTTTGTATTATATGTATATATGGCGCGGTGGATATGACACATGCCTTAGGTGTGGAAGACCTGGGTTCAATTCCCACTGCTATACATCAACCAATATGTCCCTGAGCAAGGCACTTAACCCATAGTTGCTCAAGAGGCATGCCGACTTGCTGGAATTCAAACCTATACTCAAATTTCTTGTTCAGACACTCGTTTGAGAGAGGTGAAGACGTCAGTATTGGGTTGGTGTACGGCAGTATGTGTGTATATAACTTCTATTGGAATTTAATTTAGCTAGAACACAAACCTGTAGACTAAACTCAACTTTAAACACAATGTATATACGCACGCACGCACGCACACACACACTGGCAATTGTAAGTCACTTTAGCTAAGCTACATGCTATGCAATGTAGCCTAATGTAATGTAATATGCATTCCGCCAATAGACAGTTAAAGCACGATTCCGCCAGGAAACACAAGTCAGGTTGCTAGTTTCCGGCAGCCATCTTTGTTTCGGAAAACCTTGCTAATTTGCACACGGGAGACGCTTTCTGACAGAATTGTAAACTTCATGCTAGATTTGTGTGCTGTAGCTATAACGATAATGTTTTTTCGTTTTAGTTTAACTATCAACGGTAATTAATCTTGAATTAATTTAATGTAATTAATTGACTGACTAACACACTAACTTTATAAAGCTGGGCGTAGGGCATTGCAATGTAAACCCACTGCTTATCTTCTGCTTGGCCAGGTAATACCAAGTGACCATGTTTCAAAGAAACACTCTGCTTCTCCCAACTGCCCGGTGGACAGCACGGGGAAACGGCCGACTTGCTAGCGGGGGCTCCTGCTCGGCTCCATCATCGCAGGCGTTGTGAGAGTGGAACCGCAGGCAGGGGGCGGCAACATGGCGGTGACAGCAGCACAGACACGGAGACGCGCATTATAGAGAGCGGCACTCTCACACGCACACAGCTTACACAGCGCAGGTCAGTCTGCTTGTAACCGGCTGTCACCGACAACACACCGGACTCTCTAGCCGTAACTCCAGAGAGTGGATATTAATGACACAGAGCGGGAGAGAGAGATATAGTAATTTCTTGTTTGTGTTTTTGTTTGTCACGGCTTCGAGAGTGTTCCTCTCTTTCTTTTCTTTTCTTTATGTTTCCTGAGCAGTGATTGGATTTATTACAAGGAGAAAGCGTGTGACTAGCTTCTGAAGCCGCCCGGTTTTTGGTGGAAATGACAAGCGAGAGACCGCCGGTGACAATGCCGGGGTCGATGTCGCTCTCGGACCGACAACCTCCTCCAGGTCACAGGCAACACGCGGCTGCAGTCTCCGCTGCCACCGGCGAGACAATGATGATGTCCGGTTCAGGTTCAGTGGTGCTCCCGGCTGGGATTATCAATCCATCGGTTCCAATCCGGAATATTAAAATGAAATTTGCAGTTGTCATCGGACTGATCCAGGTCGGAGAGGTTAACAACCGGGATATTGTTGAAACGGTGCTGAATTTGGTAAGTAGACGATTTTTCCCTCAAGACTATTGCTTTACCCCTAATCAGGGAATGTTATTCAATGGCAACAACAATTGAATATAGTGTTGACATATGCTGAAATAAGGTTTTTTTTTTTTACATCACGACTGTGCAAATGATTATTTAATTGTTTTCAGTAGCCTACTGATATAAGTGCCCCGGGAAATGTGAGAGGAAACCGCTTAGCCTACATCCAAAAGTCACACAGACAATGTGGGTTGAAGATGAGGGCATAGCCTACTAATACAAAGCCAGTTCTCAAGTTTTCAGGTTAAACAAACTTCCAGTTTTTGCTTGTAAAGGGGGCACAGTGGTGTGGATGATGTCAGTGAAGGTAGAGTGCATACCTGCTGGGATTAAAGTGCAGTGTGAGTGCTTTATAACCTGCTGGTGCACACTTTATTTCAAACGGTATTTATGTAAAATGCAGGGATGTAAGTGAGCAGAGGCGGGGGACATCTGCTGCTGCTGGTGTTTGTGGGAGAAGTCAGGGGGGCTGGAGCTAAGGGCCCCCATTACATGCCAGGGACTATATCCGAGGGTGTCTTCTGGGAGTCCAGAATTACTAGCATTTAAGATTCAAGGAGTGGTCAGGGTTTGGAGATAATTTGGATCCTCAGCAGCGTGGTTGATGGACCTGCTCCTAACTTAAGTATTTGTGAAAATGTAATGGTCATTGTCCTCTACGCAGATTGATACATACTGATCTAGGAGAGGTATTTTGTGTACAGCTTTCATTCTCATTGTATGATTATTATTATTAGCCTGTCACTAAAGCTGCAGGGAAGTGAGTCATCAAAGTAATGATTGTCAGAGTAAGGTGACTGGGGATTTGAGCCGATGGTATGCTGGTACAGTTTCAACATGATATGAAGAGACTTTAGAGTCAGCCTTGACCATCTACAGGACGAGCACACCAGAGCCTGATTGCAATAGTTGGCCTCCGCTTTTTAGCACACTAGAGATTCATTACGACCTGTTCTCTGGCACAACACAAATCCACTTTGTGAAGCAAGACAAATTGTAGCCCTTGGCAGGTTCAGACATGAGAGTTAAAGTGCCATAGTCTCCGTCACATTGCCCCCTCAACCTTTTCCAGTACTATTTACACAGGAAATGTGCACACGGAATACCACACTGTAGTCTCTACACTGTTTTTCAAGACTTATTGTGCAGACGGTGCACCATCAAATGAAATAATTTCTTCATTTTGCTTCATTCTGTTGAGCCATTGAAGGCAGAGCATTGATGGCACAGCTGCCTTTTGCTCCTCTGTACATTATTATATTTCAGAATAGTTCACTTTATCTAAACATTTCTCAGTCATACAGACAGGTCCCACACTTTTGAATGACAGATTTAATTAGCGCTTTGCTGTGTTTGGCTAAGGCCTGCACGATTAATCGTTATAAAATTACAATCTTGATTTACCCTGTTCACGATTTAATTTTGAAATAACTTCAATTCTCATTTATTTTAGGAGCCAACTGCATCACAAACGCTACTTCTGTCTTCCGTGAGTTTTAAACCTAGACTGTATAAAATAGGTCTTAAATGCTCTCCATTATCTTAATTGAAGCCTCTGTTTACAGAGAATTGTGGCAGAGAATCGTGATGTCAATTCTAAGCTAAAAAATCGTGATTCACATTCCCCCCGAATTGTGCAGGCCTAGTTTGGCTATTTAAGATATCAGGTGAACTAGATTCTACTTGATGTGTTTGCAAACATAAATACAACCTCACTCCAAATTATGAATACAAATTAACTCCATTTAATGCAGCAATCTTGGGACCAAATGACATTCCATGGCATTTAGCTGACGCTTTTATCCAAAGCGATTTACAATTGCTGGATTGGATTTTCCAGACCAAAGGCATGTGTCATATCCACTGCGCCATCACCCCCCCTTTGTGGCATCACAAAGTCAGTGATAGAGAAAGACAGAGTGGCAACACTCCCAATTGTGTGGCACAAATAGGTTTTTATTCTTGTTGGGTGATATTATCGGTTACATTAGTGACAGATTATGCCTTTAAGAAAACATTCTTTTGCATTACAGACCAGTATTATACTACAGATATATTATCGGAAGTGGGTTCTCATTTTTAATTGTCCTTTATAATGTTTTCATAGTGAATTTTGTAGTGAAAGTCAACAATGCAATAACAGTGAAACTGTACTTGGGTATGTATTTTACATACCCAAGTACAGTTGTCATTTTATTTACAATTCAAGAACGTGACAGTGCGGCGTGTGTTTGGAACTATACAGGCTTACATGAACCATGTGACCACCCCGCTAGCAAGATCAAAGGGTGTCGCAACTCTCTCTCTCTCTCTCTCTCTCTCTCTCTCTCTCTCTCTCTCTCTCTCTCTCTCTCTCTCTCTCTCTCTCTCTCTCTCTGGCTCTGGATAATACTAGCCAGGGATGAGGGTGCAGGAAGTTGCCATGCAAACAACCCTCCTGTCTGTAAGCTGCCATGACTACATGCTTTTCTATGCTTATAAGTCCAGGTTAATTTTGAAGTTCGGAGAGGGACTGAAGATCCAGAAGGATTCGTAACTGAATCTCATGGGGTCCAATTTGTGGAGTAATGAAAATATAATGTTTTTCTCCTCCTCCAAGGAGCATCTTGGGAGAAAAATGTAGTTAGAGGTTCATACCAGCATCCTCTATAATGAAAAGGGACTTATTTTATTTTTTATTTCTTATTTTTTTGTTTGTTTTTTATCTAGCTGCCGTTCCAGTCGAACTGCCTGCCAAAACCCTCCTTAGATGTCTGAGATGTGTTGATTTAGGAAATAGGCCCCGGCCACCAGAAAAATAAATCTTAGTTGAACTAAACACAAAACAGCTTCAGAGGAAAAAGCAGCTGTACGTACATACTTCACTCTGTACCCGAGTACTCCAATCAAAATGACATTACCTAATTCATGTACTGCAACATTCCTGTTCAGGGTCATGGGATCTGGCTTGCCAAGCACATTACGAGTAGAAGTCAAAATATTGTACAATTTGTCTGTTTATTTACGGTTTGACAGGCTGGCAACCAGTTTACATGCACATGTGACAAAAATCCCAATAGTATAAACATTAAAACACATTTTACTTTAATAGTATAATCTCAACAGAGTACTGTGCCCTTTTTGCCTTGATATAGCCCGCAGGTT
The DNA here is from genome assembly GCF_008692095.1 of Etheostoma spectabile. NCBI lineage: Eukaryota > Metazoa > Chordata > Actinopteri > Perciformes > Percidae > Etheostoma > Etheostoma spectabile. The sequence goes on along the minus strand of NC_045735.1, from coordinate 20,416,306 downwards.
GTCAGCAACAATAGACCTACTTGGTACTAGAGCCCGACCGATAAAGGATTTTTAAGGCGTAATGCGTAACAAAACCTAAACAGATTTCCCTAACATTAGTTATTTGTAGTTATTTATAAGTTTTCACTAAAATAATATGATAATAATTTGTTTTCTTGTCACAGTGAAACAGAGGAACATCAACATATATTAAAGTTCAGATAAATAAAATGTATACAAATACAAACTTTAAATATTAAATTTAAAGTCCTTTGAACAAAAACACAATAACAACAAAAAATAATCAGTGTTGCCAACAGGGACGTTGTAGAGCGCCCTCTGGTGGACAAACTATGCAACACCAACACTCATAACATGGTTTACCGTCCGTTTTTATTTTATTTTTAAAATATTAATTTATCAGAATCAATTGTTTGTCATTATAAATGATTCTGATGAATGAATATTTAAATTTGTATCGGCCATTATTAATGTCGATACCAATAGATCAGGAAATGCCTAATATTGGCCTGCTCATATATCAGTCGGGCTCTACTTGGTACTTAGTTTAGTTTTATAATTAGGTCAAAATAGTGTCCCTAAGGTGTGAAACACTATGTACTATGTACATAAGGTTATGCTGCACTTAACCTCTGACCATTATTTAGGTCATCCACCTTCTCAAAATTTAGCACAAGCAGGACGAGCTTGCTTGTTGCTTGTTGTTGCTGACAGTAAAGTTGGAAACAGGTTAGATTTGTCTCATGCTCAGGTGTGCAATTCACAGTATTCAACCCCCCTTTGCAACCTGTCATCTGACTCACTGACTTTTTCCAAGATGCGTAAAGTAAGAGTGGGTTTTTCTACTTTGCTAATTGTCACTTGGTGTGACTCGTTCAATGAATTTCTCTGACAGAGGAAGCGAAAATTGCATTAGTCAACAGCCTGCATCATCATGATCAAAGTCATGTATGATCTGATGGATAATGGAGAGTACTGTTAAAAGAGAACATTTTGAAAAGTGTGAAATTAGGAAAAAGCTCTCACAGCATCTTTCATCTTAATCCTGACGTGGGAGTTCTCATGTGCTGGCAACACCTGGTTGATGTTAACAAAAAAGCATGATATGCCTTGTACCTTGAGTATCATGTCAGGTCAGAGTTGTTACCGAGTTTATTTTCCTGAAAGTGATACTTAGAGTGGCAGTGTTGTGATCCACTTTAATTTAATACCAGTTGCATGGATTGGTGTTTATAATGTTTAAAGGTGGAAAAAAAGTATCAAAGCGAAATGTGTTGAGCCACTGCTGCCGTCAACATAATCCACGTAGCCACTTCCCATTTGGATGATCATGCTCTACATCTTCATATTTTACCCGACTTTAAAAATATTGCAAAATACAGTTTGTTTGTAGCTCCTGCGGTTAGCTGGTTATGTTTGTAGGTTGCAACTACAGTTGAATATGCGTCCCTCAGGGGATTGCGTATGAAAAGCTTATGCAATTTTTGACAGATTTATGAGGAAAATATGAGTTTGGATACTACTGAGCGGGAACAGGAGTGGAGTGATACATTTCTACATTATGGATGTTGGAACACACTTGCAGAGAGAGTCTATGTAGATGTAGTCAAGCTGACCAGAGCCAATTTTTTTTCCAATGCTTCACCTGGCTGGCTGGGGGCTGAAATCCTCTAGAGCCCGACCGATAAAGGATTTTTAAGGTCAATACCAATACAAAATTTGGTTATTTAAAAATCCGATGTATCTTCTGATATATATTTAAAAAAACAAAACAAATCCAGAAACGCATAACAATACATAAACAGAATTTCCTAACATTAGTTATTTGTTATTTATGAGTTCTCACTAAATAATATAATTTGTTTTATTGTCACAACAGAACCGAGTAACATCAACATGTATTAAAGTTCTGATAAATAAAATTTATAAAAATACAAACTTAAGATATGAAACTTAAATTCCTTTGTACAAAACACAATTACAAAAAATAATCAGTGTTGCCAACAGGGACGTTGTAGAGCGCCCTCTGGTGGACTAACTATGCAACGCCAACACTCATAACATGGTTGACAGTCCATTTTTTTCTTATTTTTTAAATATTCATTTATCAGAATCATTTAATTGTCATTATAAATGATTCTGATTAATGAATATTTAAAAAAATATATATTATTTTTCATTATTATTTTTATAAATGGGGATACCGATAGATCGGGAAATGCCTAATATCGGTCGATAATACATACATAGATACAATGTTCTACTGCCAGGTGGATAACTCTCCCTCCTACGCTATTCCCTTCCCAGTGTGTCAGTGATTTTACGGGTGATTCTGTTACCGTCTCCGTCCTTTACAGTGGATGATTTATTGCTCTTTTGATATGACTTTAAAATTGGCTGCTCTGTCGAAAACACTGGGTCTGTACATGGCTAACGGGCCGCTTCGAGGGGACTCGTTTGGTAACTGCACACACAGATCTCCTTGTATCATATAATAGCATAGTAGAGAGATAAAGCACACGCATATTATTTTATGTCCCTACTCCTTTTGTTAAATATATGATCACAAATTAATTATTTTCATTAGCTTAATGGCATAACATATGCTGCTACAATAATGTCAGGAACAGTGATTACATTGGGCTGTGATTAGTAATCACAGCCCAATGTAATCACTGATTTCTAATCACCAAATAAAGAATGAAAAGCCCTAAGGTGAAACCCATTTTTCACAGACCTGTTGTTGTATCAAAAGCCTAATTAGTCCGGATGCTGGCTTTCTGTATCGGGGTCATGTGACTGGCGAGTTGGCATACCTGAACCATGTGCTCTCCATCCCACTTCCCTTACATTGCATCTCCAGCTCCTTCACTTGACTCCTTTCCTCACGTCTTAGTCTGTCCCACCGAGGAAGCACGAGAGAGACGCGAGGAAATCATGACAGAAGAGAAGAAACAAGGAAATGGGATTTTTAGACGGATGAGACGCCCTTTACTCTGAAGCGTATGGGCGGAGGTAGCGGCCCTTTCAGCTCCACGGCTGCTCTCGTGTATCCTCGCTTATGGCTCCTCGGGGCATAAGTAAGAGCTTTGAGATGTTCTTCAAGAAGGACGGACAGAACAACTTCCAGTTCAGCCGAGGAGCTATAGAATTAGGGAAGTAGAGCCCGACCGATAAAGGATTTTTAAGGCTGATATCAATACAAATATTTGGTGATTTAAAAATCAAATATTCCGATATATCAGCCGATATAAAAAACAAATCCAGAAATGCATAACAAAACAAACTGATTTTTTTCAACATAGTTATTTGTAGTTATTTATGAGTTCTCACTAAATGATATGGTAAGGCATAAAAATAAAATTGTTTTGCAACAGAACAGAAGAACATCAAAATATATTAACGTTCTGATAAGTAAAATGTATAAAAATACAAAACTTGTGGTGTGAAACTTGAAATTCTTTGAACAAAAACACCAAAAAAAGTCAGTTGCCAACATTGACGTTGTAGAGCGCCCTCTGGTGGACAAACGCCAACACTCATGGTTGAAGGGTGTTATGTCTGTTTTTATTTTATTCTTTAAATATTCATTAATCAGCCATTATAAATGCCTACTATCGGTCTATAATATCGGCCCGCCGATATATCGGTCGGGCTCTAAAGGGAAATGAGGTGCATCTCTTGTGTCAGCAGGGTGCACTGGGTTTTAGCTTATTATCTGTTTTGAATAGGCCCCTCTGCCCCTAATAAACTCAAAGTACCTAGGAATCACTTACCTAGGAATTCTGTTTATGCATTACTAAATCGCTTTCCTGCAGAGGCATCTATTTTTTGGAGTGACACGTATGTACCGCACCAGCGTGTCCGGGAGTTGGTTGTGGTGGATGATGGGCATACAGAGCTGTGGTTAGGTTTAGTGTCACTGCAGACTTTTTCTCTATGAAACCAAGACCATGATCTTGCTGCTAGTGACCAAACCTATCCATGAACAAGCTTTAATAATGCTGTACAGGAAGTGGTTATTATATTTTTGGATACGTTGTCGGATATAATTTAAATGATAAATTCAGTGTCACTGATATATTGACATTTTTTTCAAGCTAGCTGCTTATTCAAGAAGTAATCCTGTTGACATGTTTGAAGTTAGTTGCATTTAATTAGTCAGGGTTGCTTGGAATCCTCTTAGATGGTAAACTTTGTTTCTGTATTATTGTGGAATATGCGTGGAGTAGACCTGCACGATTAATCGTTGTAAAAGTGCAATCTCGATTCACCCTGTTCACGATTTCATTTTAAAAAAAGTTTTTTTTTAAAAATGACTTTGGTTTCTCATTTAATTTTACAAGCCGACTGCATCCCTACTTTCTTCTGAGAGCTTTGAACAGACGGTCTGTAATAGGTCTTAAAGCGCTGCAATGCTCTCCATTCTCTTCATTGGAGCGTCTATGTTTACAGGCTTGTGGTGGTGCGCAATGTGCTATAGGTGCCAAAAAAATCAGTTTGGTACTGCCAATTTATCTTGTTTTATCATGGTTCATGTGTGCAATAAACATTACACTTTGTGAGGAAAAAAAATTGTGGCAGAGAATCTGGAAATCAATTCTAAGCAAAAAAATTGTTGATTCATATTTTTCCCCGAATTGTGCCGGCCTAGCATTGAGATATGGATGTTTTAAAGCCAGTACATTTTACACGTAGTTTGGGGTTCTTTGGGAGAGGAATTTTTGAAACCCTCTGTTCTCCAGATTTGATTGATTAAATTCTGACTTAATTCAGTCCGCTAGTCGTGGAGTTTCAATTGTCTACTTGTGGATATACTGTTCATAGTCCAAATGCTTTTAGCTGGATTGAGGGCTCTGATTTGCTAATAAGTGCTGTGACTGCAGAGTTGGCCTACCTGAACCGCATGTGACTGCTCTCCAGACTTGGTGTCAGCACATTTTGCTCTAACCAGGACTTTGCCACTCAGTCAGTCACGACCAGTTTTTAGTTTTTCAAGTCTTCATGACAAGGTATGGCCATGAGAAATTTGGTAATCATTGATCGTTGTTTAGGTACATTAAACCATGTTAAGAGTTTTCTTGTTAAGCATTTCATAATGTCCCGACAGCCAACGCATCAGCACAGCGCTTGTGTCTGGGCCTGCCCTGTGGGGACAGAGGTTTTTGTGGATTTCTTGGCATCTGTCGCTCAAGAATGATGTTATGAACTTTATTTTTGTTTTTAACTAAATTGAGCTTGATGTTTTCAAAAAAAGTGGTGGGTACAAAATGCCTCATAACAAAATCTGATAGGTACGCATACCCACTGTCTCCACCATCCCCATCGAATTCAACGCCTATGACACTTATGTACCAGACTAGAGTGTTAAGTTTGGAAATTTTGTTGAAAACAAACAAAATGTGTCATCAGATATAAGAGGAGAGCTGCAAAGATTAATCGATCAGTTGTCAACTTTTTGAATGAATCACCAACTATTTTTATAATCGATTAGTCGGTTTGAGTCATTTTTTTAAGACAAAAGTAAAACATTCCAGCTTCTGAAATGCCTCTGACTACAAAGAACATTTATACAAAGCCATTAATCCTACAGACAGATTGCTTACTCACTTCTAAGAGACTCAATTTAAATCTTCTCTCTGTATTCTATTACAATTGTACATATTTAAAAAATAATCGGTGGCATTATGATGCAGTAGTTAGCTGTCAGCTCAGAACTAGAACTGTCCCGTCTGCTAGGCGTTTGTGCAGTTTACAATTTTTTTTGTGTGGATATACTGTCCATTGTCCTCAAGACATACTGTTAGCTGGATTGAGGGCTCTAAATTGCTAATAGGTAAGAATGTGAGAGTGAGTAACTCCCTGTCTGTCTGAGTCAGCCTCAGAGATGGACTGGCACTCTGCCCAGAGAGTTTTTGTCCTGTGCTAACTGAATTGTAGGATAAGCTCCAGCACCCTGTAAATAAAAATAAGCCCAACAATAATTAAAGAACATGTATTTGGGACCAGGATGCACTACCGGGCATATACGCTGCTCAACAGTAATGGGAATTTTCTGCTTGCATTGTTGCATCAGAAAAACCGATATGCCAACAGTATGTTTTGGTCATATGCTTCAGGTGAGCTGTATACAGTGCAGTCCCAAAGAAGATTTTCCTCATTTGGCCAAACTGCTCCTCTTATGTTATTGTTGCCTATGCATACTGAATGTCATGTTGCTTGCCTCCCTCCAAATAAAGTTGCTTAGAGCTTCACAGAACGCTGCTGGAGGTTGTCCACTGACTTGCAGCAGTCCTCTAGAGGCATTCAAATCAGTGTAATTTCATTAGGCTTGATTCAAATTATAGATCTACTATCACACCCATCAGAAGCAGAAAACCTAAGGGAAAACAAATGAATAAAGCATCATGCTATAACCTACAGTACAGTATTACCATTCTTCCTCTTGGTTCCAAAATGTGACTAAATGAGTGTCATATAACACGCGCTTGGTCGTCTCCTTTAGCGTCATATAACACGCGATTGGTCGTCTCCTTTAGCATCATGTAAGACACGATTGGTCTTCTCCTTTAGCGTCATATAACACGCTTGGTCATCTCCTTCAGCGTCATATAACATGCGCTTGTTCGTCTCCTTTAGGGTTGTGTAACACGCAATTGGTTGTCTCCTTTAGTGTCATATAACACGTAACTGGTTGTCTGCTTTAGCGTCACTTAACACGTGATTGGTCGTCTCCTTTAGCGTCATATAACACGCTTGTTTGTCTCTTTTAGCGTCATATAACACGCTTGGTCATCTCCTTCAGCGTCATATAACATGCGCTTGTTCGTCTCCTTTAGCGTTGTGTAACACGCAATTGGTTGTCTCCTTTAGTGTCATATAACACGTAACTGGTTGTCTGCTTTAGCGTCACTTAACACGTGATTGGTCGTCTCCTTTAGCGTCATATAACACGCTTGTTTGTCTCCTTTAGCATCATGACACACACTTGGTCGGGACTATTTTTGACTCTTTTGGGTTAACCAAAAGCTCGTGGGCGGGCTTACGGTTCCCTGACACACGGAAATATTGGGACGGTTAAGGACACACGCGGGACACGAACCCCGCTCTCCTGGGTGAAAGATCCATCCGCCCCCTTGACCAACCTCCCTACGGTTCCCCCTTACATACTACTCGTTAAACCCCGTCTAGATGCTGCTCTCCCCGGTACCTTCTCCACACACGCTGAAAGGGGCCTTATTCGTTGCATCAGACGCTGAAAGCCACTGTCCTGTGAGCGAGAACGGGTTGTCTAGCCCCCATTGGCATGTAAAATGAAGGAGGGAGACGAGAATGCGCTGCACATTTACTTACAGTGAGGAAAATAAGTATTTGAACACCCTGCTATTTTTTAAGTTCTCCCACTTAGAAATCATGGAGGGGTCTGAAATTGTCATCGTAGGTGCATGTCCACTGTGAGAGACGTAATCTATTAAAAAAAATCCAGAAATCACAATGAATGAATTTTTAGCTATTTACAGTGCAGTTGCCCTGTCCCATGTGCAGAAAAACACCCCCAAAGCATGATGCTACCCCCCCATGCTTCCCAGTAGGGATGGTGTTCTCATCATTCTTCTTCCTCCAAACACAGTTAGTGGAATTATGACCAAAAAGTTCTATTTTGGTCTCATCTGACCACATGACTTTCTCCCATGACTCCTCTGGATCATCCAAATGGTCGTTGGCAAACTTAAGACGGGCCTTGACATGTGCTGGTTTAAGCAGGGGAACCTTCCGTGTCATGCATGATTTCAAACCATGACGTCTTAATGTATAACCAACAGTAACCTTGGAAACGGTGGTCCCAGCTCTTTTCAGGTCATTGACCAGCTCCTCCCGTGTAGTTGTGGGCCGATTTCTCACCTTTCTTAGGATCATTGAGACCCCACGAGGTGAGATCTTGCATGGAGCCCCAGTCCGAGGAAGATTGACAGTCATGTTTAGCTTCTTCCATTTTCTAATGATTGCTCCAACAGTGGACCTTTTTTCCCCAAGCTGCTTGGCAATTTCCCCGTAGCCCTTTCCAGCCTTGTGGAGGTGTACAATTTTGTCTCTAGTGTCTTTGGACAGCTCTTTGGTCTTGGCCATGTTAGTAGTTGGATTCTTACTGATTGTATAGGGTGAACAGGTGTCTTTATGCAGCTAACAACCTCAAACAGGTGCATCTAATTTAGGATAATAAATGGAGTGGAGGGGGACATTTTGAAGGCAGACTAACAGGTCTTTGAGGGTCAGAATTGTAGCTGATAGACAGGTGTTCAAATACTTATTTGCAGCTGTATCATACAAATAAGTACCGTAAATTCCGTACTATAAGCCGCTACTTTTTTCCCACACTTTAGACACTGCGGCCTGTACTACGACGCGGCTAATGCATGTATTTTTTTTTCTTCACATCCCGCCAAAAGCTTTTTGCCTCGTAACAGTAGACCAATAAAATTGAGGAGTAGTTTACAGAGGTCCAATGAAATTTTGTGATAAATCAAGCGCACTTTCACAATTACATTATTGTAAATCAGTCATTTGTAGACTCACCCTCATCAACATGGAAAACGCTCGAAGAAAAGCATATGATGCAGCTTTTAAGTTAAAGGCGATCAATCTGGCCGTTGAAGAGGGTAATCGAGCTGCTGCACGTAATCTTGGCATAAATGAATCGATGGTGAGGCGGTGGAGACGCCAGCGTGAAGAACTGAGTCAGTGCAAAAAGACGACAAAAGCTTTCAGAGGTAATCATAGCAGATGGCCCGAACTTGAAAACGTTCTTGAAGACTGGGTTAGCACGCAGAGAGCGGGCGGCCGCGGTATTTCCACAGTGCAAATCAGACTGAAGGCTAAAGCCATCGCCACCGAAATGAAAATCGAAGATTTTAGAGGTGGGCCATCGTTGTGTTTTAGATTTATGAGAAGAAAAGGCCTGTCCGTCAGGGCACGCACAACTTTGTGTCAGCAGCTCCCTCCCGACTACGAGGAAAAACTTGCTAACTTCCGCACATTCACTCAAACCAAGATAGCGGAGAATTCCATCGGGCCAGATGAGATCATAAATATGGATGAAGTACCTTTGACGTTCGACCTGCCTCTCACTCGGACTGTTAATAAAAGAGGTGACTCGTCCATCACACTGAAAACCAGTGGACATGAGAGAACGCATTTTACTTGTGTTCTGAGCTGTACAGCATCCGGACTAAAACTTCCACCGATGGTGATTTTTAAGCGGCTGACAATGCCAAAGGAAAAATTACCAAGAGAAATCGTGGTGAAAGTCAATAAGAAAGGTTGGATGATGGAGAGCCTAATGAAGGATTGGCTGAGAGAGTGCTACGCAAAGCGACCAGGGGGATTCTTTCGCAGAAAAAAAGCAATGCTCGTTATGGACAGCATGAGGGCCCATATCACAGATTCAGTGAAAGCTGCCATCAAGAGTACAAACTCAATTCCAGCTGTGATTCCTGGGGGTACCACTAAGTATTTGCAGCCACTGGACATCAGCGTGAACCGGGCATTTAAAGTGGCACTGCGCGTTGAGTGGGAGGATTGGATGACGAGCGGAGAGAAATCCTTTACCAAAACAGGCCGCATGCGAAGAGCATCTTTAACTCAAGTCTGCCAGTGGATCCTAAATGCGTGGAGCTGTGTCAAAACATCCACCATCACCAACGGGTTTCGAAAGGCTGGACTGCTGCGTGATGAAGAGGACCGCGTGCGCTCAAGTGAGAGCGACGACGAAGAGACTGAAGTGAGTGACGAGATCCTGAGGCTGTTCACTTTGGACACTGAAGAAGAGGACTTTGATGGTTTTAGTGCACAGGAGGAAGATCAAGACGGCGATTAATGACTTTTCCTGGTAGGCTGCAGTGTGTACACCGGTATATATTTTTTTACCAGTCGTTAGGAGATATTGGAATGTTGTTCGTGCACTGTTCAGTAAAAAAGCATACACAAATAACGTTGTGTATTACCGGTACGTACAGTAGGCCTACGCATAATTAAAATTAGGCACTGTTCGGAAAAAAAGCATTCACAATATGTATTTGTTACCATACAGATTAAATTAAAAGTTAAAAAATCCTCACGTGTAATATCTTTGTGTGAATATCTCGTATTAACACGTGGGCCACCTGCGGCTTAAAAGCCAGTGCGGCCTGTACAAGTACAAAATTGATTTTCTTTCTAAAATTAGAGCGTGCGGCTTTTAATCAGGTGCGCGTTGTAGTCCGGAATTTACGGTAGTTAAAAAAATCATACATTGTAATTTCTGGATTTTTTTTTTTTTAGATTATGTCTCTCACAGTAGACATGCACCTACGATGACAATTTCAGACCCCTCCATAATTTATAAGTGGGAGAACTTGCAAAATAGCAGGGTGTTCAAATACTTATTTTCCTCACTGTATATATGTATATGTATATATATATATATATGTATATGTAAATGTTTATGTATGTATGTATGTATGTATGTGTGTGTGTGTGTATATATAATATATATATATATATATAAGTGTATGTTGTTTTCTTCTGCTTTGTTTTGATAAGTTTGCTCTTTGGTACCTCCTGCTTCTTGTCAGACCCTGGTAGATGGTTCTGAGACAAAACCTCTGATTTTCTCTGTTTGATGTTCTCTTCATCTCTGTTATCAGTTGTTTTTATCCAGATATTTTAACAGGTAAAAAACAGCAGGCATCTTTCACATTCCTTGTGTTTGTACAGTGTGGACTCCAGTCTGGTAGCAATAGAAGAGTTGGGGAACTCTCTTCATATCAATCACGGATAAATTGTCTTGTTTAGCCGACGGCTTAAGGGAAGACTTTTCCTGTGAAGTTTGTTTTTGTTCTTTAGAAGCCATCAAAAATTCATGTACCACATTGAAAGAGTTTGCCAAGCTGCCAATTTACCAAGATGTTTTTTCATTGTAGCAATTGAAAACTGTTTATTGGCAAACCATGTCATTGCACAAGGGACTAATTGAAAATAGAGTCAAAGCAGCCCCAAATTAATTAACTTTTGTTTCAAAGTGCTGAATGAAAATCAGTTAAACCATAGCAAAGCAAAACCTTTGTTGTCAAGGGACAATGCGTATATCTGGAAATGCATAATAGATGAAAGACTGTTTGGCCTAAGCTGCTTTCAGGTGTGGCTGGCCTTCACTGTAAGCATCCCGCTGTGGCACAGTTTGATCAATCTTGGATCAATATCACCTCTAGGCACTGGTACAGTTTTTCAAATGTCACAATGTCGCAATGTGTTTTTGTGACACTCTTGAAACCCATTGTGGAATGGGTCCTTGCCTTTTGTTTTGCTTTTTGCTGCAGACCCACTGAATTCATGCATAGGCTGTATGGCATGGCCTTGAGCCATTCTATATAATTGGGTCACACTTTATTTTCCTTTTGAGGACGTGTTCAAAAGTTTTTCTGAGAAGAACTTTTGAGAAAAGCTCAGTTGGTTGAGCGGGCGCACATCTAAGGAGGTTTATTCCTCGACACAGCGGCTGCGGGTTTCGACTCCGAGCTGCGGCTCTTTGCTGCATGTCATTCCCCCTCTCTCTCCCCTTTCATAGCTTCAGCTGTCCTGTGAAAATAAAGGCCTAAAAATGCCCAAAAGAATAACAAGTTAGCAGAGACATGACAAATGCTACTGATTTTTAAATCTGGTTCTAGGTTTGTTGGACATCATACCACCAAACAACCTTACTGAAATGTCCTCGAGCATGAATCTCTTTTCCAGGTCCAGAAAGGCTCTTCTAGCTGTGTGCACTCAGACTGCCAGACAATTCAATTCAATTTCAATTCAATTTTATTTATAGTACCATTTCATAATCAGAGTTATCTCGAGACACTTGACAGATAGAGTAGGTCTAGAACACACTTTTGTGGGAAATGACAGATAATTCACCTACATGGATTAATTAAATATCACGTAAAGGCTGCCATGTACCTGAGTTGGGACCAAGTTTAATACAGGAATAATTCAATTCAATTTAATTTATAGTATCAAATCCTTACAAAAGTCATCTCTAGACACTACAGATAGAGAAGGTCTAGAACACACTCTATAATTTACAGAGGCCCAACAATTCCAGTAATTCCCCCAAGAGCAAGCTATTAGTGAAACAGTGGCGAGGAAAAACTCCCTTTTAGGAAGAAACCTTGGACAGACCCAGGCTCTTGGTAGGCGCTGTCTGACGGGCCGGTGGGGGGTTTGATGCACTGTGGCAATAGCACCTTCACAGATTCTTTACTAAGCCTTTCATATTTTCCAGTTTGAACCACACGCATCGTAGGGGCCTACAGTATGCTAAAATTGTGCTTCCTCAGTAAAGTTCATTCTCTAGTAAGCCATCCAATTTCTGCCAAGAGCAGCGTCCTCTGATCTACTCCTGATAATCTATATAGGATTTGAGGGAAAATTGACATTCTGATTCTGTGCAAATTTGTTTGCTAAAAGGTAATTTAGCTGAACTGTTGATTGATTCAGGGCCCATGCTGATATGTGTTTTCTTGTCCTCAGCTAAGGACAAAGTGAAGGACTGCATTATTATTATAATTCTTTTAGCATTTTCTGTATGCTGCCATGGTTTTATTCTCTGATATCTAAGCACAGTTGTATTTTTATAATGTTTTTGATGCCCTTGAGCCATCTTTTTTTATGACTTGGGACTTTTATATAACCTTTTTTATGATCATACGCATTGTTAAAGGTCCCATGACATGGTGCTCTTTGGATGCTTTTATACAGACCTTAGTGGTCCCTAATACTGTATCTGAAGTCTCTTTTATATAGACCTTAGTGGTCCCCTAATACTGTATCTGAAGTCTCTTTTATATAGACCTTAGTGGTACCCTAATACTGTATCTGAAGTCTCTTTTATACAGACCTTAGTGGTCCCCTAATACTGTATCTGAAGTCTCTTTTATATAGACCTTAGTAGTCCCCTAATACTGTATCTGAAGTCTCTTTTATACAGACCTTAGTTGTCCCCTAATACTGTATCTGAAAACTCTTTCCCAAAATTCAGCCTTGATGCAGATTTATAGCCACAAGAGCCAGTCCCACAATGAGCTTTACTTAGTATGTGCCATTTCTGAGTCTGTAGCTATTGAGGAGGAGAAAGTTGATGGGGGGGGGGGGCAAGGTGGAGGCGGGGGGTGCGGCCTTGACCATCTGCCACTTTGCTCATTTGAAAGCCATGATGTCTCTCTCTCTAATGGGTGAGCCAAATTATCTGGGCAGGCAAAGCAGAGAAAGGGGAGGTAACCTTGCCCCTTAT